>NC_086317.1:198587953-199187953 GCF_036172605.1 Pelobates fuscus | reverse complement strand
TATCAGTCCATCCTTGCAAGCGTGCTGTCTTGGCGTTATACTTGATTCTGGCCTCACATTTGAGCCTCACATCCAGTCTGTTACCAAATTCTGTAGATTCCACCTTAAAAACAGAGTCCGCATCCGCCCCTTTCTTACGCAAGATGCTACTAAGGGGCTCTATTAATCTTTCGCATGGACAATGGATTATAGTAACTCTCTCCTAATAGGTCTTCCCACAAGTTGTATTGCCTACAGTCTGTAATGAATGCTGCAGCTAGACTGATTTTCCTCTCCTGTCGCTTCTCTCATATCTCTCCCCTCTGTCAGTTCTTACATTGGCTTCTTATATCATATAGGAGTCAATTCAAGGTACTAATCCCCACCTATAAAGCACTGACCAGTTCTAGCACCTCCTATATCTCTTCACTGATCCGCAGGTATGCCGCTTCTCAGTCTCTCCACTCTGCCCCTTCTCCTGTCCACTGCTCGCACCCGTACGGCCAACTCACGCTTGCAGGACTTCTCGTCGATGGCTCCTTTCCTTTGGAATAGCCTGCCTACGACTAGTCTTCAATCATTTAAAAAGTGCCTCAAAACCCATCTCTTTAGGAAAGCTTATGGCCTCCCAGAGTAACCTCTACCTCATGTACCTGTCCCTTGCTATCTCCTAAAGGGTAGCACTAGACATGTGCAATTCGTTTCGGTCCGAATGTATATTCGGACGAATATCGGCAATTGCTGACGAATGCTTACGAATGTCCAAAGTGCTGAAGTGCCGAAGTTCCGAAGGGTCGAAGTTCCGAAGTGGCTGAAGTTCCGAAGTTCCAAAGTGCTGATATCCCGAAGATCCGAAGTTCCGAAGTTGTTGAAGTGCCGAAGTGCCGAAGTTCCGAAATGTCGAAGTTCCGAAGTGCCGAATTGCCGAAGTGTCAAACGAAAACAAGAGAGAGGGATGGAAAATTATGTGAATGATGACAGGAATCTTAAAGGACCACTCTAGGCACCCAGACCACTTCAGCTTAATGAAGTGGTCTGGGTGCCAGGTCCCTCTAGGATTAACCCTTTTTTTTTATAAACATAGCAGTTTCCTGGTGTAGAACAGGATCTCTGGAGGCTGTTTGTAACTGTGGTCACAAAAATCAATGTTCTGGGAGAACGGGAAGCAGCTCCCTTTTTTGGGGGCCCTTTACACAGCTCAGGGTCCACCTTCATGTTCCACCAATGAGTTTGTTCACAGGGGGTGGAGTGTGTAGGGGATGTCCTGATATGTGTGTAAGGAATGCATTGTGTGAATCTGTGTTTGTATGTGTAAGGGCTGCAAGGTGTGTTTCTGTGTATGTACGGGATGCAGTGTGTGCGTCTGTAAGGGGTGCATTGAGTGTGTGTAAGGAATGCATTGTGTGTTTCTGTGTGTGTAAGGGTTGCATGATTGTGTGTATGTGATGGATGTCAATCTCTTTCTCCCCCCTCCCTCCCTCGTCACTCTCTTTCTCCCCCCTCCCTCCCTTGTCACTCTTTCTCCCCCCTCCCTCGTCACTCTCTTTCTCCCCCTCCCTCGTCACTCTCTTTCTCCCCCTCCCTCCCTTGTCACTCTCTTTCTCCCCCTCCCTCCCTTGTCACTCTCTTTCTCCCCCTCCCTCCCTTGTCACTCTCTTTCTCCCCCTCCCTCCCTTGTCACTCTCTTTCTCCCCCCCTTGTCACTCTCTTTCCCCCCTCCCTCCCTTGTCACTCTCTTTCCCCCCTCCCTCCCTTGTCACTCTCTTTCCCCATGTCACTCTCTTCCCCCCTCCCTTGTCACTCTCTTCCCCCCCTCCCTTGTCACTCTCTTCCCCCCCTCCCTTGTCACTCTCTTCCCCCCCTCCCTTGTCACTCTCTTCCCCCCTCCCTTGTCACTCTCTTTCTCCCCCCTCCCTCCCTCCCCACTCTCTTTCTCCCCCTCCCTCCCTTGTCACTCTCTTTCTCCCCCTCCCTCCCTTGTCACTCACTTTCTCCCCCCTCCCTCCCTTGTCACTCACTTTCTCCCCCCTCCCTCCCTTGTCACTCTCTTTCTCCCCTCCCTCCCTTGTCACTCTCTTTCCCCCCATCCCTCCCCACTCTCTTTCCCCCATCCCTCCCCACTCTCTTTCTCCCCCCTCCCCACTCTCTTTTCCCCCCACCTCTATTGTAGCGTGGCCGAGCTCTGTATGGTCCGTGGGTACAGGGAGCTTTTGTTTCCTGTACCTGGCCGGACTAACAGGAAGTGCACACTCAGTGCACACTTCCTGTTAGTCCGGTCGGGTACAGGAGACAGATGCTCCCTGTACCCGCGGACCAAACAGCACTCGGCCACGCTACAGTGAGGGAGTGACAGGAGGGAGCGCTGAGCGCTTCCCTCCTGTCAGCCCCTCTCCTCATGCTGCCCCCGGGCGGTGCGCCCTCATGGACGCACCAGCCCGGGCAAAGCTGCAGCTGCCTGAGGCTCCCTACAGAGCGCTTGGGCGGCTGCAGCATGAGGGGGGCCGGCGCTCCTGGCGGCGCCCCTTCCCAAGGGGCGCCCTAGGCGGCTGCCTAGCTCGCCTAATAGGTAGCGCCGGCCCTGACCCTACTGATATCTGCCCCCCCAACTCCAGCAGTGCCAACTGCCTCTCCAGTTGATTGTGAAATTGCACAGTCTTCCCCACCCATAACTAGTAGTGGCCCTCGTCGTTCCACAGTGTGGGAACATTTTTCAACAATTGGAGACGGCCGTCTGGCAAAATGTAAACTGTGTGGCAGGGAAGTCGGCCGTGGGAAGGTGTTGGGTCATCCTACTAACTCTGGGATGAACCAACATCTTCGTACACACCACAAGGCCATCTTGCTAAGGCAAGAAAGCAGTGTGGCTCCTCCATCTAGCAGTACTAGGAGAAGCAGTAGTGCCACTACCACTAGCCATGTCAAGAGGAAGGGGGGTCATCGAACTTCTGCTGCATGGCATAGTTCCACCAGTCATCCAATTCATGCTGCACAGCCTACCCTAGAAAGTTTTCGTGGGTTTCACTCTAGGGGGATGTCCAGGCAGCAGTCCAGGAAAATTACTCGGCTCATTGCTGAGCTGATAGTCGTTGGAGGTGCCCCTTTTAACATCGTAGAAGGGGAGCCCTTCAAGCATCTTATGGCGGCTGTTTCACTGCAATATGTAATTCCATCGTGCACAACTTTTAGCAGGAACATAGTGCCCTCACTCTACCGTTCCTGTGTTGCGGTGTTGAAGGAGCATCTGGCAAAGGCTGTTGGCCAGTCAGTGCACTTCACAACTGATTTGTGGAGTGCTCCTAGTGGACAGCATGCTTTCCTGTCCTTGACAGGACATTGGTGGCAGCCCAAGGTGTCAGGAGATGTCACCACGTCATGCACAGAGAGCAAGCACTGCGCCTTCCTCCTCCATGTTGGACGAACAACATACCTCAGCAAATATTTTGCAGGCACTAAAAAAGATGGTGGTTCAGTGGGTAGGACAGCAGGCAAACACACAGATGGGTTTTGTGGTGACTGACGGAGCAGCAAATATGGTGAAGGCTCTCCGTGATGGTAGCTTTGTAGCCGTGCGTTGCTCAGCTCATATCCTTCATTTAGTAGTGAAGGGTGCTATTGAAAACGAAAGTAGTGGACGGTTGGCAACCCTGCTTGAGAAATGCAGAAAGATTGCTGCCACTTCCACCGTAGCGTGAAGGATAGCCAGCTCCTGAGAAATGAGCAAAAGAAGGAAAGGCATTGACCAGCATCGCCTCAAGCAAGATGTAGGGACTAGGTGGAACTCCACTTTGGAGACGCTGGAGCGCATCCTGAATCAGCAGAAACCAATCAATGCCATGTCCTATGAGCATTACATCGGGATCGACAGCCCCTTAGTCAGGGAGGATTGGTTAATGATTGGGCAGCTAGTGGCAGTCCTTAGGCCATTCAGGGATGTTACGGAGAATTTAAGCCAAGAAAATGCGAACCTTGGTCAAGTAATTCCCTTGTTCACCCACCTTTCAAATAAGCTGAGTCGCTTCATTTCTAAAAAGGAAGTGGTACCTGGTGGCCAACTACTTGGTGATGTTGCTGCACTTGTTAGGAGGCTCGAGGAGCAACTAACACGTAGGTTCAATGAGCGCATGGAGTCCTGCCAAGAGTTGATGCTTGCGTGCATGTGTGACCCAAGAATAAAGGGCAAGATGGCACTCCACATGAATTCCCTGACCGCTTGGAGGGATAAATTGATTGACAGGGTGCGTGATGTGCAAAGAAAGAGGATAAGGTTGTTTGAGGAAGAAGAACTGGAGGAGCCTGATATTATATTAGGAGCCATTATCTACGAGTGTAAGCAGCACTGCTCAATCCACTGGAGCAGCTGCGTTTTGGGCTGAAGCCCTGGATACTTTTGTGGGATCCACTACGGTTCCCTCAAGAAAAGGAAGTAGTGCTGAAGAGATGGTGAAGGCTTTCCTTGGTGAACCACCTATGCCCCCTACTACAGATCTTTTGAGCTTTTGGGATGAGAAAAGGGATGTGTGGCCTGCTCTCTCTATGTTAGCCCAGGAGCTCCTTTCTTGTCCCCCAACCACTGTCCAGAGTGAACGTGTGTTTTCTGTTACGGGAAACATACTTTGCCCTCAGGGGTCCCGACTGGCACCGCGGCTCATGGAGCAAATGGCTTTCCTAAAAGTCAATCTGCCCAAGTTGGGTTACCCCACTCTTAGCTTTGACACAGATTAAACTACTCTGTCTATACCCTCCGTCTGTTTTTCTCTTTTGTCATTATTCTATACTTCTACATTAAGCCTGGCCACTCTACGGACTGGTAATACATTTACTATCTTTCCTTAGTAGATATCTGTGTCTCAGGTTTGCGTGTTGGGATATACCTTCCTTGACAGTGTTTTCTCTTCTGTTTAATCGTTCGCTCAACCCCACTTTATGACGTACTCCTTATTGATTGGCCACACTACATGTGGCTTATTTATTATGCACCCAACGACTACTATGATTGGTCCAAGTATTGTTCTATCTACACATGGGCTCCTATTTAAATCCTTCTAGGATTCAGTCACTTGTTTTCTCCTGAGGAAGGCACCATGTTAGCGCTGAAACGCGCTTTGGGTTTTGGGCTTCAAGTTCTTTTTTTTTTTTTTTTACTCATGTAACTCACTATGGAACGGGTGTTTGTTGTTTGTTTACCTTAACTTATTGATTTATTTAGGTTTTTTTATGTATCCTACTAGCTAGTTGTTTAAAAATAAAAAGCATTCAGAGAGGCAGTATTCAATTCATACCACACCCACTATTTTTTTTTTTTTAATTCTTTATTTTTGGAGTGCTTGAAAGTATAACAAGCGGGCTCGTCATGCCCCAATAGCATTGACAAGTATATAATCAGACATATGGTAACAATTGGTCAGCATGAGGAAATATCAGCACAACAATTTTTTGCCCCAACAGCATTGACAAGTATATAATCAGACATACGGTAACAATTGGTCAGCATGAGGAAATATCAGCACAATTTTTAAATATTTTTTTTTAATCATAAACAGCAGGAGCATTTCAAGCTAAGTGATTTGTGTATACTACGTTTGGTGGTAGAAGCTTGTCTATAATTACTGAGTAGAAGATTGTGGTCTACGTGAAAATGGGTGCTTACTACGGGCGAGGTAGTTTAGTTAGTGCGAGAAGCCTCGTTTCGTAGAATGACTTTTGCGTAATATTCTAGTAAGAGGGGTATCAAGATATTAAAAGAGTAAATGAAGGGGGGCGTGGCCTAACCTTGGAAGAAGATGGACGCTTGATCCCGGAGCTCTGATCCCCCCACGCGCTAAATCCACTGCCATCCGCATCCCTCACACCGCAAAACAGCCTGTTACTTCACCGGCCGAAGCCCCTAAGCAGCCTGCACCTGAATCCACACAGAGGTAATGGGGGGCAACAAAAAACGGAGGGACACGAACCCATCCGTGGCCTCCATATTCCGCACGCCGTCGGAACACCGGAGAGCTACCTCCTCACAGGCAGACGAGGAGTCAGGCTCAGACACAGAGAGCCTGCACACGATGACAGATCCGGCGGCCCCCATTACCATCGGGGTACTGCGGGACATGCTACACCAGGCGACCACAGACATCAAGGCCCATGTAGCCACTGAGATAGGACGGCATGTAGCAGGCCTGAAGGCAGATATAGTAGGCCTCAACGCCCGCACAGATCAGGTAGAAACCCGGCTCACATCACTCCAAGCCACCACCACAAATCACACCCAGGATATAGCATATCTATACGGCCACATGTCAGCCCTGGAGGACGGTCTGGAAGACCTAAACAATAGATCCAGACGGAATAACATTAGAAGCCGCGGCCTACCTGAAACTGTCACCATGGAACAACTAGTACCAACACTTAAAAACATTTTTAAAGCAATAGCCCCTGAACTCACACCTCAGGAGCTGGAAATGGATAGGGCCCATAGAGCCCTCCGCCCACAAAACTTAGGCGCATCCACTCCAAGAGATGTGATCACTCGCATACATTTCTTCAAAACCAAAGAAAAGCTACTAACCCTGGCGCGGGACAAACCCGCACGCTACCAAGACACCCGTCTCACTTTTTTTCAAGACCTGGCTCCATCCACACTCAAAAAAAGGAGAGACCTCAAACCTCTGACACTTGCCCTGCAGAAACAAGGCATCAAATATACCTGGGGACACCCCTTCAAACTTATGGTCAAGAAAGATGATCAAATGCACATCCTCACATCAGTTGCAGAAATGTCACCCTTCGCAGAATCACTGGGGATACAGCTGCTGCAACTCGCCCCCTTCCACCAGAACAGAGAAGAAGGTCGTCCACACGAAGACCCTGATCACCTCAGACCGCCCAAGAAACAGAGAGTACCCGCTCACCCAGAGGAGCCACCCCCGCACCGCCGGGAATGCCGCCAGTAACCCACGCGGGGCTGAACGCTCACCACTTGGACTCACTCCAAAGGTTTACCCCCCCCCCCCCCCTTGAACTCATCCGCAACCCTGAGACAAAGAATTTTGGTCCATGATCTAGCTCGAACCCCAGCCTCCAGGCCTCCGGTTACAGGCAACTAACACATTCTGCCACGAGAGGATGCACACCAACAAACCGGAATGAGACCTGATCAACGAACCACCAGCCTGCTCTGGACCACCCCACCTGCCTCCAAATGGGGGCCCGCAACACCAGCACCCACGAATAGCAAAGCACAGAAAGATCACCCTCTACCACCTTGCCCACCACCATGTCTAACGACCCCCCAAGAACTACCCATGAACTGAACAGAGAACTTTAGCCCGATAACTTGGGCCATAACCATAACCTAACAGATTTTTACTTTGCAGGTACCCCCTCTACAAAACCCACGACAGGGCACCCAACCCATCCCCTAAGTCACGTGACGGACCACTCGGCAACACGAGGGAGCCCACACCCCTTCCCCTACCCCCCCAACTCCGATATGTCTCATTGAACTAACCCACCGGGACAATCCTACCCACCCCACTCCCGAGAGCACCCCCAGATCCCACCCGACATGCCAGACCAAATCCCTAGGGACAGGCACCTTCAACGAAGACATAGAGACCACCCTTCGACCGCACCGGATGAGACTCCTTACTCCTACACCCCCGAAACCCACCAAACGCATGACCAGAACCACAGGTACGCTAATGTAGACCCCCACGGACCAGGTCAAGACACCCCCCAAACACCTACCCAATCCACATAAGACGGACAGGTGAACCCCCCCAAAACGAAACAGCTACCTGTATTGAAAAGTGTATTGTACATTTTTATACTGTTTATGATCCATACAAACGAAATGCAAATGTATTGAGGGGAAATGTAACCACACATTAGGACGAAATGTTTTACTTGTTGTATTTAATATGTTATTATCTAATGCTATCTACTGCCTCTACTAGAAACCAAGAGCACGCTCCATGGCATGAAACACCTACAGGAACACAGACGAAGACAACACAAGAACAAACTCAACCACAGACAGAGGGACCACGAGCGGTACCTAACTCTCCAGACAGACGTTACAACAGCACCGAACCGTGAGTGCAACACCACACCTAGCGCATGGGGGGGAGGAGTAACAGGGATGTGAAAACTCTTCCTCCTCTCCCCCACCCCCTAATCCCCGGGAACCCGGGAGACACCAGCCACACGACAAACCCAAGGTGTAAAACACCGCCACCCCCCACCTTACCTGGCAACCACCATATAAGACCAGGATAGACACCCCGTAATCCAACCCCCCCGATCCCTGTAACCCCCCCACAACCACCCGACCTTTCATCCACCCCACCCACCTCGAAGTCCTGCCAGATGGAGCGACCGTGCGCCTCGAGGCCCCCCTCACCCCAGAGCTCACACCACACTAGGGACACCCTCACTGTCACAACACCACAACACCTACACACACCCAGGCCAGAGCCAATCTCCTGCATCTCCATCAATTGCAAGGGACTAAACAACCCAGCTAAGAGACATCAAACATTACGCTGGGCCACCAGAACGAAGGCAGACATTATTCTCCTCCAAGAAACACACTTTGAAACAAAAAAGCTCTTCCCGCTCACCAACAAAAACTACAAACAATGCTATCTAGCAAATTCGCCCCAAGGCAAACAGAACGGGGTAGCAATCCTGATCCACAAAAAATGCCCAATCACAATCTCAAACAGCCTCCCAGACCCCCAAGGGAGATACCTGACCGTCACAGGCCACCTCGCCAACCACAAATACGCGATAACCACAGTCTATGCCCCGAACACACCCGACCCAGCTTTTTGGACGGCGCTACGCACACAATTAAAACTGTTCCCCTCCCACCACACTATTCTAGGTGGAGACCTCAATGCAGTCCTCGCCCCTTCCATAGACAGGAAAAACACAAGAAGAGATAAAACTCACGCACCCCCTACTAGGAAAAATGACACACTCCTTATGGAGTTCGTCACCCAAACTGGATTACAAGATATATGGAGGCTCCAACACCACACAACCCCGGATTTTACCTTCTTCTCACACCCACACTCCTCCTACTCCAGAATTGACCTATTCTTAATATCCCCCTCACTGGTGCCCCACACACGATCCACCTCAATTGGCTCAATCACCTGGTCCGACCACGCTGAAATCTCCCTCCACATAGACAAACCTCACACGGCCAAAGCATGGACCTGGAGACTGAACCCCACACTCCTACACAACCCACAAATCAGACAAACCATCCAACAAAAACTCACAAACTACTTCATGACCAACATTGGATCAGTCCCATCCACGAGCACTGTGGGCAGCCCACAAGGCCACAATACGAGGAACAATAATCAAAGCAGCCAGCATTCACAGAAAACAAACACTCCACGAACTAGAACACCACCTGACCTCCCTACGGACGCTTGAAATCAAACACAAACATACCCCCTCCCAACCATTACTTGACAAAATTAAATCCCACCAACAAGCAATAAAATCCTACATGTCTAAAGACGCTCATAAGGCCCTACAATGGACCAAACAATTATTTTATGAGAAATCCAACAAATCGGACACCCTTCTGGCACGCAAACTTCGACAAAAATCACTTCACAAACGTATCGACAAAATCACCTCACCTGGGGGCCGAACCCACAACGACCCTGACCAAATAGCCTCCATATTCGTTGAGTACTTCACTAAACTATACAACCACAGCCCCACCCATACCCTAGCACACCCGACTTTAGGACAAGAAATACATAACTTCCTTTCAAAAATCCCCCTCCCAGCACTCACAAACCAGGAACGGGACTCTCTCGCATCCCCAATCACCGAAGAAGAAATAGCCCTCACGATAAAACACACAAAACCCAACAAAAGCCCAGGTCCCGATGGCTTCACAGGCCTCTACTACAAAACATTCAGCACCATACTGATTCCCCATCTGACCACTCTCTGCAATTCAATAATGGAAGGCGAACAGGTACCGCGGGAAATGCTCAAAGCCAACATCTGCCTAATCCCCAAACCACACAAAACACACCTAGACCCTGGTCACTACCGCCCAATATCCCTCCTCAACACGGATATTAAGATCCTCACAAAAACACTGGCCAACAGGATTCAACGACTCCTCCCAAAACTCATACACCCAGACCAGGTAGGATTTATCCCCAACCGCCAAGCCTGTGACAATACCAGACGCACGATAGACTTAATATGGAGAGCCCAACACAAGGACACCCCCACCCTACTACTCTCAATGGACGCTGAAAAAGCGTTTGATCGCTTGCTCTGGCCCTTCCTATTCCGCACTCTACAAAAATTCCACTTCCCTGACACTTTCATCAAAGCCCTCACGACCCTATACTCCAACCCCACGGCGGCTCTCCTACTCCCCAACACCAACCCACATGAGTTCATAATAAAACACGGGACCAGACAAGGCTGCCCGCTCTCCCCACTCCTGTTTGCCCTCTCCCTAGAACCTCTACTCCAACTCATCCGCTCCACCCCCGAAATCCAGGGCCTTAAGGTTCGACAAGATGAATATAAGATCGCAGCATACGCAGATGATATCCTCCTGACACTCACAGACCCTACCAACTCCCTACCCCCCCTCCTCACGCTCCTTCAAGAGTATGCCCACCTCTCAGGTTATAAACTGAACCTGGATAAAACAGAAGCCCTCCCCTCAACATACCACAACCACTCCTGACCCAAATAATCCGCTCACATCCATTTCGATACAACCAACAAAGCATTCACTACTTGGGCACACACATTCCAGCAGATCTATCCAAAACATATTCACTAAACTACACCCCACTGATCGAACGAGCCATGTCAGACCTGCAAAGATGGCAACCCATGCACATATCCTGGCTGGGCAGAATCGCATCCATAAAAATGAATCTCCTACCCAAATTCTTATACCTGTTCCAGACTCTACCCATCCCCATCTCTAGATTGGACTTTAAAGCCCTCCAATCAAAAATAGACAAATTCATCTGGGCGGACAAAAGACCACGGATTAAACGGATAACAATGTACAAAACAGTGAAAACCGGGGGCTTAGGTCTCCCCAACCTCATGCAATACTACCAAGCAGCCCAGTTGGCCCAGGTGCAGCACCTCCACACCCCCCGGGAACAAAACTCTGGGTAGATCTGGAACACGACCTTCTAGGTAGAGACCATCCCTCCCTCCTCTTTTGGCTCCCCAAAAATGACAGACCAGATCTCCCCCCGACAACACCTGCTCTAACCACATCCCTACAAGTATGGGACAGAACCAACGCGCGCCACCCCCTCATAAACTTCCCATCCCCACTCACCCCGATCCTCAGAAACAAACGTTTCCCCCCAGGCATGACTCCACGAGACTATGCACATTATGAGGACAACGGACTAGCCAGACTTCGGGACTTCTACAGAAACCAGCAGCTGATACCATTCCCAGAACTCCCGTGTACCACACCACTAAACACATTCGATCACTTTCGATATCTACAGCTACGCAGTTTCCTGATGGAACCCCAGAACACAAAAACAGCAAATACAAAACTCACACGATTCGAGACAAATTGCCTACATGCCCCCACACACAAAGGACAAATTTCCTTGATATACTCCCAACTAAACGCCAATTCCCCAACAGACACACACACCTACACGAAGGCCTGGGAAAGAGACATAGGCCCACCGGATGACCCAACAGTCTGGACAAGCATATGGGAAGCGACCGCCTCACTTACCTTATGCGTAAATCATAAGGAACAGGCTTACAAAACCATGCTCAGATGGTACCTGACACCATTGAGACTCAAACAAATGGGAATAGCCCAAACAGACACGTGTTGGAAAAAATGCGGCCAACAAGGCACGTATTTCCATATGTGGTGGCAATGCCCACACAGCTCCCACCTCTGGAAGGCGGTTGCCGACCTCACCTCTAAAATACTGCACGAGACCGTACCCATGGACCCCTGGACATGGCTACTCTCAAAACCCCAACCTCAACTACTGAGGGCACAAAATAAACTAGTGGCGAAAATAGCTCTCGCCACCAGACGCACCATAGCGGAGCAATGGGGCAACCAAAACACGCCTACACTAACAAAAATGGTCCAAAAAACCGAAGAAACAATGGAAATGGACAAACTCTCGGCAATATTACACGACACAACAAAACAATTCCACAAAATCTGGGACCCCTGGATTATGAGACACATAGTAGGGATATAATACCTGGGTCGGGGCGCACGGCCGCTTCAAGGTTCCCTTCCACCCCCCCCTCCCCTCGCCCTTGCGACACTATACCCCTGCACATAAACCTCCCATAATAAACTCGGGAAAATATACCCACTGAAAACCCCGTAGAAACCAAGAAGACAGAGGATACAATATCCACCCCCCAACCAACAGACCAAGACGCGACTGACACCACAAACGCATCTCTAACATAACCAGAGCAACATTACTAGCGAAAGCAACCTGCGGAAATTCACACAAATAGGCTGCTAAACAGACCATAAGGTCAAACAGACACGCACACCCTACACACTACAGAAGACCGACACACACCACAAGACAACTAGAATACCAATCTTGCATAACGCAGACAAAGGGCACTATCACGTGAGACGTCCACCTCACACTCCCCATGGGACCCCCCCGGATACCCCCCGGGAATCCCTCGACACTACATCTCAGCTGTACAAAATAGAATAGTATTCGACACTCACGACAAGAACACACACCACTGATATGGGGACCACACGAACTACGAGCATTACACAAAACTCACACTGTGACGCAGACACACAGACTACAACTAGACCTATCACACTGGACGTAATGGCTAGTAGAAATTACATTAGACCTGTTATTTTCAGTTAACCCTTGCTCAGTTAACGATACGTGTAATACTACCTGAGCGGTTGTAAGTGGAAAACGACAATAATGTATGGAACGCTATGTAACAAAACGTCTTCCCTACTCCACCCCGCGTCAGCATATTGACGCGCACAGACGTTAAACGTGTAACTACACTTACCTATGTCGGCCCTGTATAACCTAGCAGGTCAGTCTTGTTTGAATACCAGCATGCCTACTTAAATCAATGCAGGTCATCAATCTACCTAGAAGCATCTTCTGTTAAAGCTATTATGCTAATTTATTATGTTAACCTATGTCAACGCTACCTTGTTTTGCTAACTCATGGTTAGACACCATGCTGACTTATCTGACAAGCCTGTTTATTTCTGTTTATTTCTCAAAAAAAAAAAAAAATAAGCGCATCAAATAATTGTTACCGTTATGTCGTTGTGCCGACCCATGTAACCAGTTAAATGCCATAATCTTATGATGTAATTGACAATGCGCTTCAAAAATAAAGAATTTAAATAAAAGAGTAAATGAATTAAACAGGCTTATGTCATAGCAAGTTATGGAAACAATAAACTTTGGTGCTCGATAGGGCAGGATGATATATCTACAATATATGAGCATATTGTGTCATGGGTGTCGGTAGCCTGGACCCAATGCAGCTCCATAGGGAGGTAGTAGTTAAGCCGGCTAATACAGTCCCAACATTAGTGTAAACATGTAATAACAATTATATAGCCAGGTTCGTACAATTGGTCAGCACGTGAAGAATGCAAACCGGGACATACGATTTTGTGGTGGCCCGTTGACATATGCAGTTGGGTATGGTTAGAGGCACGGAATACGTAGGACATTTCACGATACATGCAGCGTACCTTTCTGGATTGTGTCGAGGGGCGTAGGTGTAAGTATAATGATGGTGTCAACCCGATAGGATGTGGGGGCATGAGCCTTGTTCGTAAGCCATGGGTAGTGCTCTCATGTGTGTTAAGTGTTGATGGTGGTGTGGTAGCGCGCCTTACAGTGCCCCGTTATGTGTGGTATGGGGAGTCTCATTGGGGGGGATATGAACTTGGTAGGCAACATCAACATTAAAAGGAAAAAGAAAAAGAAAACTAAGACGGCAACAGAGTCTATTTACGTAAAGTCCAGGGAGATTCTAGAACGGCAATCGGAATCACTGCTCCGGCGGAGAGGTAAGTGCAGGCCCGTCTCAGCGGACTATCTGGTGCCGCTCAGGTAGTGACAGCTGCCTGTTCGTCTTGTCTCGTACCCCGCAGAATAAAGGGTCGTGTTGTTGCCGGGTTCCAGGCGTGAGGCAGGGTTGCCGCTGTGTTCGGTCGCACTGTGTCCAGGGCATTCGTCAGTAGTCCCAGTGTGGGTAGCAGGTCGGCTGCCTCCTTGAGATCGCTGACAGAGAGTGTGACGGTGCTGTGCATTACTTCCAGCGTGCGTTGCAGTCGCCATCGGTAACTGAAGCCGTTTGTTCGGAGTAACGCCGTGAAGGGCTTAAGTGACCTTCTCCACGCCATGGTGCTCCCAGACAGGTCAGTATAAAACGTCAGTTGCATACCTTCGAAAGGGTACGGTGAGTTGTTGCGGACCGCGTTCAGGAGTGCAGTTTTGTCCTGGTTACTGTGGAACTTTATCAAGACATCCCTCGGGGCTGACTGTGGTGCCGTCGCTGGTTTTCGGAGTCGGAAAGGCTCTTCCACTCCCACCTGTTTTGCCTGCTTATGGGGTAGTAGACCGGTGAGGAGTCGACGTAGGAGGTGCGGCAGCTCCCTCTCCGGGATCTCCTCCGAGATGCCCCTTAGCTTGAGGTTCAGTGTGCGCCTCCGGTCCTCTAACTCAGCAAGCTTTTTGTCCATTCTGCTTTGTTGGGATTGTAGGTCCTGTATAGCTGTGTGGAGGCGGGTAGTATGTTGGGCCTGGGTCTGGGCATTATTCTCAATGGCGCCCATGCGGGTCGTGAGGCCTTGTATGTCCCCTCGGAGCTGGGCCATGTCGGCCTGGATCGTGTGTTGGAGCTCCGCTAATAGGCCCTTCATGATTGCGGTCGTCACCGGTGCCGAGTCTAAATGAGAGGGCACGGGTTTGCCGGTTTTCTGTTCAGGCATCTGACCTCCAGGCGTTCCCAGTAGGAAGTCTTCGGAGTCTGAAAGGTCGGCCATGTTGGGTTCTGTTTCTCTCCGGGCCTGGCGCCATAAGTCGCCGATGTTCATGCCCATGTTCGGTTTGTCGGCCCTAGGCTTCTTGGTCTTTCTCCCCATTTCGTGAGGGAGCGTCGTTCGCTGAATTTGCTTGGTTTTGGGGTATGAAAAACCCTTTAAGTCGCTGTTTATTGCTTTAGATGGCCTGGAGCTCAGTGAACATGCGGCCATTCAGCTCCGTCGCTTGGCTCCGCCCACACCCACTATGTTATAATACAAAATTTGTTTTTCTTCTTCTGAGTTCTGAACAAAATTTCATATATCATTGCTCTTAATTTGTTGAATTGATCTAAAGAAATAGTGTGCTGGGTTGTGTAATAGTTTGCCAACTCCTCGTCGATGTGTTCTGGATGGAACAGCTCCGTACTCGCTTGAAATATGAGATTTGGCTTCTGAAGATGGACAACTCACGGAGTGGCCATAAGAGCCATTGCCGTGGACTTTTTTCTGACTTGGATATGAATCTGCTTTGCCACTAGATTTATGGAACGGGGTTATCCTTTGTCACTGTTGAATGATCAACTTAACCAGATCAAGGATCAGAACAGGGAATACTTTCTTCATTCTCATAAACACCAACGAAATGATAAGAGGTTAAAATTTGTATCCAAATTTGGGAGGTACTCAGATGATCTGCAGAGGATCATATATAAACATTGGCATGTTCTTTCTCAGTGCCACCCCAATATAGTGGAATTCTCCCAAAAGCCGATGTTTGCCTATAAAAGAGGCACGTCACTTAAAGATAGGTTAGTTAAAACTCTGGTCCCTCAACCTAAGAGTGGTCCAATTGCTGGGAGACAAGGAAATTTTCCCTGCTATAACTGTGTCTCTTGTCATTCTATGATTAAGGGTGATGTTATTTATCACCCATACAGTGGTAAAAAGTATCCGATTAGACAACATTTGACTTGCAACACTGATTTTGTGGTTTATGTACTGAAGTGCCCTTGTGGCCTTCTATATGTTGGACAAACCAGTCAGAAATTTAAGATGAGATTTTCTAAACATAAATCCACTATTCGGACTGGACTGACTGATTTGCCCATACCGTTGCACTTTGTTGAGGCGAGACATGGTGTTTCACAACTTAGATTCCAAATTTTGGAACAAATTATTGAACCACCCAGGAGGGGAGACAGGAACAGGAGACTTCTACTACGTGAGGCTTTTTGGATACGGGAACTTGACACATTATACCCAAGGGGCTTGAATTGTGAATATGATTTATCTATGCTCATATAGGGAATGTTTGTTTGTTTTTATATTGTATGTTTTTAATTTTTAAAAAAAATTTTTTGTCTTTCAGGACTCTTTAGATAATTGGTGCTGGTCTCTTTGACACCCTTCTTTTTCCGTTGTTACATGGCATGAAACCTTGGAACTTTCAGGGACTACTTAAATATGGACTGAAGTTATTCTTCTGTCATTGCACTGTAGTTTGCTTACATTTAATTAACACCTTTCACTATAGTTGTGTATAATTACCAACACTTTTCATATATGTATATAATTATGGTGTTACTGTATTTTATTGGTACACAGTATGATTACTATATTTTTTTTATTTCTTATATTTTTTCACTGCAGGCACTTGCACTTTATGTTTGCTCATCTGCACTTTATTTAAGTACACTTATAACTTTTAAGTACACTTATAATATGCTAGTGATTTTAATTGTACTCTAGCATTTAATACATATGTATTTGCACATTAGATATTCACTTTGTCCCGGTTTCCTATATAGGTAAGATTGATTTATATCCGATGAATGTACACAAATGGGTTATTTCTTCTTCGGTATTTTTTTTGATGTAAAAAATTTTTTGGATGTATATTTTTTTAGTGTGTTTTCGCTGGGATAAATAGTTGACTATATATTTTGCCCCTTTGTGCCTAGGAGGATGAGAACATGTCCTCTTTCTTATTTTTACTTTTATTTTTATTTTTATTTGTTTTCTTTTTTATTTACTTATTATTATTTATTATTATTTTTATTTTATTTTATTTTTTATTATTTTTTATAATTTTTTTTTTATTTTTAATTTTTATTTATTTTTAACTTTATTTTATTTTATTTTTAATTTTATTATTTTTTATTTTTATTTTCATACTTTAGTTTTTGTATTCTTTTATTTTTAATTTTTATATTATTTATTATTATTGTTATTTTTATTTATATTTAGTATTATTATTTTTATTTTATTTTGTATTTTTTTATTTTTTATTTTTTTATTTTTTATTTCTTTTTATTATTTATTTTATTTATCTATTTATTCATTTATTTTACATTTATTATTATTTTATTATTTATTTTGCATTTTGTTCTTATTAGATTTATTTACTCATACTTTAACTGCTGGAATGAGGCATTATGTATGATTATATTTTTAAGTTCATTGTTTAGTGATCTAGGGATCACATGGAGTCCTTGTGACAGGTCCTGCACATTACCTATGTGCTGTGTATATGTTTTGACACAAAGTCACACTATTTTGGACCTAATGCCGATCCGTTTTCAAGGAACTGCCGCGTTTGCGTTCCAGTGACGTCATTTGCGTTCCACAGACCCGGAAGTGAGCTGCAACCGGAAGATAGTGGCTCCAATACATTATTTTTTTCCGTTTGTTTCGTTTTTTTGTTTACTTTGAGGCTGTTCCTTTTCTCCTCTACTCCTGGGCACTTATGGGTAAGCCACCTGGGCAGACATCTGGGTACAATCATTTACCTTCGATGTTTCCATGGGTTTTCTCTTTACTTATACATACCTCATACTATCCCTAGCTATTTATACAATTATGCAATTGATTTTTTAAATTGGTGTTTGACATATTAATGTATCTTGTATTTGATATAAAGAATTTTCCCTTGTGTTTGCTTTATATATTTTTCTGATAGATGTTTTTTTAAAAAAAATCTCTTGGCTGTATCAATTAACAACTTTTGTTAATTAGTTAATTAAATCATGGATTGATTTCCTGTTTGTTATTTGTTTGCTATATAAGCACATTTTTCACTGTGTGGTGTCAGCTTGAAAAAGACCTTTGTTGGTCGAAACGTTGCTTGGCGTTGCATTTTTTCCTAATAAATCTGCATACGGTTTCAATTTGGAGTGCCTGTGGTCCTTTCTTCTTTCATGAATCTGCTTTGTGACCTAAACGAGAGACAGGAGGATTACCTGACCGATAGTTGGTTGGTAAGTAATGGTATGTCAACACGTCAGGTAATGACATTCCATCACCTGCACTCTTAATCACTACTCGCATGCAGTAAGTTTGATCCCAAACACACCTGTGCAATTCACCATTGCTGTGGATAAGGTATAACACAATTCTAACACTAAATAAGTTATGCATGCACACAGCAGCCACAAATTCTATACTTTTATGTCCAATATCCATGCTGCACTGCTTCTTGATTTTACTTGTGCACAACCTGCCCTGGGTTTAGTGCACTGCTCACACACAAATTAAGCTTTCACTGAACTGCTTCCAATCGCTATAAAGTTGGAGAGGCAAGTGTACTTCCCATTCACACTATAAACTGACATGACAATCCTCCGCATTCTTCCCATATGTATATTCACAACAATTCATATCTCCAACAGGTGACACAAGATATGGATTTAAGGCATGACTGCTCACTTGTCACACAGCATCTTTGTCTTGCCGAGCAAGCCTACAATGAGCAATTAACTGAACCTTTAGATCACACTTGTGTGGCCGTGCTATACTCTCCTCAAAAGGTCGCTGGCATTGTCATTGACTGCTGTTGCCAACATATTTTGGTGCATCAGGGGATTCGTTCAGAATCATACATGAAGACTTCCAAGGTAAATAACCTTTTTTGATCATAAGCGTATGTAGATGGGCCACAGACAGGCCTCTACCCCCTCTCCCTCCAGGTCCTCCCTCCTTTTCTCTATCTCCCCCTCCCACCTCACTCTGATCTTAAAACAAGATATTGATTGGCAACCATCTGGTGCCTATTTTCTAACACACCTGTGTCTTATCTGCACCATGTCGCTTTAACCCCTGCTCAACTTTGAATTCTATGTGTCGTCAGAAATGCTTCAGACTTGAGAAAGGGAGGTTCTCCCGAAAGCTTTTCATTAATAAAAATCTGTTAGTCCAATAAAAAAGGTATTACAAGATACAAATTTTATCTTTTTTACATCTACATCACTGGACTAATACGGCTACAATCTCTACTTTAATACTTAAAAAGACACTATAGTCACCAGAACAACTATAGCTTAATGTAGTTGTTATGGTGAGTATAATAGCTCCCTGCAGGCATTTTCATGCAGACACTGCCTTTTCAGAGAAAAGGCAGTGTTTACATTGCCCCTAGGGACACCTCCAAGTGGCCACTTGTCAGATGGCCACTGGAGGTGCTTCCGGGCTCAGTGCTGCACAGTAGGCAGCAGTGCCATTCAGCATCTCCACGCTCTGCATGGGAACGCTGAATTTTTCTCATAGAGGTGCATTGATTGAATGCATCTCTATGAGGAGGTGCTGATTGGCCAAAACGGGGCGTTTGGCCATGCCGATTTTAGCCAATCCAAAGCTTTCCCATGGATTGGCTAAACATTGTCAGTTTTTATGTCACCAAGGGGGCGGGGCAGCACCATCAGACCTATGGAGAGCTGGAAATAAGGTGAGTTTACATGGGGCAAGCCACCTAAATGGTGGGTTTAACACTATATGGTCAGGAATACATGTTTGTGTTCCTGACCCTATAGTGTTCCTTTAACCATATAAGTTGTGAATTCAAAAGAAGAAACCACAATAATCAATAAATAAAATGTGTTTTATTATACAATGAAACTATATATATATATATATATATATAAGATGGAAATAAAATATATATCATATACAATCAAAAATGTTTGTATATACACACACATTGAAAAATCTAATTCACAATTTAAAAAATTTACGTTGTGCATTGAAAAGCTGTTCCCTTTCAAAATATGTTTATTTTACATATACACAAGAGCCGTTATCTTTATAATAAATAAATATATATTTTGTTAAGTGCACTTTAGGAATGAAAACGTTGCTCAGAGTGCTTTGTTAATGAACAATACATCTCTTAGGAAAAAATGAAACTAAGGCTATGCATTTATAGAAACATAGAATGTGACGGCAGATAAACTTGTACAATTTTGAAAATTAGGTTGTGTAATTCAATAAGGCCAACAGACCTCATGACACATAGTGCCAGGATAAATACCATGCATGTTTGATTTTGTGGTTAGTACTAGTAAAATAGTTATTTTAAACATTTGTGACACCTATTACAAAGTGACAAAGCTGACAAAGCACATGACTAACTAGTACTACTAACAAGTAGAGAGGATAATAAGCCTAAAAGCATGGATGCAGCACACGCATAGAATGATATTGGATATGGTAAAGGACATTCAAAGATTTAGATTTTAAATTATACCTTCATGCAATTGGCGTGAATATGTGTGCCAAATTTCCCATTGTCCTAACAACTGGTTTTCAGCTTAAAATGTTCTTGCATGAAAAGTTTCAAATAACATTTCTTGCATGACTATGTCACAACAACATGACCTTGCACAGCAATATGTAAATCTGTAGTGCAAATGGTTCTGGAAAAGCAGATGTTTTATGGGACCTATGACTATTTGGTTGCAAAGGATATAGAGCACTATAGGACTCTAAAAGAAAATAAAAACAAACATTAAGGGGGAGTGCATGGGCACTTTTCGTTTAAGCTACTGGGACCTCCGGTCACGAGGCCCTCGTCTCCGCCGGTGGCTGCCTTCTCTGGTCCCCGGCGGAATCATCGGGGATGGTCCTGGCGGGGTGGAGGATATCGGTTCTGACTCAGATGATCCAGACGATGGAGAAACACGGCGCATGATTTCATCAATAATGGAAACTCTCATGTGCTCCATCGCCTGGCGCTGCTCTATGCTGACCCACACGGTCCATTTCGGTCCACAAGCTTAGACTCATGATGGCCCGGGTCTGCCTCCTTATGGCCCGGGTCTGTCTCATTAGGGCCCGAACCATATCCTCCATCAGCTCCTCCATTCACCACATGGATCCTCCTGGGCCAGGTGATGACTCTGACTGGAGAGGTGGCAGTGGCTGGACAGGTGGCGGTGTGATTGGTGGCTCTTGTGCAGTCACACTGTGGGCAGTCTCAAAGACAGACCCTGGCCCATTTCCTCCTCCAGGGAGCAGGCAATAGATTCTCAATCACACTGTCCTCATGTGACAGGAGGACAGGTAACTGAAGCGAGCTGCCCTCTTTGCCTCTCCCAACAGACTGCATTGGACCTGAAATAGACAAGATAGGCAATGTTATTAATATGCAAACAAATTGATTTGTGGGCATGTTGTAGACATTACTACATGTGGCTGTGTCACTATTATCTTTTTAATAATCTATAGTGTATTTTTTTAATGTAAAAAGAATAGTGTTACTCTAGGAAATATTGAAACTTCTATCTAAGGCGGATTTATAGCAATGCTAATCATTGCTAATTGTGCTACCAGTTAAAGGACCAATATAGCGTTAGGAATACAAATTTGTATTCCTAACGCTATAGAGCCCTAGTCACCGTTTATAAATTAACTATTTATTTGCTTACCTAATCCAGTGCCGGGCTCCCTCGGCACTGGTGACCTCTCCATCGACGTCAGCTTTCGAGTGGAGCCGAAAGCGCATGTGCCGACAGAAAAGTGTGATCACTTTTTTTTTTTTACTACATGTAAATCGCAGAAGCGGCCTCTAGTGGCTGTCAAGCAGACAGCCCCTAGAGGCTGGATTAAGCATGCAGTGTAAACATAGCAGTTTCTCTGAAACATGTTTTCAGCTGCAGGGTTAAGACTAGGAGACTAGGGGTACCTGCACCCAGACCACTTCATTGAGCTGAAATGGTATGGGTGCCTACATTGGTCATTTTAGGAGATAAAAACTGTATCTGGTTAAAAAGATACAGTAACTCTGCTGTATAATATCTATGTATGCACTTGTATGATATTTTATATACAAGCACAACATTAATGCATTTATAATTGTACTGTGATCTTAGTACTACCTGAGAATGTATAATTGTCTGATAACTAGTGTTAGAGCTGATTGAGAGTGTGTGTGTGTGTGTGTGTGTGTGAAGATAGATTCGGATCATGAACGACTTTAAAGTGTTTTATATGGTAAGGACTCATCATTGTGTGTAATGCATAGATAATAATGGCATGTCATGTTTAGATGCAGTTTCTACTTACGTGGAGGAGAAATGGGTCCAAACGAAAAAGGGTAGTACTAGCGCTAATTTTAAAGGTGAAGAAAAACGGATGAGCAGCTGTAACACCAAATTCTTATCTTTAGAATAGATCTAGTGGTAGAGTGCTGGTGAAGCGCTAAATTTTTTTTATAACAGTTGTGAGTAGACTTTAAGTGTAAATGTAAATAAACAGTACCTTCTAGGTATACAAAAAGTGTCCTAAGTTGATATTCAATACCTTAAAGATAAACAGAATATACCAAACATAGTGTAAACTGTGACAATAAAAATTATTTTAAATTAAGAGTGAAAAATTCCCACTCACACTTTGGAGAGCTAATAGTGTATAGCTCAATTTAGTAGCCTGTGGGGTCCGTGAAGGCGACCCTATCCCTTCTTTTTACTGGATATTCTTTCCTTTGAATTCTGAAATGTTGAAAAGTATATATGGTGCAGTACCGTATGGTTCCAATAAAGTATAAAAAAGAACAGGTTGGTACTTACAAACACAGAGCCATCCACATCGGCTCTGATCAAGGGTATATGTGGTTAAGGACCACACGCCTTCTTTAAAAGAGCAGGAACGATGCCAGCAGTGTTATAAAAATATATAAATGTATTTTATTTACATAAAACTATATATAACAATATAAAAACACTGAATAGGCATAAAAAGTCCAAATCAATAAAGACCGATCTTCTCCAAGCTCCAGTGGATTAAGTGGCAATTAAGTGGCTGGAACTTGGAGAAGATCGGTCTTTATTGATTTGGACTTTTTATGCCTATTCAGTGTTTTTATATGGATATATATAGTTTTATGTAAATAAAATACATTTATATATTTTTACAACACTGCTGGCATCGTTCCTGCTCTTTTAAAGAAGGCGTGTGGTCCTTAACCACATATACCCTTGATCAGAGCCGATGTGGATGGCTCTGTGTTTGTAAGTACCAACCTGTTCTTTTTTATACTTTATTGGAACCATACGGTACTGCACCATATATGCTTTTCAACATTTCAGAATTCAAAGGAAAGAATATCCAGTAAAAAAAAGGGATAGGGTCGCCTTCACGGACCCCACGGGCTACTAAATTGAGCTATACACTATTAGCTCTCCAAAGTGTGAGTGGGAATTTTTCACTCTTAATTTAAAATAATTTTTATTGTCACAGTTTACACTATGTTTGGTATATTTTGTTTATCTTTAAGGTATTGAATATCAACTTAGGACACTTTTTGTATACCTAGAAGGTACTGTTTATTTACATTTACACTTAAAGTCGACTCACAACTGTTATAAAATATTTTTAGCGCTTCACCAGCACTCTACCACGAGAAATGGGTCCAGGTCGCCTTTCAGAGGGTGTCCCTTGTGGGATATGGAAGTCTGTTAAAGATGGATGAAAAGTGAACATACGTTTTTAAGGTATCCAATAATTAAAATAAAATTAATTTTGCGCATCAATATTCCAATAGTAATTTTGTATATGCCATTTTGGGATATTTTTGCAGATATTTGACCTTTTATGAGTAAATCTTAGACTAATCTGGCTATTGAATTGTCTACTGGAGGTAAAGGGAGTGAAGTGAAAAAGCAACTCTATCAGTTCTGCATAGATTGGATGGATTAGCAAGAATGGCATTGTTTAACGAGTTAATCCAACCATCATGACAACTTCAGTGATTTGAAGTGGTCATGGTGTCTGGAGTCTGCATGTACAGAGTATCGCTGGGAAGTGCTGCACATACAGAGATTAAGCCCTTTACTCTCGAAGGTGTAACTCTACCACCGGCAACGTTAACTGATGTGCCATTCATTGGCTGAGAACGGTCTGCTGAATCTAAAGCGCTCAGCCAGTGAATGCATCTGCTGCTGTGCATAAGCCAGATCTCAAATCCTGCTTCAGAGCAGAACAGGTGCCCAGAAAGAGGGCCAGGGTACTCTTGGCACGAGTTACGTTTTATAATAAGTAATGCTTTATGTATGAGTTTGTCCTATTTTTTTCCCTTCATTTTATAAAAAGTGCAGATTTTATTAGAAATTGTCACTTTATATAAATTAACTTGGTAACACTCAAGCAGACAACTGGTCAATTTACTTCCGGATTTGGTTAGCTCAGCTGAGCTAAACTCAATAGGCAGTCAATTGCCCAGAGCACCTGCCTTGCAAAGGCTTCTAATTCAGCTGTATTTGAAAGTCTGTGATTGGACAGCCACAGAAAGTCTGGGGGGGTTATAAGGGGAGTGCTTGCAAAGACTGCAGACAAGAGAACTTCCGGTTCTGCAAGCTGTTAGACATAGCCCCAATGAAAAATGCATAATTAAATGCATGCATGTTTTCATTGAGGGTACATCTTCTAAACAGTGATTTGTTTTGTTTTATTTGGGCAGTGGAGTGCCCCTTTAATGCTGTTCATCATTATTTGTGTTTGTGTACTCACCAGAACTTGGTTGAGATGTGCTTGGAGCTGATCCCACACCAGATAAGGTTGATGAACCTTGAAAAAAAAAAATGGAAAGCAAAAAGTAAGTTCACACTTGCAATAGTGCAGTATAGTGAGCTTCAAAACAACAATGTAATCATTATAATGTAATGATGAAATTCATTTTACTCACTGAGAGTATGATTTGTAAGCTTTTAAGACCAGGTTGCATGCATTAATGAGGCCAAAACAAAATTCATAATAACAAATCAGATTTAACAGCTGTGAGAGAGAGAGAGGGGAAAAAGTGGGGGATTAAAGAGAAATCTGTTTGGAGAACATTTCTGTCAAACATGGACACAGTATCCCGGATGTGAAGGGTGTGGCACTCTTTTTGGGGGATCGTTCAGCACCCAGAGGGAGAGAAAAATATGGGAGGTCAAGCCAATATGCCAGTTTAAGGCCTTAAGAGAGACAGTGAATTTATTTCACAATATAACTTTACTAATTAATAATATTTCTACAAGCCCTGGATTTTATTAAAGGACACGGAGGCTCATATTAGGCTTTATCTCTTTCTTTATTCCTCAGCAGCAAAGAAAGGATATTGATATTTTTAATATAGCAATAACAAAAACCACAAATACCCCTAAGGGTTAACCATGTAACATTCCATATCTATTAACCAATAGGATCAGTCCTTGTACTATGTCCCCTCATGTGACCTAATCTACTTCCTCTTTCTTTGCTGCTGCCTCAGCTAAGTGCCACATAATTTTCAGCTCTGAAAACTTGTTACCGTATATACTCGAGTATAAGCCGAGTTTTTCAGCCCATTTTTTGGGCTGAAAAACCCCAACTCGGCTTATACTCGAGTCAAGGTCTGTATTATGGCAATTTGCATTGCCATAAAACAGACTGGGGGGAGAGGGGGGCTGGCAGAGCTGTAACTTACCTGTCCTGCAGCTCCTGTCAGCTCTCTCCTCCTCTGCGCCGTCCGGTCAGCACCTCGGTCAGCTCCCAGTGTAAATCTCGCGAGAGCCGCGGCTCTCGCAAGATTTATACTGTGAGCTGACAGAAGAGCAGAACGGACGGCGCAGAGGAGGAGAGAGCTGACAGGAGCTGCAGGACAGGTAAGTTACAGCTCTGCCAGCCCCCCTCTCCCCCCCACTGAACTGCCACTGGACCACCAGGGAAGGAGAGCCCCCCTCCCTGCCATATATCAAGCAGGGAGGGGGGACGAAAAAAAAAATATATAAATAAAATAAGAAATAATAATACAAAAATAATAATAATAAAAGAAAATTTAATAATAACAACAAAAAAAGGGGTATAAGGACCACTATGGGAGGGGGGGGGGGGGGGTATAAGGACCACTATGGGAGGGAGGGGGGGTATAAGGACCACTATGGGAGGGGGTGGGATAAGGACCACTATGGGAGGGAAGGGGGGTATAAGGACCACTATGGGAGGGAGGGGGGGGGTATATGGACCACTATGGGAGGGATGGGGGGGATAAGGAACACTATGGGAGGGAGAAGGGGGATAAGGACCACTATGAGAGGGAGGGGGTGGGATAAGGACCACTATGGGAGGGGAGGGGGAAGTAAGGACCACTAGGGGAGGGGAGGGTCCGGACCACTAGGGGAGGGGTGAGTCAGGACCACTGGGGGGGGGGGGGTGAAGGAACACGGGGGTGGGGAGGTAAGGACCACTGAGGGAGGAGGAGGGGAAGTCAGGACATATGGGGGGGGAGGGGGCGGCAAATTTTTTTTTGCCTACGGCGGCAAATATCCTTGCACACACTGCATTCACACACTGCATTCATACACACACACACTGCGTTCATGCACACACACACTGCATTCATGCACACACACACTGCATTCATGCACACACACACTGCACTCATACACACACTGCACTCATACACACACGCTGCACTCATACACACACACACACATACACACACACACACATACGCACACACTGCATTCATTATACACACACTGTAAATAAATATTCAATTAATATATTTTTTTTAGGATCTAATTTTATTTAGAAATTTACCAGTAGCTGCTGCATTTCCCACCCTAGTCTTATACTCGAGTCAATAAGTTTTCCCAGTTTTTTGGGATAAAATTAGGGGCCTCGGCTTATATTCGGGTCGGCTTATACTCGAGTATATACGGTATATTTACTGTGCTTTTACTGTACTTTTAATGTTTAAATTTTGCCTTTTTAATGTGATTGTCTATTACTTGTGTTTTTTCTGTGTTTGCTCCATCTGTCCTCCGTGCAGGGTACTTGCCTCTCCCTTGGGGCAAGCCATATCCTGCACTGCCTTTTCGGGTTGTTTATAACCCGTTTCCTTCCACCACTATCCACCGAGTGGGGGACGCTCTCGGGACCCCGAGGCACCCCCCCTCCCGCCCCCCCCCTCACCTCCCCGGGTCGGAACGAATCTCTTAGCCGCCAGACGGTCGGCTATTACTCTGACCGCCACTCAGACCGTCCGCGCATGCGCAGTGCGCTCTCACGCATCGCGGCGGCCATCTTGGGGTTGGCAAATTTGCCGCTCTTTTCACCCGCGGCTCGCGCCACTCTGTCAGGGAGGGGCGCGAGCTGATTGGCTAGGGGTGTTGTCAGGCAGCTTACCGTTGCCCCCCAAGAGTCATTCCTGAGGGAACACTCGGTAAGCTACCATATTATTTGTGCCGTTTAGCGAATTTGTGCCTCAATAGCCTGTGCCTTGCCCTAGCTGCCTGTATACTTGTATACAGTGTTCAGCCAATTAGTTTGGAATACATAAACCACTGCAGTGGTGTCAGTGTGCATCTGTCCATTGGTGACAGTTCTGCTGTTAGTGAATTATTGTATAAAATTACTGTGACACATTCTGACCCCTCTTTTCCTCACAACGCTAACCTCTGCCCGGTGGCATGTCTGCGGGAATACGAACTGCGGACCCAGTCATTCCGGAACCCAACAACACCGGACCTGTTCTTGGCAGTGAGGAAACCTCATCATCCAGTATCCACAGGAACTCTGGCACGATGGGTGAAAGGGATAATGTCAGCTGCTCACATCGACACATCAGTTTACGGAGCACACTCTACTAGAGGCCCTATGGCCTCAAAAGCATTCTCCTTCGGTTGTAGACTGGAAGACCTCCTCCGCACAGCTGATTGGTCCAGAGAATCGACGTTCAAGGAATTTTACTTTTGTCCAACAGAACATATCTCGTCTATGGTCATCTCACAGCTTTAAACTAGCCTAATATGAGCCTCCGTGTCCTTTAATAAAATTACCAGATTTTACTAATTACATGACATAAAGTCATGATTTTATTAAGGACACGGAGACGAGTATTAGCCCGCCCAATGAAAGGTAAGCAATACATGTAATTTCCCACCCAATTGCTCATAAACAGGTTGGAGTGGTTGACTGTTCAGATTCAAAGTTATATATAAGAATAATTAATGTAAATTGACAATCTAATGGAATGATTCAGATATGAATGCTGTTTTTAAAAAATTGATATCGCTTATATGCATGACAACGATATTCGAACATATTTTACCATATCTCTCTCTGTCTCCTACAGCTTAACACTGTGATGAAACAACCAGGATCATCCGCTATCTCCTAATTTTATCAGAAGACTCACCGGAACCCTCTACCGGAGATTATCCAAGTTTGAGAAAAGTTTTCCTGTTGATGAGTTCAGCTTCGGCACCAGTCAGAAAGAGGAAGTATATTAGGTCACATGAGGGGACATAGTACAAGGACTGATCCTATTGGTTAATAGATATGGAATGTTACATGGTTAACCCTTAAGGGTATTTGTGTTTTTTGTTATTGCTATATTAAAAATATCAATATCCTTTCTTTGCTGCTGAGGAATAAAGAAAGAGATAAAGCCTAATATGAGCCTCCGTGTCCTTAATAAAATCATGACTTTACGTCATGTAATTAGTAAAATCTGGTAATTACTGCAGTGAACTGATTTCAAATGGCAAATATTCAACACTTTCCTGTATTTGGCATGTGTCTAATTGTTTTATTGTCCCCCTATCCAGGGAGTGGAGTGATTAGGGATGCTCTGACCAAACTGATTTTATCTGTTGGATCTCTGTAGAACTGGCTAATTTACTGCAAAGAACATTCTTTAATACCTTGTGTCTTTCATGCCTCCCTCTCCCCCTTCCTTGTTTTCTCTCTCAAAGTCGTTAATTATGATTTGTTATTAGGAATTGTGTTTTAGTGGTATAATTTTAACTCTACTTGTTTCCTGTTTTTCAACGACTAACACGGTACTATTTTAACTATTTTACTCACCAGCTCGCTGCTGCACAGCTGGCTCTTCCGTATCCACAGCACCAAGACTCGGGACAGCCTCTGAAAGGAACCCGTCTTTAAGACAAGTCTGCCACTCATTGAATCCAACAGCGGACTGCGACATCTTCCTTTTCACCGCCGCCTTGCAATCATAGTACCTGTAAAAAACAGCATTAGTTATTAAGTACATAAAAAATTGACAAAACGTTAACAATAACCTCTTATTAAAAACATGATGGCTTGCTTCCACTATCAGGTTAGCCTTCACACTGACTGGGGAGTATAAGATTAAATAATAATCTGGGTAGAATTTTTCAATAACATTTCTTTTTAAAAAGTCTAGGTTTTTAAAGACTGACATTAGAAGTTGCATAGGATATACTGTGGGATTTTAAAGGACCACTATAGGCACCCAGACCACTTCAGTTTAATGAAGTGGTCTGGGTGCCAGGTCCAGCTAGGATTAACCCTTTCTTCTATAAACATAGCAGTTTCAGAGAAACTGCTATGTTTATAATAGGGTTAATCCAGCCTCTAGTGGCTGTCTCATTGACAGCCGCTAGAGGCGCTTCCGCGCTTCTCACTGTGATTTTCACAGTGAGAAGACGCCAGCGTCCACAGGAAAGCATTGAGAATGCTTTCCTATGGACTGGCTGAATGTGCATGCCTCCAATGACGTCGATATGGAGGAGAGGAGGAGGAGAGTTCCCCGCCCGGCGCTGGAGAAAGAGGTAAGTTTAACCCCTTTCACCCCCTATAGCCCGGTGGGAGGGGGACCCTGAGGGTGGGGGAACCCTCAGGGCACTAAAGTGCCAGGATAACGAATATGTTTTCCTGGCACTATAGTGGTCCTTTAAGTAGTCATTTTCTTGATTAAGTACATGAGTTTCTTCTTTTACAGAGTGTGAAAAGTAAATCTGAGCACTTGACTTTCTCAAATTCCATTTTTTACGCAGCTTTGAATTCTTCCTAGTGGGTGTAGAGGAAGACACGAAAAAGAAAAAAGAGAAAACCAAAGGTACAAAATAATGTGAAAGATACAAAATAATGTGAAAATAATGTGAATCACCAAAGTGATAATATGTAAATAAATATAATACCAACTGAAGATATGTAGAAATATAAAAACTCAAAATGGTATCTGCAAAAAATATGAACAATACATAGGGTAATATTGCTAAAGACCACTGAGCAGTATGGGTGGTAGAAAACTCACAAAGATAAGATGAATTCAGGCATATCTCCCTTTGTATTAGGGAACTGGATAGTATGACAGACCTCCAGCGATGAATCTCAGTGGAAGATGGTAATAAATCTTCTAATCCACTCCAAAATAGAGAAAAGAAAATGGATGGTGCAGATTGTATAAAAAAATAAAAATTTTATTGCATATATGGCACTTACAGTGTATCAAAGTAAAAACAGCATGTCTCCACACTGGGTGGTATTCATAAGCAGCAACTGGACCAATCAGGATACAGGATCAGGAACAGCAGTAGCAGCACCAAACAAATTACAAATAAAAGTTCGATTTAAAAACGAAAATAAAAAATTCCAACGCGTTTCGTCCTTCTCTGGACTTCCTCAGGGATGTGTAGCTGTGATAGGGATGGGAGTCTCCTTAAATATCCATCTGATGATTCTCCAAATGACCGCCGGTGTTGGCGTACGTTTCACTGTGGAACGCATGTTACTTTCGCATGACGTCACTTCCGGTTTGACTAATACAGCGAAAAAACACACAGTTTCCTTTGAAAATGACTGCTCGGATAGCAGCAATAATAATCACATAAAGACATAGAACCAATAGAACCAAAAGACCTTATATATAAAAATTGTAAATATGAACAGAGCACGCAAGCGTCCATAGGAAAGCATTATGAATGCTTTCCTATGTGACCGGCTGAATGCGCGCGCAGCTCTTGCCGCGCGTGCGCATTCAGCCGACGGGGAGGAGAAGAGGCGGATCGGAGGAGGAGAGCAGGAGGAGAGCTCTCCGCCCAGTGCTGGAAAAAGGTAAGATTTAACCCCTTTCCCCTTTCCAGAGCCGAGCGGGAGGGGGTCCCTGAGGGTGGGGGCACCCTCAGGGCACTCTAGTGCCAGGAAAACGAGTATGCTTTCCTGGCACTAGAGTGGTCCTTTAAACACTCATGTTCTAGATTTGTACAAGGTAAGTATTCCTGTAAAATTTTAATTTGAAGAGTTAGTGGACTCCAGTTTCTAAAAGCATCTTCCCGGGCAGGTTTATGTTGAGGAGTCTCCAGTTGAGGAACGGAGCCAAACTCGTGAAGCGTTAACGTAGCAGAAGAGTTTTCTTGCAAGTTTGTTATGGAACATTGTCCAGTGGGCCCGTTTACTATGCAGTTTTGATGTTCTGAAAACTTGGGTCCTTCAATGGTGTGTATAGAGGTTAAGCATATAGACTTTGGTGGACAAGGTTGATTTGACAGACTAGACAGCCAATCAAAGTCATTCACATCCTTAAAGGAACTTTAAGTTATTTAGGTCATACTTGAAGTAACCAAGTGAATCAGAAGGAAAGAGGCTTTGGTCAATACAACTGGTTAGCTCAAATACGATTGCTTTTAATAGCTTGCCTGATGAGCGCTTCTTCTGGATTCCCACAGCTCTAAGAGATTCATAACAGTAAGTGATCTCACAGCAGATATTGAACAATTCCAATCAACTGCATCCAGGCTTTGACTGACACTATCCAGACTCACCACACCGGCTACAACTTACAGGGAATGAGGCAGCTTGGACTAAGGTTGCACCAGTATAAGATTTTAAACACCACATGTAAACTGTCATTTGCTTATTAGATTGTAATTGCTAGCTACATGATAAGAAGTTATTATTTTATGTCATTTAACTATTAAACTATTAATTAACCAATACGTATACTAATATAGCATATGTATATACAAATAAATAACATTACAATATTTGCATTTATTATTGTCTACTGTTAATGTGCTAAGTTAATAAATATTTTTTGGAACAAGTAATATTGTGTACCTATATGTTTATTTTTTTTTACATTTAAAGGACCACTATAGGCACCCAGACCACTTCAGCTTAATGAAGTGGTCTGGGTGCCAGGTCCATCCAGGATTAACCCTTTCTGTTGTAAACATAGCAGTTTCAGAAAAACTGCTGTTTACCTATGGGTTAATCCAGCCTCTAGTGGCTGTCTCATTGACAGCAGCTAGAGGCGCTTCCGCGCACAGTGAGAAGACTCCAGCATCCATAGGAAAGCATTGAGAATGCTTTCCTGTGGACTGGCTGAATGCGCGTGTGGCTCATGCTGCGCATGCGCATTCAGCCGATGATGAGGAAAGGAGGAGGAGAGTCTCCAGCACTAAGGGAGCCCAGCACTGGAGAAAGAGGTAAGTTTTAACCCCTTCCTCCCCTTAGAGCCCGGCAGGAGGGGGACCCTGAGGGTGGGGGGGACCTAGAGACCCTATAGTGCCAGGAAAACAAGTATGTTTTCCTTGCACTATAGTGGTCCTTTAAGAGAGTCCAATGACTAAAAAAGAATAATGGGGAATTTGCAATAACAGTTCTATTCAGCTCTTCATCCAGAAAAGAAACATTGGCATAGTTTATAATTCCCCTGCAAATTCAACTACATTTTTTATTGGTGACTGACTATATAAAGAATAATTTTGTGATATTAGTTACCTGTGCCTCACACAGTTGATGGACCTGCACTCCTCTCCAACAGAGTTTACAGCATCCCTTATTCTGGCCCAGGCAGCCTTCTTCCCCGATGATCTGGCAGAAAAGAGTATGTCTTTTTCCTGGATGACGGCAGCCACCAGCAGGGGCGGACTGAGAACCCTCAGGGCCCACGGGCAAAATAAATCAAGGGCCCCCTTACAGGCCCCACCCATGCTCCGTAGCAAGCCCCACCCTTGTCCCGCCTCCAGCCACACCCTACACAATCTTTAGACACAAGGAACAAAAGTGCAATAATCCCCTCAAGGCCCCAGTAGAGACTACAATTGAGGGCTAATGGGCCATGGAGGGGGGGTCTTTCTAGCAGAGGCTATCTCAGTGTTATTTAGAGAGTGTTAGAAAGAATCTACTCGAGCCCCATTAGAGACTACAATGGAGTCTAATGGGGGCCTGGAGGGGGGTCTCTCCAACACTCTGGTTCCTATTTACAATATAGCAACACAACATAGCTTGCTGATACCTAGGCCAAGTTGGCTCCTCCTACCTTAATTACTGTTGCTGGAAGGCTGTGGGCTTGCTGGCTGCGGCTGGCAGGCTGTGGCTTCCCGGCAGGCTGTGGGCTTGCTGGCTACTGCCGGCAGGCTGTGGGCTTGCTGGCTACTGCCGGCAGGCTGTGGGCTTGCTGGCTACTGCCGGCAGGCTGTGGGCTTGCTGGCTGTAAGCCTGTGGCTTGTTGTAAGTCTGTGGGCTGGCTACTGGCCTGTGGCTGGCTGCTGGCCTGGCTGGCCTGTGGGCTGGCTAACTGGTGGCTTGGTTGGCTTGTGGGCTGGCTGGCTGGCTATGGGGGCACTTGTAGATTATTTAAAGAAATAATCCATGCACAATAACCACTGCTGCTCTGTGTAGTGGTTATGGTGCCAGGAGGGCCAGGACCCCCTCCCAGAGTAAGTAGTCAAACCGTTTAAGAACAGTTTGAAAACTTACCTGGGGTCTGCTGGGATATGGGGCTGTAGTAGGGTATAGGAGCAGTGGTGCAATGTGTGAGGGGTGCAGTGTGTGTGTGTGTGTGTGTGTGTGTGAACATATAGGGTGTGTGTGGCAATGTTAGTATGGGGGGCTGTGTATGGGGGTCTGTGTATGTGTGTGTGTGAGGCAATGTGTGTAAATGTGTAGGGTGTGTGTGGGGACAGTGTGTGTGTATGGGGGGCAGTGAGTGAATGTGTATGGTGTGTGTGTGGGGGGGCAGTGTTTGTATGGGGCTAGAGTTCACTCTCACTACTACGACCACCAGGAATCCCTGGTGGTCGCAGTGTTGAGAGTGAACTCTAGCCCGTAGCTCCAGGGCTAGAGTTCACTCTTGCGAGAGCCGGAGCGTTGCCGTGGTAACTGCGGCAACGCTCTGTGCTTGCGTGAGAAGGACCCAGAGAAGCTGCAGGCTAAGCTCCCGGGTCCTCACTTCTTCCCTCCCTGCCAGCTGCCCGCACGGTGCCTGCAGACCGGGGAGAGAGATCGGCTGGGGCGATCCACCAATTATATATACAGCCCTACTGTGTGCCTTTTTGTCTCCCCCAGTCCCTCTGTATGTTTCTTTCTCCCCCTCACTGCTCCTCTGTGTCCATGTCTCCCCTCTCCTTCCCAGTCTCTCTTCCCCCTCTGCCTCTTTCTCCCCCTCCCCTTGTGGGTCTCTCTCCTTTCTACCTGTGTCTCTCGTCCCCTCTGTCTCTTTCTCCCCCCTTTCCCTGTATCTCTCTCTACCCCACATCTCTAGTCCCCTCTGTCTCTTTCTCCTCCCTTTCCCTGTGTCTCTCTCTACCCCACATCTCTCGTCCCCTCTGTCTCTTTCTCCCCCCCCTTTCCCTGTGTCTCTCTCTACCCCACATCTCTCATCCCCTCTCTCTTTCTCCCCCTTTCCCTGTGTCTCTACCCCACATCTCTCGTCCCCTCTGTCTCTTTCTCCCCCTTTCCCTGTGTCTCTCTCTACCCCACATCTCTCGTCCCCTGTCTCTTTCTCCCCCCTTTCCCTGTGTCTCTCTCTACCCCACATCTCTCGTCCCCTGTCTCTTTCTCCCCCTTTCCCTGTGTCTCTCTCTACCCCACATATCTCTTCCCCTCTGTCTCTTTCTCCCCCCTTTCCCTGTGGCTCTCTCTACCCCACATCTCTCATCCCCTGTCTTTTTCTCCCCCCTTTCCCTGTGTCTCTCTCTACCCCACATCTCTCGTCCCCTGTCTCTTTCTCCCCCCTTTCCCTGTGTCTCTCCCTACCCCACATCTCTCTTCCCCTCTGTCTCTTTCTCCCCCCTCCACCATCTCTCTATTCCCCTTCTTTCTCCCCCTGTGTCTCACTCTCCCCCCTGTCTATTTCTCCCTCCTTTCCCTGTGTCACTCTCTCCCCCCCCTCTGTCTCTTTCCTTCCCCTCCCCCTGTCTCTCTATTTTCCCACTGTCTGTTTCTTCCCCTGCCTCTATCTTTTCCCCCTCTCTGTTTTATTTTTCCCCCTCCCATTTACCAAGAGAAGACTGAAGGGGCCGGGTACATGCTGGAGCCGCCGGGCCGGGTGGCAGCCTCGCCGGTCCGGCGGCACTCCTGTCAGGCTGTCAGTAACGCTGAGGACGGAAGGAGGGGAGGAGCATGTCTCTCTCACATGCTCCTTTGCGGTTCCCACATCCTGTGCTGGGAATTGTGGGAACCGCAAAGGAGCATGTGAGAGAGACATGCTCCTCCCCTCCTTCCGTCCTCAGCGTTACTGACAGCCTGACAGGAGTGCCGCCGGAGCGGCGAGGCTGCCACCCGGCCCGGCGGCTCCAGCATGTACCCGGCCCCTTCAGTGTGCCACCGGACCGGCCACCCGGTGGCACTTACATGCACAGATGCCGAGGCCGCGGTGGGGCAATCCGGCCCTGCCGCCGGGCCCCCTGATGGCGGCTCTGGCGGCAGGCCCCCTGATGGCGGCTCTGGCGGCGGGCCCCCCTCCCAGCCGGGCCCTCGGACCATGTCTGAAGTGCCCGACTGGTCAGTCCGCCCCTGGCCACCAGTTTTCATTATAGCTGAAAGGGGGACCCCGTGATATTCCTCCAAGAGATGCCTCCTCAGTTGAGGAGTCTGTACTGCTACAGATGAGGGGGCTCCTGGGCAAATCCTTCCCAACAACCTTCCTTCTACCCTCCTCCCTGGGAGCCCCTTCCCTGCCTCTAGAACACCTACCTTCCCTCCCACCACCCTGCCTGGGCAAACCCTCCCCAACTCCACCCCCCTCCCCGCCCATAGTACACCACCCTCCCTGCCCCTAGAATGCTTAGCTTCTCTCGCACCACCCTCCCTGGCCCTAGAACGCATACCTTCCCTCGCACCATCATCCCTGCCCCTAGAACGCCTAGCTTCTCTCGCACCACCCCCCGGCCCTAGAACGCCTAGCTTCCCTGACACCACCCTCCATGCCCCTAAAATGTCTACGTTTCCTCCCACCACACTCCCTGGGCAAATCCCCTACAACTACCCCACTCCCTGTGGGACTCCCTGCCAGTGCCAGCCACAACTACCCCACTACCACCACTCTCCCTGGGGGACTCCTTGCCAGCCAGAACCATCCCACTTCCACTACTCTCCCTGGAGGACTCCCTGCCAGCCACAACCACCCCACTACCACCACTCTTCCTGGGGGACCCTACACTGCTCTCCTTACCAGACATAATTTGCTCCCTCTCACACACTCGCACTTGCTTGTTCACACACAAATTGCTTTCTCTCTGCTCACACTCTCTACTCACTCTCTGCTCACACTCTCTGCTCACTCTCTGCTCCTAAACTCTCCACCAAGATGGTGTCACAGGGGTGGGTTTATATAGTGTGCAGAATGTTGCATGCTGGTAGTGCTCCCTGATTGGCTGCACTATCTGTGCAGTGAAAATCTAAATATCATCCATTTTGTAAACTGTATAATATATATTACACTAACACTACACTACTAAGTATTAGCAATTATTAACTAAACCCAAACCCCTTCTTTAACCCCTGTGTGACATGCCATGATTCCCTTTTATTCCAGAAGTTTGGTCCTTAAGTGGTTAAGATTAAGTGGTCTGGGTGCTTCTGTGGTCCACTAGCAGTGTAAACATTGCGGTTTAAAAAAACAAAACAAAAAAAACACACACACATAAATGCTTATTTTTCCGAAGTTCTGAAGTCGCCGAAATTCCGAAGTCTCCGAAGATCCAAAGTCTCCAAAGTCGCCAAAGTCTCCGAAGTTGCAGAAATTCCGAAGTTCTGAAGTCGCCGAAGTTGCCGAAATTCCGAGGATTCAAAGTGACGAAGTTCCGAAGGTCCAAAGTTCCGAAGTTGCCGAAGTTCTGAGGTGTCGAAGTGCCGAAGTTCCAAAGGTCCGAAGTGTCGAAGGTCCGAAGTTCCGAAGTTGCCAAAGTTTTGAGGTGTAGAAGTGCCGAAGTTCCGAAGTACCGGAGTCCCGAATTTCGGAATGCCGAACCGAATTTTTTCGCCATGCACATGTCTAGGTAGCACTCTTTTCTCCTCCAGCTCTGCTTCACTCCACCTTGTTTGATTGCTTCCTCCTGTCCTGTTGTGTTTTACACCCCACCTCCTATAAACTGTAAGCTTGTTTGAGCAGGACCCTCTTCAACCTATTGTACCTGTTATTTTTTGTAATTGTCTCATTTATTGCTAAATCTCCCCCTTTGAAAATATTGTAAAGCGCTGCAGAATATGCTGGCACTATATAAATACTAATAATAATAATAATAATAATATCTAGTTTGACATAGAACTGAGGGACCGTGCCTGCACTCTAATGAAACTATAACCACTGCAGTGGTTATTGTACCTAGACTGACCCTTTAAGTTTTTTATAGCCTATCCAATTCTGAGAAAGACTAAATCTTTGCATACTTTGGATAGCTGAACTTAACAGAGATAATCCTACTTAAATGTGTATGTTATAAAAAGCCCTGATCTACATTACAACTCAGTGACTCATTCACCATTGGTAACTACTTCCTCTCTACCTGTTGCTTTTCTTTGTGCACTGTATGTTAATACTTACATGCTAGGCACCTGCTTCAAGCTGGTCTTTCTGGCCTTTTTCTAATCCTCTTCTCCCGTTCTTTGATACTCTTGACATTGGTTCTGTGACAAACTTAACTGATCCATGCACCCACGCTCCTCCCCTCCTCGGGCTGTGCGAGCTGAATGCTCCATGCCGACATTTTGCTCTCCTCCTTGGGTCACATGCAGGGCCAGTGCAAGGATTTTTGCCGCCCTAGGCAAAAGTAAAGTTTGCCGCCCCCCCATGTGACATCACAATGCACCACCCATATGATCTGCCATGTTTACTAACGCCAGTGCTGCAGTGCCGCCGTGTTTACATTAAAAGGCCTGCAGGGGCAGGCTATAGACACCAGAACCACTACATTAAGCTGCAGTGGTTCTGGGGACTATAGTGTTTCTTTAATGTGAGGTAAATTAGAGATAAGTGCCACGAATAATATACTAGATTGCCTACTTACAACCAGATGAGGATGATGATGGGCTCTAGCTGCAGTCTGGCACCACTGGTCTGGTGTAGAACAGGATCTCTGGAGGCTGTTTGTAACTGTGGTCACAAAAATCAATGTTCTGGGAGAACGGGAAGCAGCTCCCTTTTTTGGGGGGCCTTTACACAGCTCAGGGTCCACCTTCATGTTCCACCAATGAATTTGTTCACAGGGGGTGGAGTGTGTAGGGGATGTCCTGATATGTGTGTAAGGAATCTGTGTTTGTATGTGTAAGGGCTGCAAGGTGTGTTTCTGTGTATGTATGGGATGCAGTGTGTGCGTCTGTAAGGGGTGCATTGAGTGTGTGTAAGGAATGCATTGTGTGTTTCTGTGTGTGTAAGGATTGCATGATTGTGTGTGTGTGATGGATGTCAATGTCTTTCTCCCCCCTCCCTCCCTTGTCACTCTCTTTCTCCCCCCTCCCTCCCTTGTCACTCTCTTTCTCCCCCTCCCTCCCTTGTCACTCTCTTTCTCCCCCCCTTGTCACTCTCTTTCTCCCCCTCCCTCCCTTGTCACTCTCTTTCTCCCCCCCCTCCCTTGTCACTCTCTTTCTCCCCCCCCTCCCTTGTCACTCTCTTTCTCCCCCCCTCCCTTGTCACTCACTTTCCCCCCTTCCCTCCCTTGTCACTCTTTCCCCCTCCCTTCCCCTCCCTTGTCACTCTCTTTCCCCCCTCCCCCATGTCACTCTCTTTCCCCCCATCCCTCCCTTGTCACTCTCTTTCCCCCCCATCCCTCCCTTGTCACTCTCTCCCCCTCCCTTGTCACTTTCTTTCCCCCGCTTGTCACTCTCTTTCCCCCCCTTGTCACTTTCTTTCCCCCGCTTGTCACTCTCTTTCCCCCCCCTTGTCACTCTCTTTCCCCCCCTTGTCACTCTCTTTCCCCCCCTTGTCACTCTCTTTCCCCCCTTGTCACTCTCTTTCCCCCCTCCCTTCCTCCCTCCCTCCCCACTCTCTTTCTTCCCCTCCCTCGTCACTCACTTTCTCCCCCTCCCTCCCTTTCTCCCCACCCTTGTCACTCTCTTTCCCCCCTCCCTCCCTTGTCACTCTCTTTCCCCCCTCCCTCCCTTGTCACTCTCTTTCCCCCCTCCCTCCCTTGTCACTCTCTTCCCCCCCCACCCTTGTCACTCTCATACCCCCATCCCTCCCCACTCTCTTTCTCCCCCCTCCCTCCTCCCCACTCTCTTTCTCCCCCCACCTCTATTGTAGCGTGGCCGAGCTCTGTATGGTCCGCGGGTACAGGGAGCTTTTGTTTCCTGTACCCGGCCGGACTAACAGGAAGTGCACACTCAGTGCACACTTCCTGTTAGTCCGGTCGGGTACAGGAGACAGATGCTCCCTGTACCCACGGACCATACAGCCAGGGCCGGCCGTAGGTGATCAGACACCCTGTGCGAGCCCAACATATGGCGCCCCCCCCCCCCTTCAGCAAAACCCCTGCCCCTTCTACAATAGCCCTGTTCCGCCTACTACAAAACCCTTCCACAAAACCCCCGCCCCCCTTTCTACAAAAACCCTACCCCCCCTTTTTACAAAATCCCTGCACCTTCTACAAAACCCCTGCTCCCCCTTTAATAAAACCCCTGCCCACCCTTCTACAAAGTTTTTACTCCCCCTTAAACAAAACACATGCTATCATTACATATCTCAACTATACAGCAATGTACACATAATATCACTAAAAACCTCCCCCTCCACCAAAACCACTGACACCCTCTACAAAAGCCCTGTACTCATTCTACATAAACCTCTGCTCCTCTTCTACATAAAACCCTGCCCCCCTTATACTAAACCCCTGCCCCGTATACTAAACCCCTGCCCCGTATACTAAACCCCTGCCCCGTATACTAAACCCCTGCCCCCCTTATACTAAACCCCTGCCCCCCTTATACTAAATCCCTGCCCCCTTATACTAAATCCCTGCCCCCCTTATACTAAATCCCTGCCCCCCTTATACTAAATCCCTGCCCCCCTTTTACTAAACCCCTGCCCCCCTTTTACTAAACCCCTGCCCCCCTTTTACTAAACCCCTGCCCCCCTTATACTAAACCCCTGCCCCCCTTATACTAAATCCCTGCCCCCCTTATACTAAATCCCTGCCCCCCTTATACTAAATCCCTGCCCCCCTTATACTAAACCCCTGCCCCCCTTTTACTAAACCCCTGCCCCCCTTTTACTAAACCCCTGCCCCCCTTTTACTAAACCCCTGCCCCCCTTATACTAAACCCCTGCCCCCCTTATACTAAACCCCTGCCCCCCTTATACTAAACTCCTGCCCCCTTATACTAAACTCCTGCCCCCATTATACTAAACTCCTGCCCCCTTATACTAAACTCCTGCCCCCTTATAATAAACTCCTGCCCCCTTATACTAAGCCCCTGCCCCCTTATACTAAACTCCTGCCCCCTTATACTAAACTCCTGCCCCCTTATACTAAACTCCTGCCCCCTTATAATAAACTCCTGCCCCCTTATACTAAGCCCCTGCCCCCTTATACTAAACTCCTGCCCCCTTATACTAAACTCCTGCCCCCTTATACTAAACTCCTGCTCCCCCTTCAACAAAACCAATGCCCCCTCCACAAAATCCTTTCCCCTGCCACTTCATCAGAAATCCCTGCCCCCTCTTCTACAAAACCTCTCCCCTACACCAAAACCCCTATCCCCTTTTTTAACAAAACCCCTACTCCTCCCTAAACCAAAACCTCTCCCCCTTCTAAACAACCCCTTCCCCAAAAATCCAGCCAGAAAACCTCTGCTCACCCTTCTGAAAAACCCCCACACACAAAAACAAAAATCTATTTAATTAAAAAAAAAGGCAATAGTTAAAACAATAAGCAGACTCACATTAAATCTTGCTGCTCCCTGGACCCTCCTGGCAGTGTCCCAGTCTGCCGACCTTGATACAGCACTGACCTCCTCCCTCACACTCACTGTGCGGATCCTTCCACGAATGACTGTGGAGGCGGAGCATGCTCTTCCTCCGTGCTCCTGACCTCCTCTCTCTCCCGGCCGCTGCTCTCTTCATAATTTGCAAGTCAAGTGCACAGCACAATGCACTTCACTTGCTCTGCACATGACTCGGGCCGGCCTGTGAGTGACTGAGTGCGAGCTGTGTCGGCCGCCCGGCGCCCCTGCTGCCATGGCGCCCTGTGCGGCCGCACAACTCGCACACCCCTAAGGCCGGCCCTGCATACAGCACTCGGCCACGCTACAGTGAGGGAGTGACAGGAGGGAGTGCTGAGCGCTTCCCTCCTGTCAGCCCCTCTCCTCATGCTGCACCCGGGCGGTGCGCCCTCATGGACGCACCAGCCCAGGCAAAGCTGCAGCTGCCTGAGGCTCTCTACAGAGCGCTCGGGCGGCTGCAGCATGAGGGGGGCCGGCGCTCCTGGCGGCGCCCCTTCCCAAGGGGTGCCCTAGGCGGCTGCCTAGTCCGCCTAACAGGTAGCGCCCGCCCTGGTCACATGGTTCAAATGCTCCACACGGCCACATGACCTGAAAAGGGAATACTCACCAATTCGCAGACAGTGAACTGCTCCTCCTCCTGGTTCATGCAGGACAAATTCCATGCCTACAGTTTATCGGATGCTGCCTGCTTTTTGGCACATCCTTTTGTAGTTTATATGATGTGTGATATGACGCCACATCTGCCCTTAAAGTGACCATGCCATCTAGGCGACCCCATTATCATACTTTTTAGAGTCGAAGAAATGACGTGGACAAATCAGAACTATATAATACTTATTCTTATTATTTCTGGTATCCTGACCGACTTGTGTCTGATTGAGTATTTCAGGAACCCTGCTTGTTTATTAGTTTATCTGTATTTCTATTATCATGACCATGGCTATTTCTGACCTTGTCTTTATTTTTCTTACATTAGGTACGGCCACTCTAAGGCCAAGTAATAGAAGCGGCTCTCTAATTAGGCGATTTAGGAGGTCGTCTAATGTCTCATGCTAACTGTGGCTCCGTGGCCGCCTAACTCACCTTAGGGCAGACTGACCTGTGGGTCCTCAGTCTGTTACTGGATGCCAGACACCAGGAGGGGGCCTGATGGAGGGGGCTTGCGGCAGCCGGGTGTGAGGCCCCTTCACTCAGTCTGCCCGACTCAGAGAGCCAGCTCCTCCAGTCTGCAGCTCCACCTGGTACAGAGTTGCAGACCACGTGGTGTCTCGCGATCTTAGCCAATCAGAGCATTGCCGTGGGTTACCACACCACTCCTCGGACACTTCCGGATCTCTAAAGACACTTACCACTTGGCAGACTGGATATCAAACCCAACAGACCACTGGGAATTGATTAGTGCATGCTGTTAGACTCAGAAAAACAAGCAGTCTGCTGACATGTGGTAGCCTGATCCAATCACAGTGCTGACAAAGAGGCAGATCAGGGGCAGAGCCAGCATGATTCAAACACAGCCCTGGCCAATCAGAATCTCCTCATAGAGATGAATTGAATCAATGAATCTCTATGAGGAAAGTTCAGTGTCTGCATGCAGAGGGAGGAGATACTGAATCACAGGATGCTGTGCACAGTGCTGCCATGTGCTCTGCTGACAGCAGATCTGAGTGGATGGAGGCATTTTATGCCTCCATCAACTCCGAAGTCCCTCTGGTTCACTCTGCAACTGGAGGTGTTCCTAGCTTTCAATGTAAACACTGTATTTTCTCTGAAAATACAGTGTTTACATGAGAAAGGCTGCAGGGAGCTATAGTTCTCACCTGAACAACCTCATTAAGTTGAAGTTGTTCAGGTGACTATAGTGCCCCTTTAAAGAAAATAAATGTAAATAAAGCTTCGGGGCCTGGCTGTATTCCCCCACGAGTGCTTAAGGAGCTAAGTGGGGAAATAAGTGAACATCTGTTTTTAATCTTTCAAGATTCTTTTATTTCAGGTATTGTACCGGAAGATCGGAGGAAGGCAGATGTCATTCCTATATTTAAAAAGGGTTCAAAATCCTTGCCTGGAAATGATAGACCTGTGAGCTTAACTTCTGTCACTGGGAAAAATTTTGAAGGGCTATTAAGGGATAATATTCAGGAATTTATTGAGAAGAACTTTGTTATCAGCATCGTTTTATGAAACATAGGTCATGCCAAACTAACCTGATTGCATTCATCAAAGAAGTAAGCAGAAGTTTAGATCAGGGTGTTGCAGTGGATGTTATCTACTTTGATTTTGCCAAGGCATTTGATACGGTTCCTCACAATAGGTTAGCCTTAAAAATTGGTCTAGATTAATATTCTTGTTCTTGGGTAGAACATTGACTTAAGGATAGAGTACAACAAGTTGTCATTAATGGTAAATGTTCAAGCTGGACAAAAGTGGTAAGTGGTGTCCCTCAGGGTTCTGTGTTGGCACGGCTTTTATTTAACATATTTATAAATGATCTTGCAATAGGCCTTGAAAGCCATGTTTAGGTGTTTTCAGATGACACAAAACTTTGTAAAGTAATAAAATGTGAGCAGGATGTTGCTTTGCTGCAGAGGGATTTAGATAGATTGGGGCACTGGGCACTAAAATGGCAGATGAAATTTAATGTAGAGAAATGCAAAGTTATGCACTCCGGGGTCAAAAATGCACAAGCAACTTAAATGGCAATGAATTAAGGATAACCACACACGAGAAGGATTTGGGAATTGTTATAGACAACAAATTAGGCAGCAATATGCAATATCAATATGCAGTTACTAAGGCCAGTAAGGTTTTCTCATGTATATATAGCGGCATAAATTCTAGGGATGAAAATATAATTTTGCCTCTTTATAAATCGCTGGTAAGACCACACCTTGAATATGCTGTGCAATTTTGGGCACCTGTTCTAAAGAAGGACATCATGGCACTAGAAAAAGTGCAGAGACGAACGACACAATTGATAAAAGGAATGGAGCACTTTAGTTATGAAGAAAGGTTAAAACATTTAAATCTCTTTAGTTTGGAAAAACGGCGCCTCAGAGGGGATATGATAACATTATACAAATATATTCGGGGAAGAATATTTGGCCCGGGCATTGTTTAATTATAGCGGTCCACTAAAAAGTGGTAGAGGTGTGTTTTGTCATCACCAATGACAAGCATGCCCAATCACAAAGTGAGCATGTTGGTTGATGGAATACCAGGAGACAAAAATGCCAGGAAAGAGTTTTGTGCAGTGTGTTTGTGAGGGTGCTGTGTGTTTGTGTGTGAGGGTGATGTGTGTGTGTGTGTGTGTCAGGGGTGCAAGGGGTACAAAAACGAGTGGCGAGGTCACTTTCGCCACACCAATCAACACAGTATTGTACCGTTAGACACTCCCAGCTAATATACACAAACCCTCCCCTCTGCCTGTGATACAATTACCAAACACAATGGACTAACTCAATTACCACAGGTCCAGAAACACCCCAAAACAACAACATATCCCCACAGTCCCTGGGTTCTTCTCCTATCTCCCTCTCTCCCCTGCTGGCGGCCGCAATAAACTACACATGAGCCGGTGAGGGAGATCTTTAAACTCCCCACCGGCCCGCCATGGATTGCAGCAGGGCCGGCACTCAGATAGTGCCGGCCCTGCATAGACCTTGTGATCTCCCCGGCTGGCCATCGGCCCATGGCTACCGCAGCCCAACAGGCATTTCCCCCGACCCTTGTCCCTGGGGTACCCCTACTGAATTTGAGCAGTAGGTAGCCTCCGACCCGACCCTACAGGGACCTGGCAACTACAGAGAAGCTAGGAAAAGAGAGGGAGCAAGGAGAAAGAAAGCAGGCAAGGTCCCCCTCACCAAAGAGCAATTGATGGCGCCCAAGAAATATCGACATGAGCTATTAAAGATAGCAGGACATTTCGGAAGGGGCCGAACAACGAGTCAGCTCACTCAAAGCTTCTTCTGGCCAGGTATCTCCAAGGATTTGAGGCAGTACTTCCAGACCTGCGATGTCTGCCAGAGGGTAGGGAAGCGGAACAACAAGCATAAAGCCCTGCTCCAGGTTATTGAAGAACCCTTCAGCCGAGTCGCTGTGGATATCATAGGTTCCCTAGCATAGGTCCCCTAGATAAGCCTAGTCCATCTGGGAAGAAATATATTCTGACCATTGTGGACTACGCGACTCGGTACCCCGAGGCAGTCGCCCTGACCAATATTTAGGCAGAGACTTTAGCTGAAGCCTTGATGCGAGTGTTCTCCCGGATTGGGTTTCCCTGGGAGATCCTCTTGGATCAGGGCATCTAGTTCACGGCTGAGATGACCACTCAGCTGTGGAGGTTGTGCAGCAATAAGCCCATCCTGAGCTCCCCCTACCACCCACAGACCAATGGAGTGTGTGAATGCTTCATTGGCACGTTGAAGCAAATTCTCCATGCCTTTGCAGAGTCTCGCAAGGATTGGGAGAGATTCCTGCCGTACCTCCTGTTTGCTTAGCCGAAGGTACCCTAGGAATCCACGGGGTTCTTCCTGATTTGAATTGATTTTCGGACGGAGAGTGAGGGGGCCCCTGGACCTAGTCGGAAAGCATTGGGAGGGAGCTGGGAAACGGGAACTACTTAATTCCATACGTGCTTAAGGTTTACGGACCGACTGGAGGAGCTCACCCAGCCAGGAGGCCAAGAGGCGCCAGCGCACATGGTATCATTAGGAAGCCAGAAGCCATAGCTTTCAGGTTGAGCAGAAGGTCCTGGTTCTAAAACCTGTCCGGCCTGGCAGGCCCATACTGAGTGGTGACACCACCTATGTGATCGGCCCATGCTCGTCAACATGCTAAAGTCCTACCACAAGCGGACAGAGGACATGGCCGCCATCTGTGCCCCGGCCTCGAAAGATTTAGAAAATCTTCCCCTGCCTGACCTCCTGGGAGATGGAGCCCAGGCAGGGTCCATAGGGGTGATCCAACTGGGGGACTGGCTAACCCAGGAAGAGCGCCATCATGTGCAGTAGAGGCTGGCTGCTAAGAGGGAAACCTTTACCAACCTCCCTGGGGTCACCAACCTGGCCACAAACCAGGTGGAAACCCCAGACCAGCATCCCTGCGAAAAAACCCGTACCGAATACCCGAAGCAGTATGGTGGAGCATAAAGATGGAGATCCAGGAGATGCTCCACCTAGGGGTCATTGAACCATCATGGAGTCCCTGGGCCTCTCCGGCAGTACTGGTCAATGACAAGACGGTGTCAGACGCCTATCCCATGCTGCGTATAGATGATCTATTGGATAGGATGACTAGGGGACGGTACCTCACTACCATACATCTGTGCAAGGGATATTGGCAGATACCCCTGACTGCAGAGGCTATTCCTAAGTCGGCCTTCGTCACTTCATTCGGCCTATATCAATTTCAGGTAATGCCCTTTGGAATGAAGTACACCCCAGCCACCATCCAGAGGATGGTGGACTGATTGCTGGAGGGACTCCAGGACTATGCCTGTGCATACCTGGATGACATCTCCATATATAGCGATACATGGGAGGAACATTTGGCCCATGTGGGGGCCGTACTGGACAGGATAAGAGAGGCAGGGTTAACCCTAAAACCCAGTAAGTGTCACCTCGGGATGGCAGAGGTGCAGTATCTAGGACACCGGGTGGGGTGTGGGGCACTGAAACCCGAACCGACCAAGATAGAGGCAGTTGCTAGCTGGTCCCATCCCGCACCAAAACCCAAGTGCTTGCCTTCCTGCGGGGTAGTACAGGAAATTTGTCCCCAATTATAGCCCCATTGCTAAACCCCTCACTGACCTGATCGGCAAGAACCTGCCCCGACAGGTAGCTTGGACCCCAGAGTGTGAGCAGACGTTGTAAGCTCTCAAGGACGCCCTGGTAAATGCCCTCGTGCTGACTGCTCCTAATCCCAGGAAACATTTTCTTGTCCACACAGATGCCTCTATGTTTGGACTGGGAGCAGTACTGAACCAGGTTGGGGACGATGCCAGTGAGCACCCCGTAGCTTACCTCAGCAGGAAGTTCTTACCCAGGGAGGTAAGCTATGCCACCATCGAAAAAAGAAGTGCCTGGCGGTGGTGTGGGCACTCAAAAAGCTGCAGCCTTACTTGTATGGACAGCAATTTACCCTGCTCCCGGATCACAACCCGTTGGTGTGGCTTAACCGGGTCTTTGGGGACAATAAAATCAATAAGAGCAATAAAAAACCCACAGGATATAAAAAGGACACTTAGATAAGATGTCAACTCACCTGTCCAGATGTCAGGTAAAAGTATAAAAAGAAATAATTATAAGTTCTAAAATGACATCATTTTGGCGCCAAAATTAATTGTTTTAAAACCTATATAAACCCAGGTATGTCAGGTATCTGTTTTTACCACTTGAGAAACGCGTTGTGGTTTTTATGCTGTTGTTAAAATAAAGTATTTTGGGTACCTCACTACCTGCCTTTTAGCCATATATTTTTAGAACTTATTTTTATTTATTCTTATACTTTTACCTGACATCTGGATTTGTTAGATTTGTTAGATTCGTTAGATGGACGCCATCCAGGTAGGGCATTCGCGTATTGCTTCCCACCTCGTTAAGCTCCTTGGAGTGTTTACACCAATCAATGAGAACATTGGCAACTTGCAACATAAGTGTGAAACCGCAAGGGAAGTAATTAATGAGTGCTTCCCTGGGTGGCCACCATCGAATAGACGAGCGCTGGCCAGGGGGAGCATTTGTGTCCCAAAAGGAGACACTTCCCATGCTTGGTTTCACACTTATGTTGTGAATAGGGACCCCGCGAACTGAGGCTGCTCCTACCGATTACCGTTCTGGGGGTCCCTGAGATTAATGGGGACACTCTGTGGGGACAATGGTGGTTTGGCGGATTTTCTGTGCCTGGGAGCCCAGGAGGCAGGAATCTTTCCTGTGCTGGGACTCCCAGGTACAGAGAATCCTGGGTAGAAGACCTCCCTGCCACGGGAAGTGTGAAAACCTGTATTTGGGTGACGGGAACCAGGGACAAAGGGAATGGAGTTCCTGTCACATGTACAGGCCCCTGTCTTTTACGTGCGTTCCACTCCGTTGCATGGGGAGAGTATAAAGCTTTTTGTTGTACCCCTGTAACTATGTGTTATCCAGTTACTGGGGGGAAATGGGACTGGTCAATTATTAATAGCCAGCCGGGTTACCCACGGTCCACTACAGCCCCCCCCACACACACACACTGTCACCCCCCAAACACATGCACACTGTCATCTCCCCACCCACTGTCACCCCACACACACTGTCAGCCCCCTTCACACAGTGAGTATGTTAACCCCTTTTAATCCTGTCATTTTAACCCCCTCCAACCATACCAAACTCACTTACTCAATCACATCCACCAACATGTCACTCTCACTTCTCACTCACAGCCATACTCACCACCAAGACTGTCACACTCACCTTATCATATTTTCCCCTCCAATCCTGTCACGCTCATCCCCGACCATGTAGCACTCCTTCCTCTATCACACTCCCACTCACCCTATCACTAACCCCTTCAATCCTGTCCTCCAACTGTGTCACACATACCTGTCATACTCTCACCCCCTCCCCGCCACACTCATTCTGTCACACTTCACCTAGGGTGCCGGCCAGCTAGGGGTGCCCACTGGGATATTTCCTGGTGGGCTCCCCCTGTCTGCATCCGCAGCGCTGGGTGAGCGGCTCTTCAGCCGCCCCCTCCCCAGCGCCGGGCCGATCCTCCATGGGGACCAGGAGGTGGCAATCTGGCCACCTCAGGCCGGCCCGAAGCTCTGCTAGGTAAGGCAGAGCAGGCACCTGCTTATATTGATGGCAGTTGCCTGCTCTGCCAAGAAATACTGGTGAGCGGAGAAAAGAGGGGCAGGAGGCAGGCTGCTCTATTGTGGGGGGCGAGGGAGGCTGTTCTTGCAGCTTCCCACTCCTCTCTTGCGCGCCCTCTGTGATTCTGGGAGCCATAATATGATGTCATTTTGGCCCCGGAATACTAAGCAGTGCACTGGAGGAGTGACGAGCTGCCCCACACTCGACCCCCGGGATGTAGGGAGGCTGGATGTCTGGGTCTGTGTGTCAGTGAGTGTGTGTCAGTCTGTTATTATCATTATGTTATTATTTATATTGCGCCAACAAATTCTGCAGCGCTTTACAGTGAGTGGCCGAACAAACATGTAGTTGTAACCAGACAACCAGCTCCCAGTGGGTGAACCTCTCCTAAATCCAGAGAGCGTAGCAGGAACAAATCAAGCTCTTACAAGAGCTTACTCTGGGGAGTAAGTGATTATAGCAATCCCCAGAGAGTAGGTATCCCTTCCCCCAAGCATGAGCCAAGGCTTCAAGAAAGGTGCAAGTAGGTCTATTTTATTGAGGGCTACCTGCCCGGTATTTATGCAAGTGTCCACCAGGTGGACACTCCCCTAGGGAACCTGATGGAACAATGGGACACATATTGGATATTAGCCAATCACAGACAATACAAACAAAACACTCCCACAGTGACATCACAATCCCTCCTCTCTATCCTGGAGATAATTGGGAAGTAATCAAATTATCTCTTTGGACAGAGGCAATACTCCATTAACCACATGGTTACAAAAAGATCATATACATACAGTTCAATCGCCATGGAGCCAAAGTCTTTTCCATAGTCTTTCATTACACGAATAGGCTCCATGGCATAGCTATCTGGGGTAGCACTACTCACATACTGAAAGCCCCGACAGAAATACACAAATAAACCTCTCTGCAGGGTAAAATACAGCTATCAGCAGAGGGGCCATAGACAGAAGGCAGGAGGCTAGCCAGTAGTCCACTCCAGGCACAAGTGGCGAAGGGCACTTCATCACACATCTTCCCTTTGGGGGGAAGACTAAACAGGTACCTGACCTTTTGCCGGTCAGTACCTAGGTTAGTCGGGCAGCCCACCCACAAAGAAAAATACGCAGAGTAACCCCCCCCCCCCCCACAATAAATGGTACTGGCCTGTAGGTTCAAGTTTGTAGTGGGACAGCGCAGCACTCTCGGTCTCTCTGGTGCAGCTAGGCAAACTGCTGGTGTTGCTTGGGAGGCAGAGGCCAGCGGCGCTCTGCCCTGCTGCCAGCTCTTCCGCTGGGGTAACCCGTGGTAAGTCAGGCTCTGGACCAGGGGAAAAGGGAGGGCAGAGGCTAACAGCGCTCTGCCCAGATGCCAGCTCTGCTGCTGGGAGGGGGTCAATAGGTATCACAGGCTCATCCACTGCCCCCATGACCCGGTTGGGATGTAGCTGGGGAGGGGAAGTTTCGCTTACCTCCTCCTCCTGGCATCCCTGCAGGGTTGGTTGGGAAACTGGACCGCCCGTCCAGCATACCTGTAGGACTGGCACAGAGGTCGCGGTCCCATCTGCGCCAGTGTAGTTAGGGTTGTCTTCCCCCTCTCCTGGTATTTCTGGCTGCTGTTGGAGGGGGAGGCCGGTTGCCCCCACTCCCCAGGATGCTAGCCAGTAGTCCCCTCCAGGCACAAGTGGCTAAGGGCACTTCGTCACAGTTTCTGTACAGGGCACATAGTTTTGGATAAAGTTTAGATGCAAGTTTTTCTATGTGGAGGCCAAAAGAGAGATTGGGGTCTAACAACATACCCAAGAATTTAAAAGAGTGGACTGCGGTCAGTGTGCTATTTGATTTTGTTTTGATGGATAGGTGGGAATTGTGGGAATTGAATTTGTGTAATTTTGGAACTGTTCCAAAGATCATTGTGACAGTTTTGTCAGTGTTTAGGAAGAGTTTGTTTGTTGTGATCCACTTTTCTACCTCTGTAAACTGGTCTTGGAGCACAGCGTCAAGCTGCGGTAGATTGGATTTGCTTGCATAGATTACTGTGTTGTCTGCGTACATGTGTACATTTAAGGATTTGCAGACATCAGGCAGATCATTTATAAATAATGTGAATAGTAGGAGGCCGAGAATGGAACATTGGGGAACACCACACGTGACTGGGAGAGTGAGGGAGTCGCTGTCAGAAATGGACACATATTGTGAGCGATCTGATACATATGATCGAAACCAGGTTAGCGGACAATCACCAATATCTGAGTTTTTTAGTTTGTGCAGTAGAATGTCGTTGTCTACTGTGTCAAATTTTCCAAAATCAAGGAAAATAGCTCCAGTTCGATCTTCTTGTTCCATGCAATTTGGATGTCATTGCAGAGGGCAGTTGTAGTGGAGTGATTCAGGCGAAAACCCAATCGGTCAGGGGTCAGATAGTTAGATTGTTGGTAATACTCACATAGTTGCGTATGGACACATTTTTCGAAGATTTTTGACAATACTGGGAGCAATGATATTGGGCGATAGTTAGAAACCAAAGTAGTGTCACCACTTTTATGGATAGGCACTACTCTTGCAGTCTTCCAAAGTTTGGATATGTATCCAGACACCAAGGATTCGTTAATTAGGGTTGTGACAGGTTTTGCAATTGCTGGCGCACTGAGCTTCAACAGGATTGCTGGGATTTGATCAGGTCCAGACTGTTTTTTCAATTTTATATTATATTATATAATATATATACATTACATGGGGCAGCACCGTATTTAGTTGAATCTAATGCCCACCTTTATTGGGAAAATAAAGTCTCCAAAATTTGAATGCATATTAGATTCAATGGCGCATTAGATTCGCGTACTAACTGTGTATTAGATACGACAGGCATGCAGCACGAATTTGCATTCGTATAGCTGTGACAAGAATGACAGACATGGTTTCTGTGTATAGTAAAGCTTTACCTTGTATCTTTGTCACGAGACTAATGCGAATTTCGCCCCACCAAATTTTACCCCTGCGAATTTGCATCATATGCCTGCCGTGCCTAAATACACCATTAAATCTATGTTGTATAATAGTATCTTCTTGTACAAATGAGCATTACAGTTACCAGGGAAAAAAAATTTCAGCTATCAGGTTTCAAAATATCAATGTTCTTTAGATTCGATGGCGCATTAGATTAGAGTAAATACGGTATATTATATAGGATAATATATATGTGAAAGGATTATAGAATATGTGGGGTAATGTCCATGACACTGTTTTCTTATCCTGTAAATTTATTGTCATGATTTTTTAAAATAAAATAAGTTAGGTTTAGACAATCAGGACTCCTGCAGGAAAGCAGGTTGAATGGCAAAAAGTGCAATGTTTCAGCCTACACAGAGGCCGAAATGTTACACTTTTTGTTCCAATAAACCTGCCTTCCTGCAGCAATCCTGAGTGCCTGGACCTAACTTATTTTATCTACTAAACTGGGTTTTGCCAACCCTGGCCCTGATAAGCACTTGGATTCCTAAGTGTGAGTGCGGTATCCTCCGTTTGTGAATTAAATGATTTTTTAAAAACGTTTTTGCTCAACTAAAATGCTCAATTTTTTTTCCAGTAACCCCTTCACACTGGCACTTACGTATACACAACTGGCAGACTATCAAACCGTACCCCACAATCGTGTATAAACGATTAGTTTAATTGCAAATTACATTTCTTTATTGCACGTTAATTTAGTTTGCAAATTATGCCATAAATACAGTCAGAGAGCTCACAACAATGTGGCACAGGAAGCCGGGACATTGCAAGACTCTGAACGATGAATGCAGAGACTAGCTCTGGGCTGCTAGCCCGCCCTTTAATAAAACTGCAGCTCCTTATACACGCAATGCAACCCTATTTTTTTTTTCACTTTGGGTGTTAGTGTGTTCCTCGTGTTTAAGTTTCACTTAAGGCCTCACAAAGTCTAGAGCCACCACTGCAGTAATACATCTATTTAGTACCTTAGTATCTATTTTAGGAACTTGCAATTTCCTGTAAATTAGTACAACTTTCTACCCAGGCCCGGATTAACATAGGGGCTGATAGAGCTGCACTCCAAGCCCAAGCCCATGGAATAGGCCCATTGATTTAAAAAACTTTTTACTTTTCTCAGAAGTATTTATCAGGTATTTGAGGCTGCCTAGCCAGTGCCAGTATTGCAGTAATACCGGCAATATAAATGTAAATCTCAGAATAAACTGAGATTAGATGCAATACTGGCACCCGCCAGTAGGTGGCGCTGTGTGTGTGTTTGTGGAGAGAGGCAGGAATAGGAAGTTACAGCATCTCCCTCCCTGCCTCTTTCTACTCACTGATCTGTGGGGGAGCAACTCTGCCCTGAGAATCCAGACAGCAACTACCATCCTGCAGAGACAGCCAACAGCTCAGGTAAGTGAGGGATGGGGGGAAAGGTTGCAGGGAGACACTGTGAAACATGGGTACAGTGAGACCATAGGGGACATTGGGAGACATAGGGACACTTGGGAACACTGAGACACTAGGGGGCACTGGGAGACCTGGGGACACAGACACTAGGGGAAAGTGTGAGAGATGGGGACGGTGAGAGACTTGGGGATAGTGGGAGACATAGGGACACTTGGTGACACTGAGACACTAGGGGGAAACTGTGAGACATGGGGACGGTGAGAGACTTGGGGACACTGAGACATTGGGTCACTGGGAGACATGGGGACACGAAGACACTGGGGAACATGGGGACCCTGAGACACTAGGGACACAGTGGTACCATGTCTACCAGTGGCCCCTAGTATCTCAGTGTCCCCATGTCTCCCATCCAGTGTCCCTAGTGTCTCAGTGTCCCCATGTCTCCCAGTGTCCCTGGTGTATCTGTGTCCCCATGTCTCCCAGTGTCCCTAGTGTCTGTGTCCCTAGTCTCCCAGAGTCCCCATGTATCTGTGTCTCCATGTGTTATGGGCAGATGCAAATATTACAAGTTTTAGAATGAAATGTTGTATTTCTTAAAATGTGTACTTTGTCTTTAAGAGATATTGCAAATTGACAAGGTGTTAGAAATGGAACATGTTTTTCATAGATGTTTCTTTAAGCAATAACCTCAGTGCATAATATGTTTGCGACATTTTGTCCCAGACGAATTACAATAACAATAATGCATAAACAAGCTTCAAGGCTATACTACGACTCTTTCAGTACACAATATACCGTGGTAACCCCAAGTTAATGGAACTTCCCCAAATCTGGGAATCTCCCACGACTGTGCACTTATGTCTTAGTATAAACAACAGATAAGCTATTCAGACTTTAAGATGCCATCTTGAACTAAGTCAGGAAAATGTCCATGACGTATGCACCCTTTAGTTATGGCCTTGTATGTTTGCCAAGTTAAGGGAGGTCCTAAAATTAATAAAGTAAAAGAAGTGTTACTTTTTCATATATGAACGACGGTAACCCTAAAATGACGACACCTAAGGTATAAATAGGTGTACTTTTAAATGTTAAAGGACCACTCTAGGCACCCAGACCACTTCAGCTTAATGAAGTGGTCTGGGTGCCAGGTACCTCTAGGATTAACCCTTTTTTTTTATAAACATAGCAGTTTCAGAGAAACTGCTATGTTTATAATGAGGGTTAATCCAGCCTCCAAATCCTCTAGTGGCTGTCTCATTGACAGCCGCTAGAGGCGCTTGCGTGCTTCTCACTGTGAAAATCACAGTGAGAGCACGCAAGCGTACATAGGAAAGCATTGTAAATGCTTTCCTATGCGACCGGCTGAATGCGAGCGCGGCTCCTGCCGCGCATGCGCATTCAGCCGATGACGTCGCGATCAAGATGGAGAGGAGGAGGAAAGCTCCCCGCCCGGCGCTGGAAAAAGAGGTAAGTTTAACCCCTTCCTCTCTCCAGAGCCCGGCGGGAGGGGGTCCCTGAGGGTGGGGGCACCCTCAGGGTACTCTAGTGCCAGGAAAACGAGTATGTTTTCCTGGCACTAGAGTGGTCCTTTAACAAACAGAGGAGAGACTTGGAGACAGACGCTGCTCCATCTTAAAATGACAGAGAGGCTGACATGATGACATGTTCAGAAGGGTATGTTAACCTATTAATTATATTTGCAAGCATTTAATTTCATTTTATAAACTCTGCTATAATGGATTTTATATGTCTATATTTATATTTTTATATAATAAATATCTAAAAGACAAAACTATTCCAAGACAATTCTTATTTTATATTGTATTCTCAATTATTTATATATGTTAAATAGAGGATCTCTTACTAACTATATAAAATTATGGCTAAGATATCTGTATGGTTAGCCCTACTAAGTTCTATGCTTTAAGACATTATAGTGGTAAATAAGGGAACCACCTACGGTTACACATCTCTCCCAGTGTCCCCTAGTGTCCCAAATGTCTCTAAGTGTCCTGGGGACACTGGGAGTGACATGGGGACACTGGGAGACATGGACACACAGACTCTAAAGGACACAGGGAGACATGAGGATACAAACACTAGGGGACACTGGGGGAAACAGGGAGACATGGGGACACTGGGAGACTGAGACCTGGGAGACATGGGGCACTCCCAGTGTCCCCATGTCTCCCAGCCAGTGTCCCCATGTCTCCCAGTGTCCCTGGTGTCTCTCAGTGTCCATAGTGTGCCAGTGTCCCTAGTGTTTCAGTGTTTTAGTCTCCTAAAGTCCCCTAGTCTCCCAGTGCCTCAGTGTCCCAATGTCTCCCAGTATCCCCATGTCTCCCAGTGTCTGTGTCCCCTAGTATAAAATACAAAAATCTCACTGTGATAGAGTTAAGCAGGTTTACTGGACACCGCAAGGTTTTGACATGTACGCAGGTTTTTTTTATCAAGACTTCAGTGTCCCCTATGTATCACAGTGTCTCAGTTCCCCATGTCTTCCAGTGTCCCTGGTATCTCTCAGTGTCTCCTAGTTTCACATAGCCCCCTAGTCTCCCAGTGTCCCCATATCTCACAGTGCCCCCAAGTGTCTCGGTGTCCCGTAGTATAAAAGAAAAAAATCTCAGGCACTCACTATGCTAGATTTAAGCAGGTTTATTGGACACCACAACGTTTTGACCTGTACGTAGGTCCCCTTTGTATCACAGTGTCTCAGTGCCCCATGTCTCGTAGTGTCCCCTCGTGTCTCAAAGTCACCCAGTATCCCCATGTCTCCCAGTGTACCCAAGTGTCCCAGTGTTCCCTAGTATCTCAGTGTCCCCATGTCTCCCAGTGTCCCAATGTCTCTCAATGTCCCCTATTGTCCTAGTAAAATGGGGACACTGGGAGACATGGGGACACAGACACTGGGAGACATTGGGACACAGACATGCCCCCTCTTTGGGCATGTGCACCCCTTTCTGCAGTTCTTGTAATGTGATTTGCATCAGTGGCCCATCCTTTTACCATGTCCATAGACTTTCTGCTTTACTGGACACTGCTGTTAATGGGTATGGATTTACTTGAAAGATGAAAGCATGAGATTAGGATAGGGTATGTGTTTTCTCATAGCTGCATCTTATGAGTTTCCCTCCAGCCCCATCTCCATCAGATACATAACGCTTGGGAGGTAAGACTGTATTAGTGTTTTTGGTCGATAAGATTTTGTAATTAGGCCCATCATAATTGTCAGCACCAGGCCCACTGAGCTCTTAATCCAGCCCTGGTTCTACCTTAGGCAACTGTCAGGATTACTAGTTGATCCAGCATGTAGAATTATATCACACCTAGGACTAAAGGTAACGTCTTACCGGGCCTTAGAATGGCCGGACTTAATGTACCAGAGAATAGTCAGAATACTTGCCGAGGTCAGAGACACAGAAGGAGACACAACGATTAGGGAAAGCCAAAAGTCAAGGATACCAGAATACAGGGAAGTCAAAACGAAGCCAAAGTCAATAACCAGAAATAAACGCTCAGGAACACACTCTCAGACAACCACTATGGGAAACAACCACAGGGCAATGAGTGAAAGGAGAAATGAGTTTAAATAACCCTCTTGCAGATCCGATTGGCTGTAACCGGCCTTTTACCCCTAAACGTGCGTGCGCGTCTATTACGTGACATCACACACACGTCGACGCCGTCATTACCGTGGACAGACGTGTGGCTAAAATATGGTGTGGATCAGCAGCGGACAGCATCCACAGATATGCTGCAGCAGTCAGTTATACCAGTGCCAGACCATTGAACAGCACTTCCATCTCTGCTAGGAAGGCAATTCCTATTGCCAACACCACAAGGTGAGATTGAATTTGCTTTCCTGATTGGCTTCTCCTTCTCTCAGCCTAGACTGATGGTACAGTTATTTAATAAATGCAGAGTTAATTAGAGACTACAGTAACCAAAATATTCCCTGGGCTCCCACCTATCCACTCACCCAAAATGTGGTGGGATTTATAATAAGTACCCAACATCTCAACTAACCCCTAGTAAAAGACTGGGAGCCAAGACAGAATGGGCATTAATTTGCATCTATACTCTCAAGGTTAAATAATCATGGTGCCCCAATGCCCTGACCCATTTATGCATCGTTATTACATGATTCTATAAAAATATTGGGTTTGTGATTCCCAAAACCCTGACTCTAGGTGCGAAAAAACTCTATCCAAGGAAATGTTACTAGATCATGCCTGTCTAGCCTATCACTGGATTATCCTGGCTCCCTGGTGCTTTTTTTAAGTTTTACATTTTTATTGTACATTTGCATTAGGTACAGCCATTCGATTTTTTTAAGTAAATTGAGGTTGCAGAGCACATAATGAACAAGAGTACAACATTTAAAGTATAACATGTTACTGATACTTGTTTAGAAAACCGTTTGCTCTGGGCCCATAGGTTGCAGATGGATTATCATAAAGTTTAATTTGGTTATATGCAATATACCCTTAGGTAGTAGGTAAACAAAATCATGCATCTTTATTGCTAGCAGTGTACTCTGATGGGGGACTCTGGTTGGTTTATGAGAGTCGTTTGGCGTTTTGCACATGGTAATTCTCCATTTAATTGAGCACCATCAGTGCTAACTTTGAGTCTGTAGGTACATCTTGAGAACCTATAGTTTGTGAGGGTTCTAAAATACTTGACTTAATGTACCTGACCTGTAGAGCCGGACCAGATATGCTTAAACTGGGGTCATTGGTGTATAATATTGTTGGTGTGAGGGCTGTTGATTCTAGCTCACTTGTCTTGTCAGTCTGATACAATATCTTCCAAGGTCCTTCTCTAGCTAAGGTGCTGTTGTTACATGCAGACTGGAGAAATCTAATTTAATTACATCTGGTTCTATATGACTACTAATTGGTCCCTTTATGAAGTTGTCTTTCCCAGCTCTAAATTACCAGAAGTGTTTAGTACTTTTGCAGTAAAAGATATCAAATTATTGATACTTCATGTGACCCTCGCTATTTATCAGGCTGTTATCAGTTAGTTTAACCCCTTAACGACGAGTGACGGACGAGGTCCGTCACTCAGGGGAATGCGTTAATGACGAGTGACGGACCTCGTCCGTCACCCGTTAAAATTAACCCCAGATCGCCGCAATCGCAGCGATCATGGGGTTAATGGTGCTCCGGTCTGCCTCTGCATTAGAGGCAGACCGGGAGCACCGGATCGGGCTGTCAGAGTACATGTGCCCGCTCTGACAGCATGTCTGAGCGGGCACATGTGCTCTCTATACTCACCTTCGCCTCCCTGCACTTCCTGGTTCTGTGTGAAGTGCAGGGAGACGGATCTTCAGTGATCCTGCCCCCTGGTGGAAAAAAAAAATAGTAAAATTAAAATCCCACCCCCCTTTAACCCCCCTTTACCCATTTTAATAAAAAATTAACCCCTTCCCTGCCAATTGATCACTGACTACAGTGATCAATTGGCAGGGATTACATTTTACTAAGATCTGATTTTTTTTTAACCCCTGAGGGTTAATTCTTTTTTTTTTTTTTAACCCTCAGGGGTTCAATTTATTTTATTAATTAATTTAAATATTTTAAAATTATAAAATTAGCTAGCTGGGGAGGGTGGAAGTTAGTGGGGAATTGGGGGATTTAGTATTACGCTAACTAGGGGTTAACGTTAAAAAAAAGTTTAAAAATAAGCTTTAAAAAGTTAAAAAATTAAGTTAAAAAAAAGTTTTAATAACATTTAAGTAAAAAATTAAAAAAATAAACCCTTTACCCAGTCCAAATAAAAATTAACCCCTTCCCTGCCAGTCGATCACTGCCTACAGTGATCAAAATACAGATCACAGTATTATACTGTTCTAATTTTTTTTTTTTAACCCCTGACGATTAACTTTTATTTATTTTTTAACCCTCAGGGGTTAAATTTATTTAATTAACTAATTTAAATATTGTATAATTAAATATTTTGCTAGCTGGGGTGGGTGGGAGTTATGGGAAAATGGGGAATTTACTGTTAGTGCTGCTTACTGCTAGTTAGGGGTTAACGTAAAAAAAAAAAGCTTAGAAAAATGTTAAATCTGTAAAAAAAAGTTTTACGAAAGTTTAGGAAACTTTAAAAAAATGAATAATCAAAACAAAAGTTTAAAAAATAGTTTTAAAAAGTAAAAAAAGTTTTAAAAAGTAAAAAAATACATTTAATAACGCTCATTACCACTACACCTGGTACAAGCTAGCGGAAAAATGATCCCACGCTAAGGTTCAAAATATGCCTTTTGAAATACCCTGGGATGTCTTCTTTAAGAAATGGTATGGCTTTATGGGGTATTTGGATTATATAGCCTGGTAAAATACTCTAAAATGGGACATGGGCACAGCGTAAAAATTCAAAATTTGAAAAAAAATGGAATGGCTGTGTCCCAAATGTGCCCCTCCGTATTTTTGTACTCAGCAGACATAGCTGAGCAAAATATGAAGTATTATACAGTGGTAGTACACATATGGTTTGCAAAATATACTGTGCAAACTCACTTTGTGTGTCAAAAAGGCAGAAAAAAAACGCTTATAACCACTACACCTGGTACACGCTAGCGGAAAAATGATCCCACGCTAAGGTTCAAAATATGCCTTTTGAAATACCCTGGGGTGTCTACTTTAAGAAATGGTAGGCCTTTGTGGGGTAGTTTGAATTTAAAACCTGCAAAGATGCTTGGAAATTGCACATAGGCCCGGCGTCAAAATTCAAAGTTCGGTCAAAACTGATATGGCTTGGTCTCCTATATGGCACTGTAGCTTCACAAAATAGTGCCATAGACATAAAATGGGGGTGTCCTTTTACTCAGAAGACTTAGCTGAGCATAATTTGGGGGGTTTGAACTTAGTGGCACACATGAAATATACAAAATGCCCAGCAAAAATGCAATCCGTATGTAAAATATGCACAAAATTATTTTTTACCACATACTTTGGCATGTAATGGTAAAAAAATGGGGGCATGTTAAGGCACAATATGCACCTTATGAGATACCCTGGAGTGTCTACTTTTACAAATGGTAGGCCTTTGTGGGTTTTTTTTTGAACAGTCAAACTACTATAATACCCCAAATGGAAGCATAGGCTCATTAAATCTGTCTCTCAAAATTCTACTGTGAATACTGAAAAGGACAGGTCTCCTATATGGCACTGTAGCTTCACGAAATAGTGCCAAAGACATACAATGGGGGTACCGTTGTACTCAGCAGAAGTAACTGAACACATAATAAAACTTTGTACAGGAATAGCACACACCAACTTTACAAAATACACATGAGAAGTTCTTTGTTATAAGTTTGTGTGCGAAAACCCCCAAAAAACACAATTTTACTCCAATATTTAGCAGAGGTTGGCGGTAAAATGGCTACGTAGAAAGTGTCAAAACAACCTTAGGTAAATAGCCTGTGGTGTCTACTTTATATAAATATATACTTTTGTGTGGCAATTTTGTTTTCTTTTATGGCTATTAGGCTTACAAGACAAACATACCAAATTCTAAAATCGCTCCATATTAAAAGTTTATTTTACTCCTTGTGCTTTGTGACCTGTAACTACCAAAAAAAAACTTAAAATCCCAGACACATTATATATTCTGTAATTCAGAACAACTAAATGAATTTATTTTTAATTACTTTCCTTAACCTGCACTAATTATGTACACATTATTATTGCAAAAACTGTAAAAAAAACACACAAAAATTCATTTTTTTGCATATTTCTGTATTTTTTTTATAATAAATAAGCATTTTTATATATATATATATATATATATATATATATATATATATATATATATATATATATAACGGTATATAATATGTGTCGGTGCAATAAATTAGTAAAATGCAAATTGCAGTTGAACGCAAATAGCAAAAAATGCCGTTGTCATTAAGTGAAAGACAAGCTTCTGAAGCTCTGTCCTTAAGGGGTTAATAAGATCATATAAGAGTTGTAATGTTGCTGTTTTAATGTTGGGATACAGAATCACTTGTAAATTAACAGCATGTGCTGGGCCTTGTTTATCTACGATGTATTATTATTTGTCGAAGAAAACTAAAATTAAATGCTTGTTTTTTGTTGTAGAAATCAAGTGCTATACTTGTCATGAAATCTGAGATTTGCAACATGTTCTAAATTGTTCTGTTAGCATGCATGTTCACTCTAGGTGTCATCATTATTATTAATTTTTAATTTTGTCAATGATAAAAAAAAAAATTGTACAGTTATCCTAATTGTAATTCATTTATGTCATAGGGAAAAAAAAAAAAAAAAAAAAAAAAAATCGGTCACACACTCACTGCCCTCATGTTTACTGGGATCTATTAACAGTTTAATGATATATTCTTTGTAAACTAGGGTTTATAATAGAGTAAAGTTTACTGCAGGGTGTTTACAGCATGAAAAGGATGCTAACTTATCAGGATTAACTTTCTTTTTATAAAAGCAGAGTTAATTATTACCTGTAAATGGTACTTCCCAAACATACAAAATAGAACTTAGACTGATTCATAAAAGCTATTGCAGACACATTGTAAAGTGTATTTAGATAAGTATCTATTTTGTTTTAGGCCTTATAACAGGATTGGTTCTTACTCTCCTCAGTGAGGTTGGAGGCAGGAATTAGAATTAACCCCTTAAGGACACAGCTTCAGAAGCCATATTTGCATTTTTTGTTATTTGTGTTCAAACGCAATTTGCATCTCTGTCATTTATTGCACCAACTCATCGTTTTTTAGAGGGCAAACAGGGCTTTAATTTGATGTCACATATACATAGATACATTCTCATTAATTATAAAAAAAATGCCAAAAAGGTGAAAAAAAAAATTCACAGTTTTGGAATTAATAGTGTGTGCATAATATGTCCAGCTTAAAAAAAGTAATTCAAAATAAATTAATTTCTAGAGTACATCATATGCATAAGATTTAAACTTATTTTGAAAGTTACAGGTCACAAAATACAAGGACTAAAATAAAATATTAATTTGCAACAATTTTAGAAGTTGGTTTTGTTTGTCTTGTAGGTTGTAGGAGAAGAGGGCGGGGTGTGTGTTTTGTCATCACTAATGACAAGCATGCCCCCTCTCAAAGTGAGCATGTTAATTCAATGCGCAGAGCCCTGCTGAGGAGCTTTAGCATGAGAAAAAGGCCCTGTATTTGTTCTGCGCAGTGCAAGCAAATTTAATAACATGCTTGCACTGTGTTTGCTTTTAACTTGTCTCTGGTGCCTCCATAAGTGGGATACCAGAGGACAAAATGGACAGGAAATCGTGCTAGGGGCTGTAGAGAGTGTGTGTGTATAGGGAGCATAGTGTGCATTGGGGATGTAGTGAGTGTGTGCATACGGGCCGTAGTGTGTGTAGGGGTTGTAGAGAGTGTGTGTTTAGAGAATGTAGCATGTGTTTGCTAACAAGGAATGTAGTGTGTGCATAGGGGATCCAGAGTTTGTATGTCAGGAATGTAGTGTGTGTAGGTGGTGCAGTGTTTGTAGGGGATCTAGTGTGTAAATGACCCAGAGTGTGTATAGGAGATTGTGTGTGTGTGTGTGTGTGTGTGTAGAGAATTTAGAGTGTGTATAGGGATCTACTGTGTGTATGTGTAGATTAGATAATCCAGCGTTGGGTAAGGAATCTAACGTCTATCTGGAGCGTTATGTGTATAGTGGTGAAGTGTGGTGTTTGGATGTATATTATGTGTCAGTCGCAGTGTGTTGGGTGTGCTGTGTGTATGTGTGAAGGGTGCAGCATGTGTGTGTGAGGGGTGCAGTGTGTGTGTGTAAGAGGGTGTTTTATCTGCCATCACATTCTATGTGTCCAATTCTCTTTGTCTGTTAACTTACTTATATTTATATATTATATGTGTGTGTGTGCTGTGTGTGAGGGTGCTGTGTGTGTCTGAGGGTGTTGTGTCTGTGTGAGGGTGCTGTGTGTTTGAGCGTGCTGTGTGTGTGTGTGAGGGTGCTGTGTGGGTAAGTGTTCTGTGTGTAAGTGTGCTGTTAGTGTGGCTGTGCTGTGTGTGAGGGTGCTGTGTATGTCTGAGGGTGCTGTGTGTGTGTGAGGGTGCTATGTGTGTAAGTTTGCTGTGTGTGTAAGTGTGAGGGTGCTGTGTGTGTGAGAGTGCTGTGTGTTTGAGAGTGCTGTGTGTGTGCGTGAGGGTGCTGTGTGTGCAAGTGTGCTGTTAGTGTGAGGGTGCTGTGTGTGAAGGTGCTGTGTGTGTGCGTGTGCTGTTAGTATGTGCGTGCTGTGTGTGTGAATATGTCTGGAGAGATTGTGTGTGTGTGGGGGGGGGGGGAGGGCAAGATGTAAATATATTAAATGTTGTTGTGTTTTTCTTATAAAAAAAATCAACTTCATATCCCCCCTCCCTTCTTACCTTTAGCCTGGGAGGGGGGAGCCGTGCTGCCAGGGCCGGCGCGTCCATAAGGCGGCACAGGCGGCCGCCTTAGGGCGCCAGAGGAGGGGGGCGCAAAAATCCGAATCTCCTGCCTCTGGCTGGAGACTCAGATTTTTAATCTCACCTCTCTCCCTGCAGCCAGCACACAGCAGGAGCAGGGCAGTGAAGTCAGCCGTCCTCCTCTGATGATGTCAGAAGGGGGCGGGACTTCTACTGCTCCCAGACTCCCCAGCGGTCCTGACTGCAGCTCCAGCCTCCCAGCCGACCACCAGTTGTAAGGTTCTCCCTCCCTGGCCCAAGGTAAGCTTCTGGGAGGGGAAGTGGGTGGGGAAGAACTTCAAGCATTTTTTTTTTTTTTTTTAAATCAAAACGTTTTTTTTTTCAGCCCCTTTCTACAGCCCCTGCCCCCACCATACTCCCCCTGCCCCCACCATACTCCCCCTGCCCCCACCATACTCCCCCTGCCCCCACTATACTCCCCCTGCCCCTCCAAACTTCCCCACCATACTACCCCTGCCCCCTTTACAGCCCCTCAATAGCCCCTGCCCCACCATAGTGCCCCTGCTCCCTCTACTGCCCCATGTGCCCCTCTACAGCACTTCTATTTCCTTCTTTAGCCCCTGCCCCACCATACTGCCCCCTTTACAGCCCCTCTATAGCCCCCACCCCTCTATGTCCCTCTATAGCCCCTGCCCCACCATACTGCCCCTGCCCCTGCCCCCTCTATGCCCCTGCCCCTGCTCCCTCTATAGCCCCTGCCCCACCATACTACCCCTGCCCCCTCTACAGCCTCTGCCCCACCATACTACCCCTGCCCCTTAACAGCCCCTCTATAGCCCCTGCCCCACCATACTACCCCTGACCCTTAACAGCCCCTCTATAGCCTCTGTCCCCACTCTACTGCCCCATGTGCCCCTCTCCAGCACTTCTATTTCCCTCTATAGACCCTGCCCCACCATACTGCCCATGTCCCCTCTACGTCCCTCTATAGCCCCTGCCCCACCATACTGCCCCATGTGCCCCTCTACAGCACCTCTATAGCCCCTGCCCCCACCATACTGACCCTGTCCTCCTCTACTGCCCCCTGTGCCACTCTACAGCACCTCTATTTCCCTCCATAACCCCTGCCCCTCTACAGCTCCTCTATTTCCCTCTACAGCCCCTCTTTCCCTCTACAGCCTCTGCCCCACCATACTGCCCATGCGCCCCCCTCTACAGCCCCTGTCCCCACTATACTGTCCATGCCCCCCTCTATTGCTTTTGTGCCCCCCTCTTTATCCCGTGTGCCTCCTCTATTTCCCTCTACAGCCCCTGCCTCTGCCCCCCTTTCACATGCCTCTACTGCCCCTGTCTCCCCCCTCTACTTCCTCTACCCGCCTCAACAGCCCCTGTCCCCCCCTCTACTTCCCATTTACCCACTACCATACTGTCCCTGTGACACCACTTTATTGCCTCAGTGTCCCTCGTTACAGCCTGTGCCCACACCATACTGCCCCTGTGTCCCCCTCTACTGCCCCTGTTTCCCACCATACTGCCCGTTTCCAACCACATTGCTCCTTTGCTCCCACCACAGCCCCTATACTCCCTTCTACAGCCTCTAATTCCCTTACTTAACATCCCTTCCATTCCCTTTTACACCCCATAACTCCAGTACAGCCCCTATTCCCTTACTACAGTCCTTACCCCCACTACAGCCCCTCTCCCCCAATTGCTGCCCATAACCCCCACACTACAGCCCCTGTTCCCACTTGCAGCCATCAACCTACTTCAGTCTCTAACCCCCTACTACAGCCCCAATTCCCCACTACATTTCCTAAGCCCCCAATTACAGCCCCTAACTCTCAACTACAGCCCCTGTCCCCCTACTACAGCCCCTAACTCCTCAATTAGAGCCCCTATTACCCCACTAAAACTCACTACCACCCCCCCCCCCCAAGATTAGGTTCTGGATCTCCCCCTGCTCTGTATACCTGTCTTCATGTCTCTGTATGACTATGTCTGTCTGTGTATGAAAGTGTATGTATGTCTGTGTCTGTATTTCTCTATATGACTGTGTTCGTGTGTTTCTGAATGTCTCTGTATGCCTTGTTCTGTATATCTTTGTGTGACGGTCTGTGTATATATGTCCCTGCATGCCTGTGTAAGTATGTCTCTGCATGCCTGTATGTATCTGTATGCCTTGTTCTGTATGTCTCTGCATGCCTGCATCTTCATGTCTCTGTATGTCTGTGTTTGTATAAATGTGTCTTTATTTATCTATATGCCAGTGTCTGCATGTCTCTGTGTGTGTGTCTGTATGACTGTATGTCTGTGTACCTGTATGTGTTGATTGTATGACTGTGTGCCTGTATGGCTGTGTTTGTTTGATTGTGTGCCTGAATATTTCTGTGACTATGTGCCTGTATGTGTGTGTAGCTATATATCTATGTCTATATGGCTTGGGAGGGAAAAGTTACACAAAGGAACCTGAGGGGAAGAGGGACACACAAAAAACAGGCTGAGGGGAGAGACCCACAGAAAAGGGCTGTGGGAAAGAAAGACACACAAAGGGGCTGGGGGGGGAAAGGAGATACACATGGGGGTTGTAAGAGACATACAAGGGGGTGTAAGACACACTAAAGGGGGGTACAATACACTACATGGGGATTTCAAAAGGCTGGATATGAGACACCGCTAAAGATACATCTTATTCGTGTGTGTGTGTGGGGGGGGGGGTCGCAAAATTCATCTTCGCCTGTGTAGCCAAAAATCCTTGCACCGGCCCTGCGTGCTGCCATGGAGTTGCTGCCATGGAGGTGGTCCTAGTGGTGAGTGAAATTTACCCTGCAATTCCTGGGGTAGAGTTCACTCTCGCGAGATCTGAGCGTTGCCGTGATAACCGTGGCAACTCTCCGACCTTGCGAGAGGAACCCGGCAGAGCTGCAGGGTAGAGCTCCACCAGGTCCTCCTCTCCCTCCCTCTCCAGTCAGTGGCAGCATTACAGTGCCTGTGGGCCAGTGAGGGAGATCTTTGATCTCCCCACCGGCCCATGAAGGCACACAGCAGGGCCGGCAGTGATCGTCTAGGCTCCTGGTCATCGCAGCCCGCTGGGCATTTGTCTGATGTCCGATGGCCTGTCCAGGCCTGTTGGAGGAGCACATTTGAGACACAGCCATTCCAGTTTTTTTTCAAACTTTAAATTTTTACGCCGTGTCCATGTCCCATTTTAGAGTATTTTAGCAGGCTATATAATCCAAGTATAATTTCAAAAAGCATATTTTGAACCTTGGCGTGGGATCATTTTTCTGCTAGCTTGTAGCAAGTGTAGTGATAATAACCATTTTTTCTGCCTTTTTGACACACAATGTGAGTTTGCACAGTATATTTTGCAAACCTTATGTGTGCTACGGCTGTATAATACTACATATGTTGCTCAGCTATGTCGTCTGAGTACAGCAATACCCCCATATGTACCTTTGCCAGGTATATGTGGATGTTCAAGGGGCACATTTGAGACGCAGCCATTCAGTTTTTTTTCTAACTTTGAAGTTTTACGCTGTGTCCATGTTCCATTTTGGAGTAGTTTAGCTGGTTCATTATTCAAACTTCCCCACAAACACTATACTATTTATTAAAAAATACACCCTGGGGTAATTCAAAAGGCATATTTTGAACCTTAGCGTGGGATCATTTTTTAACTAGCAGTAAGCAGCACTAACAGTAAATTCCCCAATTTCCCATAACTCCCACCCCAGCCAGCAAAATATATAATTTTAAAATATTTAAATTAATTAACGAAATAAATTGAACCCCTGACTGTTAAAAAAAAAATAAAAGTTAACCCTAAGGGGTTTGGATCTGTATTTTGATCACTGCATGTAGTGATCAACTGGCAGGGAAGGGGTTAACTTTTTTAATTTTTTATTAGGACTGGGTAAAAGGGGGTGGGATTTTTTTTAAACGGTATTAAAACTTTAACTTTTTAAAACTTTTTTAACTTCCACCCACCCGAGCTAGCTAAATATATAATTTTAATATACCGTATATACTCGAGTATAAGCCGAGTTTTTCAGCACATTTTTTGTGCTGAAAAACCCCAACTCGGCTTATACTCGAGTCAATTGTCTGTATTATGGCAATTTGCATTGCCATAATACAGACTGGGGGGAGAGGGGTGCTGGCAGAGCTGTACTTACCTTTCCTGCAGCTCCTGTCAGCTCTCTCCTCCTCTGCGCCGTCCGTTCAGCACCTCGGTCAGCTCCCAGTGTAAATCTCGCGAGAGCCGCGGCTCTCGCGAGACTTACACTGGGAGCTGACAGAGGGAGCTGCACAGACCGCGCGGAGGAGGAGAGAGCTGACAGGAGCTGCAGGAAAGGTAAGTACAGCTCTGCCAGCACCCCTCTCCCCCCACTGAACTACCAATGACACTGGACCACCAGGGAAGGAGCCCCCCTCCCTGGCCAGCTAGCAAGCAGGGAGGGGGGACGAAAAAAAAAAGATAATTACAATTTTTTTTTTTTATAATAATTAAATAAATAATAATAATAAAAAAAATAATATAAAAAAAAAATAATAATTAATAATATATCAAATGCCCACCCCCACCAACACATATACAAACACACACTGCATCACACACTCACACTTCATTCATATACACACACTGCGCTCACACACACACTGCGCTCACACACACACTGCGCTCACACACACACTGCGCTCACACACACACTGCGCTCACACACACACTGCGCTCACACACACACTGCGCTCACACACACTGCGCTCACACACACACTGCGCTCATACACACACACTGCACTCATACACACACACTGCACTCATACACACACAGCACTCACACACACTGCACTCACACACACTGCACTCACACACACTGCACTCACACACACTGCACTCACACACACTGCACTCACACACACTGCACTCACACACACTGCACTCACACACTGCACTCACACACACTGCACTCACACACTGCACTCACACACTGCATTCATACACACACTGCATTCATACACACACTGCATTCATACACACACACTGCATTCATTATATACACACACTGCATTCATTATATACACACACTGGAAATAAATATTCAATTAATATATACGCACACACACTGCACTCATACACACACACTGCACTCACACTGCACTCATACACGCACTGCACTCATACACGCACTGCACTCATACACGCACTGCACTCATACACGCACTACACTCATACACGCACTACACTCATACACTACACTCATACACGCACTACACTCATACACGCACTACACTCATACACGCACTACACTCATACACGCACTACACTCATACACGCACTACACTCATACACGCACTACACTCATACACGCACTACACTCATACACGCACTACACTCATACACGCACTACACTCATACACGCACTACACTCATACACGCACTACACTCATACACGCACTACACTCATACACGCACTACACTCATTATATACACACACTGAAAATAAATATTCAATACGCACACACACTGCACTCATACACACACACTGCACGCACTGCACTCATACACGCACTGCACTCATCCGCACACTGCATTCATACGCACACACTGCATTCATACGCACACACTGCATTCATACGCACACACTGCATTCATACGCACACACTGCATTCATTATATACACACACTGTAAATAAATATTCAATTAATATAATTTTTTGAGGATCTAATTTTATTTAGAAATTTACCAGTAGCTGCTGCATTTCCCACCCTAGTCTTATACTCGAGTCAATACGTTTTCCCAGTTTTTTGGGGTAAAATTAGGGGCCTCGGCTTATATTCGGGTCGGCTTATACTCGAGTATATACGGTATTTAAATTAATTAATAAAATAATATTAACCCCTGAGGGCTACAAAAAATAAAAGTTGACCTTCATTTTTTATTTAAAATGGGTAAATGGGGGTGGGATTTTAAACTAACTTTATGTTTTTAACAGGGAGAAGATCATTACTGATATGTCTCCCTGCACTTCACCCAGAACACGGAAGAGCAGGGAGGCAGATCAAGAAGTCCCTGCAGCACATGTGCACACTCTGACAGCCTGTCAGAGCAATCACTGCTGCAGGGACAGCGCGAACGCGTGTCTGCCTCGAATACAGAGGTAGTTCGGAGAGCGTTAACTCTGTGGCGATCTGGGGTTAACTTTAGCGCATGACGGAACGGGTTCCGTCATGCGCTAAAGTTAACCCCAGATCGCCACAGAGTTAACGCTCTCCGAACTACCTCTGTATTCGAGGCAGACACGCGTTCGATTTAAGGCTCTGACAGTCCAATCACTTCCTCTTTCTTTGATGTGAACTAACTATTACACACATACAGAAACAAAACAGCATAAATAAGATCAACTAAACATGTCCTGTAAGATCCTTAGGCAGATGGAAAGTGTAACTGTAGGTAACTTGCAAAACATCTCCTGTTGTAGTTGAGTGAGGATCACACTGAAAGAAACAGAAATATATGAAAGGCATAATAAATTTACCATAACATAAAATTAAGCAAACTATGCAATCCAAAAACAAACCAGACTGTCCTAAACTAACACAGAACAAATAACTATATAACCACCCACATGGCAAATAAACACTAAAGAATATATAAAATGTAAGAAAACATATAAACCGTAAAGAATTAGCAATGAATGGGTGGGATGAAGATGGGAGGGAAAATATTCTTGTCATTACTAAAATTAAAAGAACACTATAGGGTCAGGAACACAACCATGTATTCCTGACCCTATAGTGCAAAATCCACCATTTAGGTAGCTTTCCTCCCCTTAGCCTCCTTAAAAGCAATTAAAACTCACCTTATTTCCAGCGCCGCGCGGGTCCGATGGTGCTGGCTCCGCCCCCTTGGTGACATCAGAATTGCCACTTTTAAGCCAATCCAATGCTTTCCCATGAGGAAAGCATTGGATTGGATAAAATCAGCAAGGGGGTGGGGTCAAACACCGTTTGGCCAATCAGCACCTCCTCATAGAGATGCATTGAATCAATGCATCTGTATGAGGAAAATTCAGCGTCTCCATGCAGAGTGTGGAAACGCTAAACGGCAGTGCTGCCTACTGTGCAACACTAAGTCAGGAAGCACCTCCAGTGTAAACATTGCTTTTTCTCTGAAATGCATATAATGATTATATTCACCAGAACAACTACATTAAGCTGTAGTTGTTCTGGTGACTATAGTGTCCCTTTAAGTTTATACATACACTGTGGTAGCATAATCTACAATTTCACCACGTGACAGAAGACTTCATATTTTGCATTTTTTAATACTGTGGAACTAAGTATAGCAAAAGAAGTGTTGGAAAAAGAACAAAATAAAAATATGAAAAGCATCTTCCCGCATACTATTGTAGAGACGCCACCACAGAAAAAGCCTGTGATGATTTGAAGTGCTTGCAGTCTGTATGTGCAGTGTTTCATACTAATATGCTGCATTCATATACAGACCCCAAGCACCATGACCACTATGAATCACCAAAGTGGTTATGGTGCTTGGAGTGACCCTTTTTTTTTTACTTTATTGCTAGAAAGACCTGAGTGTACCCACATTTTTGCAATACTGTGTATTTAAGATACCAGATGACACATGGATATCATTGTCTTGTGCTCTACACATGTTTATAAAGAATGCATATCAGTCTGGTGCACATTAAGTTTGTTAGATGTATAAAAAGGTGAAGATAAAGGAAGAAATTAGCCAGATGTGTGATCTCCAAGAAATTCTTTGAAATAAACAGCATCTACTGTTCTACTGACATTAAATCAAGTATTGCGAAATTAGGTTCATTAGAATATGTAATTGGCAATGTACTTTAGGCAATATAATGTAATCTCCAGACAAACAAAACAAATAGGTATACAATTGGTCAACAAGAAACAACTAAACAAATCAAGATCTAACAATATCAAAATACAAAACATATAGTTAAAAAAAGGTTAGAATAATTACGGTTATACTCTATGTACCTGATTTTGGATGAAATGGACAGAAGGGGTAAAGCAAAACAATCTACAGGTGCAAAAGATGTGTGGGAACGTCTGCTACAATGATGGGTAGAACTTTCCAAGCACTATTTGACTTTCATTTTTGTCATGTTGTACCAACCTGGCTGCTCTTATGAGGTTAACCCACTCACCTTGGAAACTAATTTTCCTTGCAATGTGGTGCCTTTAGTCAGCACTCTCATATTACACATAGAACAGTAAGGCTGCGCTCATCTAAACATGCATACTTTATACGGGATACTGCTGGACATCAACAGATATAACATACAAAATGCAGAGCACTCTGTTTCAAACCAACTGTAAAGTCCATACATTTTTTTTTTTTTTTTAAATACCTTGTCTTTGAAACTAATGGAGATTAAGTAACTATTAATCTTAGACCTCTTGTGCGGAAAATATGTTAGTGGAATTTAAAAATAAACAAAAAATGCTACCTAAATGCCAGTGTTCACTGAGATGGAAGCTTGTGGAACCTGATCTTCATGATCCATATTATTACTGACGTCATATGTTATTGACTTGCCTCTCTCGGACCTCACCAGGGTCATACCTTTAAATCAGCATCAACCTGTCAGTCTAAACTGGGTTGCAAATGCAAACCAAGTTGAATTTGGAGTTAAGGTTAACAATGACTTAAGGGTTGGGTGAGGACAGAAGGAACAAAGAAAACTAAAGTATTTAAAAAAAGAATAGAACTCTGATATACTAGAAAAAAGATTTGTATACTTTACACACATGCTAAGTATATTACATGACAGCATGTAACCAGTTAACAATTACAAATAGACATGTAGAATGTATATCCCAAACCGAAACAAGTCAACTGTTTCAATGTTATTCACACATTTTTGGATTCAAAGTGAATGTCTAATTTTAGGCCAATATTGTAAACATAGATGACTTAGAGAAATTTCCAGTTTAGCTATTTTGCTTAAACTTTGAAATATGGCCATGTAAATTGCAGAGGATACTTGTTGATAGACTGAGAGTATCAATAAGGGTATCAACGCATAAGTATGCGTATACAGGGCCGGCCTTAGGGGTGTGCGAGCTGTGCGGCCGCACAGGGCGCCATGGTGCAGGGGGCGCCCTGCGGCCGCATAGCTCACACGGCATGTCTGTTAGCCGCAATGCTAACAAGGCATTTGCCTTGGGCGGCATTTTCCAGGGGGCAGCAAAAAGAGCCGCCCCCAAATGCCCAAGGCAAATGTCTTGTTAGCCTTGCGGCTAACAGACATGCCGGGCTGCTGGGCGGTTGGGCAGCGCTGGCGGGCGGCTGGCGAGGGAGCACTTCCTCTGAGCTGTCTGCTCAGCTCCCTCGCCGGCCGCGAGCCGGAATATGACGCCTCACTCTGCGGCGCGCAAGGGAGCTGAGCAGAGAGCTCAGAGGAAGTGCTCCCTCGCCAGCCGCCCGCCCAGCCCAGCAGCCACTGGACCACCAGGGAGGAAGAGAACCCCCCAGCATTCCCAAAGGTAAGGAGGCTGGGGGGGGGGGGGTGTCTAAATAAATTTAAAAAAATGTGTTAATGTGGGTGAGTGTGTGTGTCTGTTAGTGTGTGTGTGTGTGTGTATGTTAGTGTGTCTGTTAGTGTGTGTGTATGTTAGTGTGTGTCTGTGTCTGTTAGTGTGTGTATGTTAGTGTGTGTTAGTGTGTGTCTGTGTATGTTAGTGTGTGTCTGTGAGTGTGTTTGTCTGTTAGTGAGTGTGTGTGTCTGACTGTGTGTGACTGTTTGCCTATGTTTGTGTGTGTGTGTGAGACTGTCTGCGCGTGTGTGTGTGTGACTGTCTGCGCGTGTGTGTGTGTGTGACTGTCTGCGCGTGTGTGTGTGTGTGACTGTCTGCGCGTGTGTGACTGTGTGTGTGGCTGTCTGACAATGTGTGTTTGACTGTTTGTTTGTGTGTGTTTGACTGTTTGTCTGTGTGTGTGTGTGTGGCTGTTTGCCTCTGTGTGTGTGTGTGGCTGTTTGCCTCTGTGTGTTTGGCTGTCTGCCTGTGTGTTTGTGTGTGGCTGTGTGTGGCTGTCTGCCTGTGTGTGTGTGTGTGTGGCTGTCTGCCTATGTGTGTGTGTGTGGCTGTCTGCCTGTGTGTGACTGTCTGGGCAGACTAGATAAGGGGGGGACCTACTGTCCTCCCGCCCGCCCCCACCCGTGAGCAGTGGGTGGGGGCCATAAAAATAATGAGGGGGGGGGACACCTACTGTATGATGTTGTATCGATCAGGTATTGTAAGGGTTACACCCGCTTCACAGTGACAGACCAAACGCCCCGTTTAACGCACCGCAAACAGTCCATTTGCACAACCGAAAACTCCCTATTTGCACAAGGTTGGATACCAAGCTAGCCATGTCCGTTCCTTGTCCTCACTGATGTCATTGAAGGTCTCTTCCTCCACCCAGTGTGTGTGTGTGACTGTCTGCGCGTGTGTGTGTGTGTGACTGTCTGCGCGTGTGTGTGTGTGACTGTCTGCGCGTGTGTGACTGTGTGTGTGGCTGTCTGACAATGTGTGTTTGACTGTTTGTTTGTGTGTGTTTGACTGTTTGTCTGTGTGTGTTTGACTGTCTGTGTGTGTGTGTGTGTGTGTGGCTGTTTGCCTCTGTGTGTGTGTGTGGCTGTTTGCCTCTGTGTGTTTGGCTGTCTGCCTGTGTGTTTGTGTGTGGCTGTGTGTGGCTGTCTGCCTGTGTGTGTGTGTGGCTGTCTGCCTATGTGTGTGTGTGTGTGGCTGTCTGCCTGTGTGTGACTGTCTGGGCAGACTAGATGGGCCGAATGGTTCTTATCTGCCGTCACATTCTATGTCTGTGTGTGTTTGTGTGTGGCTGTCTGTGTATGACTGCCTGAGTGTGTGTGTGTGTGTGTGTGTGTATGGCTGTCTGCCTGCCTGTGTGTGTGTGACAGGGTGTGTGGGAAGGGGTAAGGAGTGGGGGAGGGGGGGCGCTGTGAAGATTTTTTGCACAGGGCGCACAAATGCCTAAGGCCGGCCCTGCGTATATAAGTAGCATGTCAGCACAGCCAGGAAGCAGCATAGGCACCTGACATACCCAGGTGAGTTCCAAACCATTCTTGGACTGTTTTGTCTGTTTGCCAATGGATGATGCTATGGGACTCCAGGGACTAGGGGCTATAGCGGGGGAGTATAGCGGGGGATAATGACTATATTTTGGGAATATGAGCTGTGCTTGGTGAATAGGGGCTATGGTGGGTGAATAAGTGCTGGCTAGGGGGATAGGTCTATAGTGGGAAGGTTGTGCCTCTAATGGGTGGATAGAGATTATAGTAAGTGGAGAGTGGCTATAGTGAGGGACAAGTGAGTATAGTGAGTGGAGCATATATTCTTTAATATACATTTAGTTTACCTGTACTAATATATTATTTACACACTTTCTGTGATGCCAGAATGTATATATTAATACTGGTTATTTCTTGAAATTTGACACTGTACTATAGATCTATCTATATATTTTTCTTTTATTTATACCATTTTATTTAAGATTATTGCTACACTAATATCTAAACAGATTATATCATTCTGCTACTCCTTTTATAGCAGCTCTGTCACCGAATTCGCAAAGATCCCAGAAGGTGACATTGCTTCTGGGGATCTCGTGGTCAGAGGAGGGGCAGGTAAAGTTGCATTTATTTGCTTGAACCTGTCCTTCGCGGGGGCACTGCCATCTTGATCCTCTTTGGAGTCAATGTCACGAGGGTAGTGATGTCGCCAACATAAAATTTACGGTTCGCGAAAGGCGAACGCGAACTTCTGCAAATAGACTTCAATGGACAGGCGAATTTTAAAACCCACAGGGACTCTTTCTGGCCACAATAGTGATGGAAAAGTTGTTTCAAGGGGACTAACACCTGGACTGTGGCATGCCGGAGGGGGATCCATGGCAAAACTCCCATGGAAAATTACACAGTTGATGCAGAGTCTGGTTTTAATCCATAAAGGGCATAAATCACCTAACATTCCTAAATCACAATGGATATGGATTGACACCTGACATATGACATATTGACACCTATCCTCAGAGACACTGACACAGAGCAGAATAGGGACTGTTCCCCCTACATAGGGTCACTTGGCAGATATGGATTGACACCTGTCCTCAGAGACCCTGATACACAGCAGAATAGGGAATATTCACTAAATGCCAAACATTGTTATACAGGGGAATATTCAGTAAATAAGGATAAGGGGGGGACCTACTGTCCTCCCGCCCGCCCCCACCCGTGAGCAGTGGGTGGGGGCCATAAAAATAATGAGGGGGGGGGACACCTACTGTATGATGTTGTATCGATCAGGTATTGTAAGGGTTACACCCGCTTCACAGTGACAGACCAAACGCCCCGTTTAACGCACCGCAAACAGTCCATTTGCACAACCGAAAACTCCCTATTTGCACAAGGTTGGATACCAAGCTAGCCATGTCCGTTCCTTGTCCTCACTGATGTCATTGAAGGTCTCTTCCTCCACCCAGCCACGTACAACACCAAGGGTCCCCGAAAGGTGACAACAAGCTCCCTGGGACGCCTGCTGTGTTTGGTCTTCCACCTCCTCAAAGCCACCTTCCTCCTCTGACTCCTCTTCTTCAGACTCCTCTCTCTGCGTTGCCTCTCTTTGCATTATTATAAAGGTGTGTTAAGTAGTACTATTCTTATCAGTTTAATCCCTGTTACGAGTAGAGGACTATTTCCTTGTTTCGCCAAACCCCTTCAAAGATGGAAAAAGCGGTATGAGTGGAAGAAACGAGGAAATGTGGTCAGGTGGTGGTACCAGCCCCACCGAGGGTTTGTACCCAGGTATGCTAATAAACTGAAAAAAGAAAAAATCTCCCAAGAAGGAGATTTAAAACTGGCATAGGAAAAGGTTAGACAAGTTTAAGGCCGTAAGGCCTGTATTTGTGGGAGGAGTTAAGCGTTCCATATAAACGCTACTCCCCCCCCTTCCTACCTGCCGTACGCACGCTGTTCACCTCGCCTTCGTGACAGCCGAACTTCCGGGTTCACTGGTCCTCCTCGATGACCCCGCACTTCCGGTTTCCGGCCACACGTCCCGCCGGTTCAGAGTTCCCCCCTCCGTTCGGGGAAACTCTGCCGAAACGCTTCCAGCTGAAGTCCAGGTACCGGCGGGTATAGCCACATACGGGCTACTCCCGCCGTTCGCATTTTCAAACTTACCATACTTGCCAACGTACTATATCATTGCGTTTAAAGTGATAAAGTGATCATTATTGTGTAATTCTTAATAAATCAGTTTATCACCAGCTACCTTTAATAATTACTTAAATCCCAATGGTGGTAGGTGACATTTACTTTGTCAACCGTAATTATTACTTTATTTAGGTTTGCATTTTATTAATAATCAACTGTTAAATCTGACAGGCTGTTAGAGGAATGTATAATTGTGAAATACCATTACATGACACTGAAGCTCCATCTATACACTCAGTGCAGCATCAATACGCTGTATAAACAAACTGTTTACAAACCCATCAGGATTTTAGGAGAGTGTGGGCTCAGGATGCTCACAGAGCACCTTTCATGCAAATTCAATTTGGGGGTTACTGCCTAATCAGTGACTTTATCAGACTTAAAAAAATCAGGCTAAAATAGTCAATCTCTGGCTACAGCTGAGATTTCTATCAGATCGGCAATATCTGTAACAAGATCTAACCAGGTCATTTGTTACCATTAGACGGTCACTAGGTCACTATTATCGCCTATTTCTATCAGGTGCAATTTTGTTTCGTCCACACTTCAAACAACTGCCTCGACAAGGCCACGTTGTTACACGATGGGGTATCGAACCGACAATCACAATTACTATTAGTTTTAATTTTGTCATCTGCTTGCAGTAGACAATTACTGGTTCGCTATTGCCGCCTGTTTCTATCTGGTATAAATGTGTTTTCGTTCACATTTCCTACAATTGTTACACAATTGTCCTTTGTTAAACGATTATCACCTGTTTCTATCAGGTTTGGTTTCGTTGTGTTTCCAAACAACTGCCTCTACTAGGCCACGTTGTTACATGTTTGGGGTACGGGGGCTTGATTCCTGCCTTGCCTCGTCAGGCCATGGCTCCACTCCACAACTCTTCATTCATACTCACCACCCGTAACAATCGTTTTGTTACTCACTACCTTGCTAATTTCACCCTCCTCTCTCCGTCGGCTGCTACGGCGTTTTCTTGGCACAACGCCTTCATTCATCTCCTTTCAGGTTTATATAGTAACCATCACGAGAATCTTCAGCACCCTCAGGATCTATCGATACTGCACTATCAGCTATATCTCCATAGTACTTCGCTATACTGCACATTATTTTCCTTCCCTCGACTTCAGTTCCTTCTTCTTTCTTCCTCCTTTCTCTCCCTTCTTTTCCTCTGTCTCTATCTGGGAATATCCGGGTACCTATCATTTACTACAACTTGGGTTTCCAAGCACGTTACGTTACCCCCTTATCAAGCCCCCGTCTAGGGTCAGAGAACTGGCTATCTAGGGTTAGGAGCTGGCCTTAGCTGTACAACGTAGCTGGTCCCGCGAGGCCAACTCCCCAATCTCAACACGGAGATTTTCGCCCCTCGGCCCAAATCATAGTTAGTGCCTCGCATTCACCCACCTATCGGGTTTATAGTTAGGGCCTCACCTGACACGGCCACACGTTTTTGGATCTTTACTGTCACCGAGAGGCCACCACCCCGCCACCACGCTAGTGGCTCGAGCCCCACGCCCAAATCATAGGTAGAGCCTCTCACCAGCCGCTTGGCTACTAGCAGGGCCTCACTTGTCACGGGGTAGTGAGCTTTTCGCTTCGGCACTAGTTAGCCAGCCAGTTCTATTTTGCTTAACCGTATTGTTGTTGTTTGAGTTCATTGTTGTTGTCATGTTCTTTTTCAGGATGTCCTACGAACGCAACGTCAGACGAGGGATTGCAGCATTTTCGTGTCTATTAGGGCCGACTATCCATGAGTCGCTCAGTCTCGTACCTCACCCAACTCACATCTCTCAGGCATAATCCGCATTTTGGCATCCCCTTCCGGTCACTCGGCTGTTGGGGCTCAACACAAGTTTTCTTCTAGTACATTATTCGCTTGCTCTAAGATACATATAACAGAATCGTGACATTCTTCCAAGAATCAGTGGAGCATGACTTCCACTGGCATTCTGATCACCCTGTAGTCTTTTCTACATTTTTGCCACCTTTTATTCAAACCTTCATACGTACATGATCGCACTATTCCGAACTGACGTACACGTTTCTGACAAGCCTTTCAAACCATACCCCATTTTTACACAAGATATCAAAGATAATTGGTTTATCGCTCCAACAGTAACGTACGTACACAGGTGGGAATACCGGGCAGTATCAGACTCCCCAAAACAGCATTCGCGCCACACAACCAGGTCTTAAATCTATGTGCCTGCAACCATACAAGGGTTCGGGAACCCTACAACTCCACGATCACAACTAATCAGACATGTAAGTCATGTCTCCCCAAAGAAATTTAAGAAGGTACAAACACTACTCCGCGTCACGTCAACGTTCGAACCAGACAATCGAGACACTTAACCTACTAATCATTCCCTAACTACTTCTAAATACGATTCTACATTCACACTCCTGTCATTAGAGTAAGTAGGACCACTGGCTCCTATATTTCACATCCATTCTACAAGCACGACATCCAGTACGCCGGAACAACAATTAGAGGCACTAGGAATCGGCTATATTATACAGGAACATTCCCAACGCATGAGTAGTAAGACAACGGATTTTATATAGTGCTATAAGTGTGTTTTTTCTGGCATTTCCTTTTGCCCTCTTTTTCAGGCCTACCCTCTACGTCGGTTCCGGCACACCACACCGACTTAATTCCAATCACAAGGTATTTCACTATACGATATTAACCGACCACAAGTTTAAGGCCGTAAGGCCTGTATTTGTGGGAGGAGTTAAGCGTTCCATATAAACGCTACTCCCCCCCCTTCCTACCTGCCGTACGCACGCTGTTCACCCCACCCACCTCTCCCTCTTATACAATTCATTCAGGGGGCCCTGTTTTTCAGGCCTACCCTCTACGTCGGTTCCGGCACACCACACCGACTTAATTCCAATCACAAGGTATTTCACTATACGATATTAACCGACCACAACTATAATAAAGTGATACCCCTACAAATCCTAGTGAGCATAGGTGTATAATAGAGGGAGAAAGGGAAAGCAGAGTAATGCTTCCTAATACCATGGTTAGTACCCTTTGTTAAAGTAAATTGAGTAATGGACAAAAGTCTTTATTGTATCATTTATAAATAACAAGGGATACTATACTCATTCCCCTATAGTGGCTAATTGTGTAATAATGGTAATACTATTACCTATTATATAATTGTCAGGGTGGCGGTCCGGTGCCCGGGATCCAGACACTGTCCGGGCGGCGGTGCAGGACCGGGACCCAGTATGCCTGATGTTCCGAGTAGGAGTCACAGTGTGGAGGTGGAGTAGCAGGGTCTGGTGCAGGGTAACTGCACGCCCCCTGGTGTTGAGCACCAGCGTTTGTGCAGCCACATACCAAGACCCTGAATCAGCTTAAGCGGATACCAGGAACTAGGAGCATGGAAATTAAGCAGACCTCCCAGGAGCTGAATAGGGAGGCTCTGCAGCAAGATTGTATCCAGTACTAGAAACAAGGCAAGACTAGAGATAGGCACCAAACATGAAAACAAGACAGAACTAATAGAACCCAGAACCAGAGAAGGATAGTAAGCTAAACCCAGAACATATACACAAGACATGAGGAAAACATGAACATAACATGGGCATGACTAGACAGGACTGTACATGGACTGGGATACAAACTAAAACAAGACAAGATAACATAGGCAAAACAAGGAGAAATAACCAAGTACTACATATGGAAATCATGGGAATTTAGTCACACTATATGATCATACATTGCATAAGCCTGCCAACAACGCCAATGTACCCCATATCTGGCAGGTTCTACACTGCCTAATGTATGCTAAAACAACCACAGATTCAGAACACATATATAGCCCTTACCTGCAAGAAAGGACAGAAGCAGTGAGCAGCTGCCTGCAGGAACACTGAAACATAATAAAAGATGGAAACATACGGGTGTGGCAAATAAAACAAACATTTAAAGGAAACCTGGAGACTGGGAAATCCAGGGACGAACTATAGGAATGAACCCAGAAATCCCAGCATAAAGAAAACCAGACATAGAATAGAAAACCAAAAACCAAGAAAAACTAAACAAGAATTGTAACAAGAGTACTGGATACTAGAAGCCAAGGCGGACATCTCCACAGAACAGAGCAGGACGTGACAATAATATTGCCAGGGGCAAGGAAATTCCCTCTAAATAGATGGGTATAGGCAGAGAGTATGGAGACCAGAGTGATGCTGTCATAAAAAGTGTCAATAAGGTGATATAAAGTTAAATGTATCACAGACACACAGCCACCCTTTCTCTTAGCTAGTTTCCAGAAATGCTGGATAGGTAGAAGGGCTAAAAAGACTAGCCCTAATCTCCTTAACCCCTTAAGGACCAAACTTCTGGAATAAAAGGGAATCATGACATGTCACACATGTCATGTGTCCTTAAGGGGTTAAACACCTTCAAGGGTGTTCTAAGCTAAAGCTCAATCTAAACGTTTAGATGACTGCCTGATTTCCCATCACAGATGCTGGCTAGGAATAACACTGTGCAAGACAAAGAGTGGGTCTAAGTGCCCATAGTGCTGTAAAGTGTCCCTAGTGAAGTGAAAAAGAGAATAATGAGCTGGCGCCCAAGAGAATAACGAGCTGGCGCCCTATCAGGGGACGTGTATATGGCATCGATTTTAGGAACCGGGAGATGGAAAAAGATGCTTGGTCGGTCCTCCTACTTCAAATTTGGGGCATTGCGCGTGCAATCTAATGTGCCACCAGATAGGAGTGGTGTGTTAAGTAGTACTATTCCTACCAGCTTAATCCCTGTTATGTGCCTTTTTTTTGGTTTGGTTTTTGAAGCCACTGTGCAGCACCAGAGGCCTGAAAAAATTAGGCATGTACACATGCCTGAAAAATTGATGTTTGTTTCACAGGCAGAAAGTGCCCTAAAACATTGCGGCTTGAACCCTAGTTGGTGGCGGATAAGTCACGCAAGTCAACTGGCATTCAGAGCTAAAATACAGCAGCGTGTGGCCCATTTTTAGCCCAAGGCAGCTCATCTCATCAGGCCTTTTTTAGTCGAATGTATCGCCCACTGTCAGTCACTTCGGGATCCATCCCTCATTCATCTTAATAAAGGTGAGGTAATCTAGACTTTTTTGACCTAGGCAACTTCTCTTCTCAGTGACAATACCTCCTGCTGCACTGAAGGTCCTTTCTGACAGGACACTTGAAGCGAGGCAGGCCAGAAGTTCTATCGCAAATTGGGATAGCTCAGGCCACAGGTCAAGCCTGCACACCCAGTAGTGATGGGGTTCATCGCTCCTCAGAGTGTCGATATCTGCAGTCAAGGCGAGGTAGTCTGCTACCTGTCGGTCGAGTCGTTCTCTGAGGGTGGATCCCGAAGGGCTGTGGCGATGCGTAAGACTTAAAAAGCTCTGCATGTCCTCCATCAACAACACGTCTTTAAAGCGTCCTGTCCTTGCCGGCGTGGTCGTGGGAGGAGGAGGATTACTTTCACCTCTTCCCCTGTTAGATTCCCATTGTGCTGTGACATCACCCTTATATGCTTTGTAAAGCATACTTTTTAAATTATTTTGCAAATGCTGCATCCCTTCCGACTTGTTGTAATTTGGTAACATTTCAGCCACTTTCTGCTTATACCGGGGGTCTAGTAGCGTGGACACCCAGTACAGGTCGTTCTCCTTCAGCATTTTTATACGAGGGTTCCTCAACAGGCACGACAGCATGAAAGACCCCATTTGCACAAGGTTGGATCCCGAGCTACTAATTTCCCGTTCCTCCTCCTCAGTGATCTCAATGAAGGTATGTTCTTCCCCCCAGCCACGTACAACACCACGGGTACCAGATAGGTGACAACGAGCACCCTGGGATGCCTGTTGTGGTTGGTCTTCCTCCTCCTCCTCAAAGCCACATTCCTCCTCTGACTCCTCTTCCTCACAATCCTCTTCCAGCGTTGCCGCATGTCCAGCAAGCGATGCTGATAAGGCTGTTTCTGGTGGTGATGGTGACCACAACTCTTCCTCTTCACGCTCATCTACGGCCTGATCCAGCACTCTACACAGGGCACGCTCCAGGAAGAAAACAAATGGTATGATGTCGCTGATGGTGCCTTCGGTGTGACTGACTAGGTTTGTCACCTCCTCAAAAGGACGCATGAGCTTACAGGCATTGCGCATGAGCGTCCAGTAACGTGGCAAAAAAAATCCCAGCTCCCCAGAGGCTGTCCTAGGACCCCGGTCATACAAATATTAATTAACGGCTTTTTCTTGTTGGAGCAGGCGGTCGAACATTAGGAGTGTTGAATTCCAACGTGTCGGGCTGTCGCAAATCAAGCGCCTCACTGGCATGTTGTTTCGCCGCTGGATATCTGCAACGTGCACCATGGCCGTGTAGGAATGCGTGAAATGGCCACACACCTTCCTGGCCTGCTTCAGGACGTCCTGTAAGCCTGTGTACTTATGCACAAAGCGTTGTACGATCAGATTACACACATGTGCCATGCACGGCACATGTGTCAACTTGCCCAACTTCAATGCCGCCAACAAATTTCTTCCATTGTCACAAACCACTTTGCCGATCTCCAGTTGCTGCGGAGTCAGCCACTTTTCCAACTGTGCGTTCATGGCGGACAGTAGTGCTTGTCCGGTGTGACTCTCTGCTTTCAAGCAAGTCAAACCCAAGACGGCGTGACACTGCCGTATCCGGGATGTGGAATAGTACCTGGGGAGCTGCGGGGGTGCCGTTGATGTGGAGCAAGACGCAGCAGCAGAAGAGGACTCAGCCGAGGAGGTTATGGAAGAGGATGGAGTAGGAGGAGTAGAGGAAGTGGCAGCAGGCCTGCCTGCAAGTCGTGGCGGTGTCACCAATTCCTCTGCAGAGCCACGCATTCCATGCTTGGCAGCCGTCAGCAGGTTTACCCAAAGCGCAGTGTAGGTGATATATCTGCCCTGACCATGTTTTGCAGACCAGGTATCAGTGGTCAGATGGATCCTTGCCCCAACACTGTGTGCCAGACATGCCATTACTTCCTTTTGCACTATCGAGTACAGCTTGGGGATTGCCGTTTGTGAAAATAAATTTTGTCCGGGTACCTTCCACTGTGGTGTCCCAATAGCTACAAATTTTTTGAACGCCTCAGACTGCACCAGCTTGTATGGTAAAAGCTGGCGGGCTAATAGTTTAGATAAGCCAGCTGTCAGACGCTGGGCAAGGGGGTGACCTTCTGACATTGGCTTCTTACACTCAAACATGTCCTTGACAGACACCTGACTGTGGGCAGATGAGCGGGTACTGCTCAAGGTGAGAGACGGAGTGGCGGATGGTTGAGAGGGGGCAAGGTGGACAGCAGTGGTTGATGTGGCTGAAGATGCTGGACCAGGAGGAGGATGGCGGCTTGGAGTTTGTGTGCTGCTTGTACTCATGTGTTGTACCCATAGGCGTTTGTGATGTGCGATCATGTGCATACGCAACACCTAGGTGGGTGTTGGACTTCCCACGACTCAGTTTATTTTGGCACAGGTTGCAAATGGCATCGCTGTTGTCAGAGGCAGACACACAAACAAAAATTCCACACTGCTGAGCTCTGCAATGTCGGTGGTGGACACAGCATGCATTGATTGGCGTGCTGTCGGGCTGACCCCGGGTGCCGATGAATGCTGTCTGACTGTGCCACTAGCTCCTTGCGACGACCTCCCCCTGCTTCCAACTCGTCTCCTCCTCCTCTCTGTCTCACCATCTGAACTTTCGCCCTGTTCTTCTTCACCCACGTGACATCCATGGACGCATCGTCATCATCAACCGCTTCACTTGTATCTGACAACTCAGCAAAGGAAGCAGAAGCGGGTACAACATCATCATCATCACACCGTACGTCCATGTGTGTAATGCTGCCTGACTGAGACATATCCCTGTTATCTACATCCTCTGGCAATAATGGTTGCGCATCACTCATGTCTTCAAACAGATGTGTAAATAACTTCTCTGACAGATAAAGTGAAGCGGCTGTGGTGCTAGTGTTGGTGGTGGCGGCAGGCGGGTGAGTGGTATCTTGAGAGGTGCCCAAAGCTAAACTGGAGGAGGATGGTGCGTCAAGGTTCCGAGCGGAAGCTGTAGAAGATTGGGTGTCCTGTGTTTGCCAGTCAACTATGTCCTCAGAAGTTTTCAAGTTCAGGGTACGTGGCCTCTGAAAACTGGGCATTATTCTAGGGCAAGAGGGAATCACAGCACCATGACCACGATGGCCCCTGTGGGGTGGCCTGCCTCTGTCATTTTTTTTTGGATTAGTGGTACTATGCGTGCAAGTTACTGTGAGACCAGATATGAGTGGCACTATGCAGTGGCAGAGGTTGGCAGAGAACACGCTGTAGGCCTGACACACCCGCTTGAAGACAACTAACTGCTATTCAATCTATAACAGTGAAAAAAGTTTTTGGGTTTTTAAATGCACGCTATTGTGACACCAGATATGAGTGGCAATGTGCACTGGCAGAGGTTGGCAGAGTACACGCTGTAGGCCTGACACACACGCTTGAAGACAACTAACTGCTATTCAATCTATAACAGTGTAAAAAAATGTTTTGATTTTAAATGCACGCTATTGTGACACCAGATATGAGTGGCAGAGGTTGGCAGAGTACACGCTGTAGGCCTGACACACACGCTTGAAGACATCTAACTGCTATTCAATCTATAACAGTGTAAAAAAAAATTTGGGTTTTAAATGCACGCTATTGTGACACCAGATATAAGTGGCAATGTGCACTGGCAGAGGTTGGCAGAGTACACGCTGTAGGCCTGACAACCGCTTGAAGACAACTAACTGCTATTCAATCTATAACAGTGAAAAAAGTTTTTTGGTTTTAAATGCACACTATTGTGAATCCAGATATGAGTGGCACTGTGCACTGGCAGAGGTTGGCAGAGTACACGCTGTAGGCTTGACACCCGCTTGCAGACAACTAACTGCTATTCAATCTATAACAGTGAAAAAAGTTTTGGGATTTTTAAATGCACGCTATTGTGACACCAGATATGAGTGGCAATGTGCACTGGCAGAGGTTGGCAGAGTACACGTTGTAGGCCTGACACCCGCTTGAAGACAACTAACTGCTATTCAATCTATAACAGTGAAAAAAGTTTTTGGGTTTTTAAATGCACGCTATTGTGACACCAGACCAGATATGAGTGGCACTGTGCACTGGCAGAGGTTGGCAGAGTACACGCTGTAGGCCTGACACCCGCTTGCAGACAACTAACTGCTATTCAATCTATAACAGTGAAAAAAGTTTTTGGGTTTTTAAATGCACGCTATTGTGACACCAGATATGAGTGGCACTGTGCACTGGCAGAGGTTGGCAGAGTACACGCTGTAGGCCTGACACACACGCTTGAAGACAACTAACTGCTATTTAATCTATAACAGTGAAAACAGTTTTGGGGTTTTTAAATGCATGCTATTGTGACACCAGATATGAGTGGCACTGTGCACTGGCAGAGGTTGGCAGAGTACACGCTGTAGGCCTGACACACACGCTTGAAGAAGACTTACTGCTATTCAATCTATAACAGTGTAAAAAAATGTTTTGATTTTAAATGCACGCTATTGTGACACCAGATATGAGTGGCACTGTGCACTGGCAGAGGTTGGCAGAGTACACGCTGTAGGCCTGACACCCGCTTGCAGAGAACTAACTGCTATTCAATCTATAACAGTGAAAAAAGTTTTGGGATTTTTAAATGCACGCTATTGTGACACCAGATATGAGTGGCAATGTGCACTGGCAGAGGTTGGCAGAGTACACGTTGTAGGCCTGACACCCGCTTGAAGACAACTAACTGCTATTCAATCTATAACAGTGAAAAAAGTTTTTGTGTTTTTAAATGCACGCTATTGTGACACCAGACCAGATATGAGTGGCACTGTGTACTGGCAGAGGTTGGCAGAGTACACGCTGTAGGCCTGACACACCCACTTGAAGACAACTAACTGCTATTCAATGTATAACAGTGAAAAAAGTTTTTGAGTTTTTAAATGCACGCTATTGTGACACTAGATATGAGTGGCACTGTGCACTGGCAGAGGTTGGCAGAGTAAACGCTGTAGGCCTGACACACACGCTTGAAGACAACTAACTGCTATTCAATCTATAACAGTGAAAAAAGTTTTTTGGTTTTAAATGCACGCTATTGTGACACCAGATATGAGTGGCAATGTGCACTGGCAGAGGTTGGCAGAGTACACGCTGTTGGCCTGACACACAGACGCTTGCAGACATCTAACTGCTATTCAATCTATTAGAGTGAAAAAAAGTTTTGGGGTTTTTAAATGCACGCTATTGTGACACCAGATATGAGTGGCACTGTGCACTGGCAGAGGTTGGCAGAGTACACGCTGTTGGCCTGACACACAGACGCTTGCAGACAACTAACTGCTATTCAATCTATTACAGTGAAAACATTTTTTTGTTTTTAAATGCATGCTATTGTGACACCAGATATGAGTGGCACTGTGCACTGGCAGAGGTTGGCAGAGTACACGCTGTAGGCCTGACACCCGCTTGCAGACAACTAACTGCTATTCAATCTATAACAGTGAAAAAAGTTTTTGGGTTTTTAAATGCACGCTATTGTGACACCAGATATGAGTGGCACTGTGCACTGGCAGAGGTTGGCAGAGTACACGCTGTAGGCCTGACACACATGCTTGAAGACAACTAACTGCTATTCAATCTATAACAGTGTAAAAAAATGTTTTGATTTTAAATGCACGCTATTGTGACACCAGATATGAGTGGCAATGTGCACTGGCAGAGGTTGGCAGAGTACACGCTGTAGGCCTGACACCCGCTTGAAGACAACTAACTGCTATTCAATATATAACAGTGAAAAATGTTTTTGGGTTTTTAAATGCACGCTATTGTGACACCAGACCAGATATGAGTGGCACTGTGCACTGGCAGAGGTTGGCAGAGTACACGTTGTAGGCCTGACACCCGCTTGAAGACAACTAACTGCTATTCAATATATAAGAGTGAAAAATTTTTTTGGGTTTTTAAATGCACGCTATTGTGACACCAGACCAGATATGAGTGGCACTGTGCACTGGCAGAGAGAGGTTGGCAGAGTACACGCTGTAGGCCTGACACCCGCTTGCAGACAACTAACTGCTATTCAATCTATAACAGTGAAAAAAGTTTTTGGATTTTTAAATGCACGCTATTGTGACACCAGATATGAGTGGCAATGTGCACTGGCAGAGGTTGGCAGAGTACACGCTGTAGGCCTGACACACCCGCTTGAAGACAACTAACTGCTATTCAATCTATAACAGTGAAAAAAGTTTTGGGGTTTTTAAGTGCACGCTATTGTGACACCAGATATGAGTGGCACTGTGCACTGGCAGAGGTTGGCAGAGTACACGCTGTAGGCCTGACACACCGGCTGTAGGCCTGACACACCCTGACACACCTAACTGCTATTCAATCTATAACAGTGAAAAAAGTTTTTGAGTTTTTAAATGCACGCTATTATGACACCAGATATGAGTGGCACTGTGCACTGGCAGAGGTTGGCAGAGTACACACTGTAGGCCTGACACCCGCTTGAAGACAACTAACTGCTATTCAATCTATAACAGTGAAAAAAGTTTTTTGGTTTTAAATGCACGCTATTGTGACACCAGATATGAGTGGCACTGTGCACTGGCAGAGGTTGGCAGAGTACACGCTGTTGGCCTGACACACAGACGCTTGCAGACAACTAACTGCTATTCAATCTATTAGAGTGAAAAAAAAGTTTTGGGGTTTTTAAATGCACGCTATTGTGACACCAGATATGAGTGGCACTGTGCACTGGCAGAGGTTGGCAGAGTACACGCTGTTGGCCTGACACATAGACGCTTGCAGACAACTAACTGCTATTCAATCTATTACAGTGAAAAAAAAGTTTTGGGGTTTTTAAATGCACGCTATTGTGACACCAGATATGTGTGGCACTGTGCACTGGCAGAGGTTGGCAGAGTACACGCTGTTGGCCTGACACACAGACGCTTGCAGACAACTAACTGCTATTCAATCTATTACAGTGAAAAAAAAATTTGTTTTTAAATGCACGCTATTGTGACACCAGATATGAGTGGCACTGTGCACTGGCAGAGGTTGGCAGAGTACACGCTGTAGGCCTGACACCCGCTTGAAGACAACTAACTGCTATTCAATCTATAACAGTGAAAAAAGTTTTTTGGTTTTAAATGCACGCTATTGTGACACCAGATATGAGTGGCAATGTGCACTGGCAGAGGTTGGCAGAGTACACGCTGTAGGCCTGACACCCGCTTGAAGACAACTAACTGCTATTCAATCTATAACAGTGAAAAAAGTTTTGGGGTTTTTAAATGCACGCTATTGTGACACCAGATATTAGTGGCACTGTGCACTGGCAGAGGTTGGCAGAGTACACGCTGTAGGCCTGACACACACGCTTGAAGACAACTAACTGCTATTCAATCTATAACAGTAAAAAAAAAATTTGTTTTTAAATGCCAGCTATTGTGACACCAGATATGAGTGGCACTGTGCACTGGCAGAGGTTGGCAGAGTACACGCTGTAGGCCTGACACACAGACGCTTGCAGACAACTAACTGCTATTCAATCTATTACAGTGAAAACATTTTTTTTTGTTTTTAAATGCAAGCTATTGTGACACCAGATATGAGTGGTGGCACTGGGCAAGTGGGCACAGTATCCACTGTGAGCCTGACACAGAAGCTGGCAGGCAGGCAACTGCAATTAGATTACACAGGAAAAAAAAGCAGACTGATGTTCTAGACCTAAAAAGGGCTTTTTGGGGTGCTGTCCTTACAGCCGAGATCAGATAAGTCCTTCAGGACTGTAGTGAATAAACTAGCCTAGCTATCCATTTCCCCATCAAATGAGCAGCAGCTACACTTTCCCTCCTCTATCTAAGAATGCAGCTTCAGAATGAATCTAAAATGGATGCTTTACAGGAGGTGGTCTGCTGCTGATTGGCTGGAATGTGTCTGCTGACTGTGAGGTACAGGGTCAAAGTTTACTCAATGATGACGAATAGGGGGTGGATCGAACCGCACATATGTTCGCCCACCGTGGCGAACATGAACACGCTATGTTCGCCAGGAACTATTTGCCAGCGAACCGTTCGGGACATCACTACACGAGGGCGACTACAGCATTTAGGTGTATGAAGGATCCAGTGAGACTGCTAGATTATCCATAGACACAGAAAAATTCCCGCAGTTGGGGGTTGAGAGGGCTGCTTTAATAATTAAATACTTAAAAATGACAAGTCTTTTATGGATAGGTCTCTACACTCGATATCTTGGTGGAGATGTATAAAGGCAAAGCAGGTGATAAACTGGGAGCAAAGTGTTACATTTTGAGATTCTATTGGTTTCCATGGTGATTGCACTCTTTTTAGCACTTTGCCCCAGAATAGCATGGTTTTGCCTTGCTAAATCTCACCTCACTTTAGTCTTCTTCTTACAGCACTGCTGCTTTCCCTGAACTTATTTCCCATCTGTTTGCCAATGTTTACTTTGTACAAACTGCATCTGTGTGTTACTCTCCCCACCTCAGACTGGTTAACCCTTTTAGTAGCCACAGCCCTGGATTAAAAGTGCCTCCACCCTAGAAATAATCCTTTTGTAAAGTTCTTGTTATCTAGAGACAGTTGGGATCAAGTAATCCCCTATCATTATTAAATGCAGTTCTTTTTATACTCCTAAATATCCCTATAGTAAACATACCTGAACGACTGTGACGCTGGAAAGGATATGTAGGGGGGAGAGGATGGAAGTAGCAGAGAACCCTTACATTACTGTCTGTGATATGGGCAATGCAGTGCAAACTCCCCTCTTTAACAATAAATAAATCCAAGCAAAAACCAAAAAGTGAAGATTCAGATAGGTCTACACACACATGGAATTCGATGTACACACCCATATTCTAAGTACAGTTAGCGTTCTGTATAGAACTCTGGGCTTCTCATGCAGACACGCTTTGCTCTGCCGTAGCAGAGAATCCTAATGCCCTCCCCCAGCTTCTCACACCTGTTTGCAAACCGCTGGCGTCCCATGTGACAGTCATTGCCTCAGGAAACAGGTGAGCGTCTCCATCCTGCTTCACAGCTCCCCGGCCAACCCTCCTCCAGCCTTGAGGCTCTACAGCCTCCTACCACGTCCTCACCTCCCTCTGTCATCTGGCTGCAGGGACAGCCTAGACCCATCATACCTGGGAGTCCAGTTTTTTCGGATGCCCCCTCCATAAACAATGTCCTCAAGGACTCCAGAAATGTCATCTCCCACGAAAAAGAAGAGTCTGAGAAAAAGGTTGATAGGACTGTTCTCTAGGAGTGAATCAAACTTGAAAGATAAAGACAGGATCCCCAGTGAAGAAAGCACGTCTCCCTCTGTGGATAGCAGTAAGCATGGAGCACAGCATCTGGACAAGAAGGGCAGGCACAGCTGGAGTGAGAAGAGGGGGAAAAAGAATAGGTGAGCATCAAGTAAACGTCTCACTAGAGGTGGTGGTGGTTTGGATAGGTGGGGGGAGCAGGATGGGCAGTAGGTTCTTTAAGAGAGGGAGGGATCCCCAGAGGGATTTTAACCTGGACAGACACCTGCAGTTTTAGATGTCAGTGAAGGGTAACATCTATCTTCAGTTATCACTCAGGGTTACAATTTTAGCAGGTTTTTAATTATAACATTGTGGTAAGTCAGTATTTATCTGAGGTTATCAGGGTTAATGTATTGGCAGATGTACTTGACTATGCAGGCTGGGATACATGTTTCTAGACTAGTATTCTATTTAGAATACCTTTAGTGAAAGTGTTAATGATGCATATATGTAACCAGTTGACTTTATTTCATGTCAATATGTTTCTACCATTGTGGTTTTGGATCCTGTGATTGCACTAGGGGTTGGGCTCAGTGAGAAACTGCTTATATTTATTCAGTATTGTGTGTATTCCAGTGCATTGTGCTTGTCTTCTACTGAAAATTGGAAACCCATCAGTAAAGTTATTAAAGCAATATTACCATTGATATTGTTTATTGAATTTGCCATATTTCTGAGTTAATCAACATGTACCATCTAATTCAAACATGTACCTCTGTTATCAAATGGCCCTCATTGCCAAGCGTCTAATAAATGTATCCTCAATCAAATTAATTTCTACCAAATAATGTTAAGAACACTCAAATTTAAATATACAGTGATGTATCCTAATGAGAAGTACCCCATATTGTTCACCTCTATCTAGCTTCTTCTGGTGTTTATGTATGTATATACCGGCTGAATAAAAGGCAAAAGATAGATATTGGGATTTTAATATCTGTACATATCCTCTAAATTTAACAAATCTGTGTTTGTAATGTTTGAAAAAATAAAATTGGATGCCGGGATCCATACCACTCTATTTAACTTTATCCTGAAATAGAACTCCTCCATCTTGGCTCCTTTTCAATAGCTTTCATAAGCTCTTCCCTTTTGTTGTCATTGGTTACACTATGTGGAGGAGAATAGTGGTGGAGAGATATCAAAGTGACATTTTTCTAAAAGTGATGCAAAGTTGTAAAAGTGCAACAGTCACCACAGAAGCCATTCCATTGGTGATTGCTGCAGTTTTACAACTTTTCACTTTATGAAACTTTGATAAATGTCATTGTCACTTTCTATTTTCCTTCCTCCATTGCAAATTGTGCACTGGCAGTGTCCTGGCCAACATGGATTATGTTATTATAAGATACGTTATAAGTGGTTTTCATTGTTTTATTCAATTCACAGAAAAGTTTCCTTTTAACACATGGCTCTAATGGAACATGGTTTGGTTGGCCAATATGCATTTATAGTCTTGCTTCTATTTCAGAGGTCATCTCAGAGTAGGTGAAAGAACACAAGTTTACATGTGCCGTTGATTTTGTCAGCAAATTGTATAGCTTCACATGGGAGATTATTAGGCTGTAATTTGTGAAGAAAATTCAGCCAAACAAATTCAGTGTAATTCAGCATGGATGAAATAAGATTTGTCTCAAATCGGAGAAAGGCTTAATAGCTTTATTCTCTGTATATTCTAATGTTTTTAACTCTAGATACACTCTTTATTGACATGTAATATTTTGATTTAATTTGTGCTTTTTATTTGTTACTTTGTTCCTTCTTCAATCTGCCTAAATAAAAAAAACAAAAAACAAAACAAAACCTAGATGAGAAATAAATACATAGTTACATAGGCTGAAAAGAGAAATGCGTCCATCAAGTTCAGCCTTTCTCACATCTGTTTTGTTTCGTTGATCCAAAAGAACAAAAAAAAATGTAAAAAAAAAGTTTGAAGCGGTTTCCAATTTTGCAACAAATTAGGGGAAAAAACATTTTTGTGGCAGTCAATTCTCTCCTTGGATCAAGAAGCTGTTACCCAAAACATAATATGACATCCCTGTATATTATGTTTTTGCAAGCATTCATCAAGTTGCTGTTTAGACATCTATATAGACCAGGGTTTGGCATCGGTTGGCACTCCAGATATTTTGGACTACACATCCCATGATGCATTGCTAGCATTAAGGCTGTAAGAGCATTGTGGGAAATATAGTCCACAATATCTGGAGTACCGAAGGTTGCCTACCCCTGATATAGACTCTGATAAAACCAACTCTCCAAGCAGAGAATTGCACACCCTTGTTCTTACTGTAAAAAAAACTATTTTCTTTGCCTTAGACTAAAACACCTTTCTTCCAGTCTAAATGTGTGAACTTGTGTCCTATGTATAGTCCTGCATATGAATAGATTTCCTGACAATGGTTTGTATTAGTCGCTTTTCTAATCTAGATTCAACTATATAAGGAAATCCAACTCTGTCTCTAGTTAGGATTTTAAACTAAACAAATTAAAATGTGTTAACCTTTCTTCATAATAAAAATATTGCATGTACCATTTAGGATGTAAGTTGCTTGTGCATTCTTTGCATTTATCTAAAGCATGGGTCGTCAACCTGGTCCCTACCGCCCACTAGTGGGTGTTTTAGGATTCCAGTTGGGCGGTAGGGATTTCCAGGTTTTGACGACCGGGCGGGCGGGTGCGAGCCGGCGGTACCCCGACTGGGTACCGCTGTGACCATTTGCGGCCCCGGCCCGCGCGGCAAACCGCCGGGGCCGCATATGGAGGGGTCCATCGGGTGGCCCATGCTGTCAGGGCCACCCGATGGATGTGGATTGTGAGGGGGCCCGGTCAGCGCTAGGCGCTTTAACAGCGCAACCGGGCCCCCTGTGATGACATCACAGAGCTGGGAGGAAGTGATTCTCCGGTCACTCCTCCCAGCTAACACTGAGAGCCGCGCGGGAGGAAGACCAGGGAGTCAGAGTGGGAACTCTGACTCCCATCCACCTGAGCCACCACTGGACCCCAGGAAAAAGTCACCCTCCTGAATCTAAAAGGTAGGAAACAGGAGGGTAACTTAAATATAATGTGTGTGTGTCTTTGTATGTATGTCTTGTGTGTGTGTGTGTCTTTGTATGTATGTCTTGTGTGTGTCTGTATGTGTGTGTGTCTTCATGTGTGTATGTCTTATGTGTGTGTCTGTATGTGTGTGTGCATGTCTGTGTGTGTCTGTATGTATGTGTGACTGTCTGTTGGTATGTGTGTCTTGTGTGTGTCTGTATGTATGTGTCTTGTGTGTATGTGTGTATTTGTGTGTTGTGTGTGTATGTATGTGTCTTGTGTATGTGTGTCTTGGGTGTGTGTGTGTATGTATGTGTGTCGTGTGTGTGTCTGTATGTGTGTCGTGTGTGTGTGTGTCTGTATGTGTGTGTCTGTATGTGTGTGTGTGTCTGTATGTGTAGTGTGTGTGTCTGTATGTGTCGTGTGTGTATGTATGTGTGTGTGTGTGTCTTGTATGTGTGTCTTGTATGTGTGTGTGTGTGTGTGTGTCTGTATGTGTGCCTGTCTGTTATAGTGGACTATAGTAAGTGGGCTACCTAGCTCAGCCTTCCTACTGGACATTGCTACAAGGAAGGTTAAAAAATAGAAAAAAGGGAAAAAAAGGTGGGGAGGGGAATTGAGGAGGGAGAGGAGATGAGCTGACGCACAAATGAGAAATCATATTATGCGCAAAGAGAGAAGTCGTCTGAATATCACTGAAAGAGATCTTCGTTTGTTCCTTACGAAAATCGAACCAGATATCAAATATTTAGTCTCGCAGCATCAACCTCAAGGATCTCATTAATCACTAGTAAAGGTAATTTCAATTTACTTTATTGTTTTCTCATTAAACTTTATAAAGTTAAAAACCTTATAAACCTGCATTAAGTAGAAATAAAAAGATAAATGTACGTACATTTATTTTTTATAAAACACCCTCCTTTCTAAAAAATATCCCGCATTTGCGTGAAAACTGGTGGGCGGTAAGGAAATTTTTTCAACCAAAAAGATGCATTAGTGGGCGGTAGGTAGAAAAAGGTTGACTACCACTGATCTAAAGTCCTCTGCAGCAAAGTAATATATTGACATTGTATTACTTTACAGAGTTTTCTGTCATTTGCAGACACTGAAAGATGACTTTCAATGTTTATTTCAAGATAATTTATAAATATGTTAAATAAAAGCGGTCCCAAAACAGAACACTGATAGACACCACTTACCACTTTTGTCCAGATGGAATATTTGCCATTAATGACAACGGTACTCAATTTTTAAGCCAATGTACCTAAAAACAAGAATTTTCCTCTAGACCAATTTCTTTTAGTGTGAACACTAACTTATTGTATGGAACAGTATTGAACGTCTTGGCAAAATCCATGTAGATCACTACTTTTACTACTCATCACTAATTCACTGCAACACCCTGATCTATACTTCTACTTGCTTCTTCGTAGAATGCAATCAGGTTAGTTTGACATGACCTATGTTTATATAAAACCATGCTGATTATTGCTAATAACAATGTTTTTAACAATAAGTTCCTGAATATTATCCCTTCATAACCCTTCAAATACTTTCCCAGACGCAGAAGCTAAACTCACAGGTGTATAATTTCCAGGCAAGATTTTGAACAAATATTAGTGTTTTGAAATAGTAAAACATATCACAGCGATGATATTGTCAGTGAAAGTAAAGTTTTTTGCAGTTTTCACACACAAACGGCACTTTCACTGATGTTATAATTTTTGAGATACGTTTTACTGTTTTGAAACACTAATATTTGTATTCAGCGAAGTCTCCCGAGTATAACAGTACCCCCCATGTACAGGATTTATAGTGTTTCTAAAAGTTACAGGGTTAAATATAAAGGTCAAATTTTTTTACATTGACATTTTCCAGGTTGGTTATGTTGCCTTTGAGAGCTTGTGGTAGCCCAGGAATGAAAATTATCCCCATGATGGCATACCATTTTTAAAGTAGACAACATACTGCAAATGGGGTATGTTCAGTCTTTTTTAGTAGCCACTTAGTCACAAACACTGGCCAAAGTTAGCGTTCATAATTGTTTTTTGCATTTTTAACACACAAAGAAATATAAATGCTATATTTGGCTAGTGTTTGTGACTAAGTGGCTACTAAAAAAGACTGGACATACCCCATATTGAATACCCTGGGTCTACTTTAAAAAAAATATGTATGTGAGGTGTGATTCAAAGATTTATGATAGATGGCAGTGTTACAATGTCAACATTGCTAAACTTTAAAAATATATATTTTGAAACAGCAATGTCCTACTTGTACTTATAGCCCTATAACTTGCAAAAAAAAAAAAGCAAAAAAGCACATAAACACTGGGTGTTTTTAAACTCAGGACAAAATTTTGAAAGAATTTTAATTGGCTTTTGTAGAAAGGTAAAATATTTGACAAGTAAAAGTAAAAAAACATATTTTATTATTTTTTTTTTAAAGGAAATTATATGACATGATACAAATAATGGTATGTAAAGAAAGCTCTTCTTGTCCTGAAAAAAACCAATATATAACTTGTATGGGAACAGTAAATGAGAGAGAAGAAAATTACAGCTAAACACAAATACCACAAAAGTGTTAAAACAGCTCTGATCCTTAACGTACAACATGGCCAAAACAGCCCGGTCCTGAAGGGGTTAAAAACAGAGGTTCACTTATTTCCACGCTTTATTTATATTAACTTTCTTTTAAAGCACCTTGTATTGAGTCATCCAATCACAATTACTCTGCAGGTTTTTGCAGCATTCACTTGCATATATCTTTCCATAAGTGCCTCCTTAATATATACTGAGGAAAAATACTTATTTAAAATTCAAACATTTAAGGATCAATATATGGTCAGGAACACAAACATGTATTCCTGACCCTATAGTGTTAAAACCACCATCTAGCCATCATGCCTCCATAAATATAGTAAAAAATCTTACTGTATTCAAGCCTGAAGCTGTAACTCTGCATGCTGTTAGACTCAGAAAAACAGTCTGCTGACATCATCAGAAGTGGTAGCCTGTGCTTCCCCATAGGATTGGCTGAGACTGACAAAGAGGCAGATCAGGGGCAGAGCCAGCATGATTCAAACACAGCCCTGGCCAATCAGCATCTCCTCATAGAGATAAATTGAATCAATGAATCTCTATGAGGAAAGTTCAGTGTCTGCATGCAGAGGGAGGAGATACTGAATATTTGGATGCATTTTAGGCAGCCATGACCCAGGAAGGATCTCTAACAGCCATCTGAGGAGTGGCCAGTGAAGTTATCACTAGGCTTAATGTAAACACTGCATTTTCTCTGAAACAAGCAGTGTTTACAGAAAAAAACCTGAAGGTAATGATTCTACTCACCAGAACAAATTCAGTAAGCTGTTGTTGTTCTGGTGACTATAGTGTCCCTTTAATATATTGGTTTGCTGACTGTGCACACATCCCAATGAAAAAGTGTTTTCAGAATTGACCTTTACCAGAAGAGTGACAGGAGCTGCCCAATTGTCTACCCTCACCCCATGTTTTCAATGTGAATGATCAATAAAATATGTGGCATCCACTGGAACTCACCATCCACCAAGAGAGTCACACTATCCGTATATTTCCTCACCTTATGTGTGGCAGGTGGAGGAATGAATACAAAAAAGAATGTGTGGAGGTCCAGAGAACCTCAATTTAAATAATGGAATGTACAGAATTGCCCAATTTTCCTCTACCCATTTCCAATGAATTGAGTGTTGATACAGAGGAGGTAAGCTCTGTCCAGCATGCCTTTCCCTACCAGTGCCATTTGAGAAAATATTTTTTCACTGGTGTGGTTGTAAAGAAGCATCTCAATGTACAATTTTCATTTTAATTGTGACTACAACTACTGGAAATTGTGTTTTGTATGTGCAAGTGCCATGAAATTGTAATACAACCTTTTTCTATTTCCAACATTTTGTATCAGAGAGCTGAGAAAACATTTTGTGTCATGATTGAGAAAATTGGACACTTTCACAACTATTTTTTTTTTGTTTAGTCCCTCAGAGCTAACAGTCTCTATTTTATAGATAGACAGACAGACAGACAGATAACTTGAATATTATCATGTTGGTGACAGTGGGTGGAGTATGACAACATATGGCTGGAAAGTACTACATCGACTACCATATTCTAAATTGGTTTTGTTGCTTAGAATGCACCTTAAATAAAAAAAACTTCACACACCTCAAGTGCTACCCCCTCCCCCTCTTCCCCCGCCTACCCCCCCTGGTTGTTTAGCCCAGTGGATTGCCCAGAGCACCTGCCTTGCAAAGATTTCTCATTGAGCTGCATTGGGAAGTCAGTGTTTGGGCAGCCACAAAAAACCTGGACGGGGTTAGAAGGGGAGGGCTTGCAAAGACTGCAAAAATAGATCTGCAGCTTTTGCAAACTGATTTTAGATATAGCCCAATGAAGAAATGCATGATTAAATTCTTGCATGTTTTCATTTGGGGCATAGTTACTAAATATTATTTTTTATTTAGGCAATTGAGTGTCCATTTAAGCAAAGGCATTTCTAATCAGAATAAACATTGAGTTTACTATAATGTTAAGGTTTTTTCCCTGTATTGATATAAGCTGAAATTGGAGCCTCTTATCCGGGCTCTCTGGCTAAGGTAACCGACTAAAGACCAAAAAAACAAAACAACAAAAACAAAGGAGAGAAAATGAAACAAGGATCAGGCTAGAGGGAGAAGGATGGATCAGTTTCCATGAAAACCAGGAACCAAAAGGATGTGCGGTCAAAGGAATTGGAAACGATTTATAGCTGCATAAATGAAAAACATTTACAATTAGGACACACCAATCAAAGGAAGACATATAGATTGGTCTTTAAATGGTATGTGATACAATCATGGCTGATTTTTCCTGTAGTGAGTCATTGGTTATTTTGTATGTGGTATCATGGGGAAATCACTCTGTCAGTGGTGCTCCCAAACTACATTCCCACATTGCTTAGTCAGTTTTAGAGCTAGTTTGGCATTATGGGAAATGTAATTCTGAAACACTGTTCTCTGTAAACCAATCTGTCTTCTGTATGCCTTTATTCCAGGACTTAGTATAAGCATGGAAAAGGTTAATTCCTTGAGTAGTGCTAATAATAATTAAAACTCAGACACATTTGTGGGGGCGGGGCCTGACTGGCTAACCGAACGGACGCATGCTGCAAAGGCTCCTGAGTCCGTCAAGCTAAAGCTAACTGTACACACTCCCATGCAGTGGAATCTACTGCAAAAAGCAAGAGCTGTGGAGGGGAGATCACCGGGAACTAAGAGACACTAAACTTGAAATCCAGAATCGCCGTTCCTCAACCCCCTGCGGCCTACGAGCACAGCAGACGCTGGAGTGGCGGCTGCTCTCCAGCGTGGACCACCGCTAAGCATGGCAAACTCTTACCACTCTCCCCCTCCCTTTGGACCAGTGGGGGTCATCCCGGTCCCAGGAGGCTCACTACCGCTGCAAAAAGAGCCCCCCACGCAGTATCACAGAGCGGCACCCAAGATGGCGGAAGGCCCCACAACTGAGGCCTACCTCGCAGCCTCGCCGATGCGGCTGAACCTAATCTTCAACAGATTCTGGGCGAAATTAACTGCAAGGCAAATGGGCACACAGAAGCCTGACAAGCTTGCAGCCGACCTGATGCTACCACAGACCAGCCCACATAGACTCACCAAAGCTCAGCGCCATAATGCAATCCGAAAGGAAAGCAGAGCACCCATAAGACAAAGCGACCTACGCAGAAGCATACGCCTAACGGCCCATGGAGGCCTGGAACATACCGCAAAAGGCAAGCGGCAGCAGGACACAAAAATGGGGCCCAGGCATACGGGACTCAGACGCCCACAACCACACAAGATGGCATATCCTCGAGCTGGGACGCCATGTGGCACACAGCAGCAACACAGCCCCACACTCCTGCAAAGAGTATGTACCTACATGTCACCAGATGGCCACAGAACGAGCAAGAACCTCTCCACAGACTGGGCATAGGATAAAGGGGTGCGGAGACCCAGGCAACCCCATGGCACACTAAAGTGCTAGAATGGGCAAAGAGGACATTACAGACCCTGCTTCATGTGGTAAACTCCTGTTATTAATCTACTCATATACTCAGAAGTTAAAATACACTGTTATATAATATTATTGCATAACTTAACTTACACACTATCAGTATTTTAACCCTTTCAAGCGTAGTTCTTAGTGTATTGTAGCCTACACATAGCTAAGCATGTTAGACACGCATAGATAAGCATATTGAATACTTACAAAATGTGTTTGAAGCAATTGAGCAAACCTGAGGGCTACAGACAGAAGCGCACGCATAAGCCTGTTGAAATAACATCTACTCTGTAATTTTCTCATGCAATGTATGTTGTTTTATTAGTTTTAAATTTTATGTGCAGTTACTCACAATGTCAGTCGGTACTTCATGACTTTAGCTTGATTGCTGCTACAGCTTCACTAACGAGCACACATACTTAAGCATGCCTACATTTTAGATATGTTAGACTAGCCTGATATTATCTAGGCACGTGAACCTAAAAATCAACGCATTATTCCTGTTACACTCCTGTTCCTTATTCTACAAAAAAGTGCAGTACATGTGACATTTCATGTAACTCCTTGACATGATTCTTTATCTATATATTCTTGCTGGAATGTCTTTACAAAGCCTGTCTTAATCTCATGCACTGAAAAAATAAAGAATTATAAAAAAAAAAACCTCAGACACATTTGTCTAGCCATCATGGTAAATACAATCCCTTTATTTTTTGAATTGAGATACCTGTTGTATTTGGTCCTGGGAATTATGGTTTGGTACACACCCAATGCTCTTATCGGGGCAAAGGCATTGTTGTGAAAAAGTATCCGGACAAAGGCATTGTTGTGAAAAAAATCTCTTTTCTTTAAAGAAGACAAATACAGTTATGATGTCACACAATGTAGGGTGTAATCACATTTATTCTTACACCCTTTTCTCTTTAAGATCAATATCTCCTAACTTTATAATCATTGTTAACAACTGGATCAACTAATCCGACACATCACTGACATGAACAGGAAATATTACAACAATGTGTTTGTCACAGCCTATTGAAAAAATCATCATTTGTCACCATCTGCATGACCTTACAACATGGATGTGAACTCTTTAAATGCTGCACCTATAAATGCAAAACATCATTAAAGGGATTTTAACTGTAATAAGATCTCCCCCTTTAAAAATGTATGCAGCACTCCAACGACTCTGCTCTATTAGTTTTCCATTTTTATCTTGTCAAATAATTCCAACTGCTGAGTTTAATTTAGTAGCAGCACTACTAAATTAAAGGGACCCAGTGCAAGATTATTTTGGGCTGCCCTGCCACTTTGCTTTCAATGCACTTAAAGGGATACTCTAAGCACCATCACCACTTCAGCATACCAGGAGTCTCATAGCATCATCCATGAGCAAGAGGAAAAAACAGTCCAAGAATGGTTTGGAACTCACCTGCGTATGCCAGGTGCCTATGCTGCTTCCTGGCTGCGCTGGTATGCTACAGTGGAAGTTCATATTTTTGCATTGAGACCCTAATTGACAATTTCAGCATATTAACACGTATGCATGACCACATCCCCTGCCAATTATGCCAATTCTGCTCAACAATCACATGCCAACAATAACCCTTCAATTGTCCCTCCTCCCCTGAAAATTAACTCTTTCTGTACAAAATACATGTCCTCACATTTCCTTGCAATGAACTCCTTGCTCTCAAACTAGAATCTTTATTTTACCTGCGATTTATGCCTCAACCCCCAGTTCACATCCCTATATTCCCTAGCAATTAAAGGGAAACTCCAGTGCCAGAAAAACGATCCGTTTTTCTGGCACTGGAGGGTCCCTCTCCCTCCCACCCCCCAATCCCCGGTTACTGAAGGGGTGAAAACCCCTTCAGTCACTTACCTGGGACAGTGGCAATGTCCCTCGCCGCTGTCTCCGCCTCCACGACGCTCCTCCTGGTGATTACGTCAGCCGGTGGGCGAGACTAATCTCGCCCACCGGCCTGAGGAGACCTAATGCGCATGCGCGGAAATGCCGCGCATGCGCATTACGTCTCCCCATAGGAAAGCATTGAAAAATAATTTCAATGCTTTCCTATGGGGAATAGAGCGACGCAAGAGGTCCTCACACAGCGTGAGGACGTCCAGCGACGCTCTAGCACAGGAAACCTGTGCTAGAAACTAGGAAGTGACCTCTAGTGGCTGTCTAGTAGACAGCCACTAGAGGTGGAGTTAACCCTGCAATGTAATTATTGCAGTTTATGAAAAACTGCAATAATTACACTTGCAGGGTTAAGGGTAGTGGGAGTTGGCACCCAGACCACTCCAATGAGCAGAAGTGGTCTGGGTGCCTACAGTGTCCCTTTAAGGCAATCAACACCTTCAAGCCCCACCTACACTTCTATACAACCCCCTTTCTGCATTTATTACATACATTATGTAACAGGAATGTTTGTGCTAACACAAGCCATTTACAAACATGCATACAGAGACGCAGTCACACATGACAAACTCACAATAAGTGCACATCAGGGCCGACTTTAACGCGGGGCAAACGGGGCAGCTGCCCCGGGCCCAGTTACAGAGGGGGGCCCAAAGCAGCTGCCCTGTGGGCCCTGCTGCCCTCTACTATTTATTTTTTTTCCCCATGAGCCCCCACACACTAAGAAGGCCCACAGGGTGACCCGTGCACTAACGGCCCCCTGATGGGCCTTTGTAAGCAGGAGCCCTTTAGCAGCGTGACCGGCCCCATGCTTTTTGGCAGTGCTGGGAGGAAGTGACGACCGCACGTCACTTTCTCACCAGGGAAGGCATCCTTCAATGTTGGAAATGGGAGGTAGGTTAATAGTGTAAATTGTGCTTGTGTGTTTGTGTGTGAATGTGTTTCAGTATGTCGGTCAGTGTGTGTGTGTGTTAGTATTTCTGTCAGTGTGTGTGTCAGTATGTCTGTCAGAGCATGTGTGTGTCAGTATGTCTGTCAGTTATGTCTGTGTTTGTCATTATGTCTGTCAGTGTGTGTGTGTGTTAGTATTTCTGTCAGTGTGTGTGTGTGTCAGTATGTCTGTCAGTGTATATGTGTGTCAGTATGTCTGTCAGTTATGTCTGTGTTTGTCAGTATGTCTGTCAGTGTAAGTGTGTGTGTGTATGTGTCAGTATGTCTGTTAGTGTGTGTGTGAGTCAGCATGTCTGCCCGTATGTCTGTGTGTGTCATTATGTTTGTGTGTGTCAATATATCTGTCAGTGAATATATGTATGTCAGTATGTTTGTGTGTGTGTGTATCATTATGTCTGTCAGTGTATATGTTTGTGGAAGTATGTCTTGCACCTCTCTACTTTAGTTCCCCCACTGCATCAGGGTTAAATGTATTATTGTACGTCAGGGAGTGGGGGCTAGTGTGGCCGGGGGGGAGGGGTGGCAGGGTATAGGAAGCCCAAGAAAATGCTTTGTCCATGGTCCTATTAATATTATAGATGGCTCTGGTGACATAGTTGCCAAAATTTTCAAAATATGTCTTGATTTCTACTTAATATGGTTTAGTATGCCTTAATATGTGCGTTAGGGTTTATATGTAATGCCATAGAGCTAACATATAGAAATTTTGCGGTTGATAAAGGAGCTTGCCGAAATGATTTATGTGTCAAGAATAAATCTTTTTTTTTACATTTTAGAAAAAGTGCATTATTATCATTATTATTAAAGACTATTATCTCTACCAGTCCAATGTTTTCCCATTGAGAAGCATTGGGAGACTAGTGTGTATGCACTGCAAATTGCCACACCACGCCAATTAGCTTCTCCTGAGTTAAAATTCACTTTGAATTCCCAACAATTTTCACTTTTGTAAATAAATCTGAATATGTTACCCGTAAGACTGACATTTCTGTTTTGTTTTTTATTTCTTGCCTTTATAATCTATTCAACTCTATGCTTCAGCTTCTATGGCACCTATAGGGTGATCCTTTGCATACCCACTATGTATACCATATCACCTCTCTATCAAGTCCTCCTTTATGTCCCTCGAGTAAATGAAACAAATTAGAAGATCTGGAAGAAAGCTGAAAACTGCAATGCAACTACTGGGCAAAGTTTTAAATGGAGTAATCAGTATTAAAACCACAGTGGAATCAACAGGAACATTTGTTTACCATAATGAATATACCAGTGCCAGATCATTGTATACCCATAATGTATAATCAAGGGAAATGCCAATGATCTTTCCATCGTGAAATTGTACTTAGAGAAACATAGAATGTGATAGCAGAAAATAATCATTCTGCCCATCTAGTCTGCCCAATTTTCTAAATGTTTTAATTAGTTCCTGCCTTTATCTTAAGTTCCTGCCTTATGCCTATCCCACACATGCTTAAACTCCCTTACTGTATTAACCGCTACCAGTTCAGCTGGAAGACTATTCCATGCATCCATTACACTCTCAGTAAAGTAATAATTCCTGAAATTATTTTTAAACCTTTGCCCGTCTAATTTAAGACCATGTCCTCTTGTTGTGGTGATTTTTCTTCTTTTAAATATAGTCTCCTTCTTTACTGTGTTGATTCTTTTTATGTATTTAAATGTTTAAATCATATTCCCCATCTCGTCTTTCCTCCAAGCTTTACATGTTAAGATTCTTTAACCTTTCCTGGTAAGTTTTATCCTGCAATGCATGAACCAGTTTATTAGCCCTTCTCTGAACTTTCCAAACTTTCCAAAGTATTAATATCCTTCTGAAAATACGGTCTCCCAGTGGCGTACTAAGAAAAGGAGTGTGGAGGGGCCTGCCCCGGGTGCCACCAGGTAGGGGGTGCCACCAGGGGTGGCCAGGCTTGGGGTTCTGTGAGCTGTGTGGTTGCACAGAGCGCCATAGCAGCAAGGGCGTCGGGCAGCCGACACAGCTCACACACACAGGGGCTGGAAGCAGGAGCAGACCTGCACGGAGAGTTGGGGGCGGAATAGATCATCCGTGGGGACGGAGCCAATTTGGATGCGGGGGCAGAGCTACAGGCAGCCTCATTGTGTGCTGCACACTGAGGGGAAGCAGAAAGGAGTCCCTGCTGCCCCAACTCCAACACACAATGGACTCACTTAATTCACTCCTCTTCCAGCCCAAGCTGACTGTAAGTGAGAGAGAGTGTGCTGTGTGTAACTGTGATTGTGTCTGTCTGTGTGACTGTCATTGACTGTGTGTGTGTGTGTGTGTGTGTGTGTGTGTGTGTGTGAGACTGTCTGCCTGTGATTGTTTGTGTGACTGTCTGTGACTGTGTGTGTGACTGTCTGTGATTGTGTGTGTGTGTGTGACTGCCTGTGATTGTGTGTGTGTGACTGTGACTGTGTGTATGTGTGACTGTCTGCCTGGGACTTTGTGTGTGGGACTGTGTGCATCTGACTGTGTCTGACAGTCTTCGCCCTGCAGTGAGTCGGCAGCTGGGATATGATGTCATCGCGGTCTCTGCGTCATTACAGGGAGTGCGAGGGACCTGTGCAGGAAGAGCACAGAGATCCCAGTAGCAACCTCTGAAAACCAGGGACTGAGGATCCACTCCAGTCCTTCTAGAGCAAGGTAGGGAGATTGGGTGGACCTCTTAATTATTAAATGTGTGTGTATGTGATTGTGTGTCTGTGATTGTATGTGTGTGGGTCTGTGATTGTGTTTGTGTATATATGTGATTATGTGTGTGGTTGTGTATCTCTGTGGTTAAGTGTGTGTTGTGATTATGTGTGTGATTGTGTGTGTAGGTCTGTGATTGTGTGTGTGGTTATGTGGGTCTATGTCTTTGATTGTGTGCATATATATATATATATATATATATATTTGCACAAACACACAACCACATATATACACACACAGCCATACATCTATTGTGTTATTGTGTGTATATAAATGTGTTAAGTAGATAGCTCCCTTATTTGGTGTCCTTAAATATTGCAATCCCACATAAGGATAACAAATAAGGGATTTATCTACCGAACAACTGAAATTAACCCCTTAACGCTGTTACGGCGTTCTATGCCGTCGCGGCTTTAAAGGGCTTTAAAGCCGTTGCGGCGGCATAGAACGCCGTAACGGCTTGCAGCCCCTGGAAGAGAGATCTACTCACCCCTGCCGCGATCCTCTTCTTGAGGGCTGCCTGACAGCCCAGGCAGCCCCCCACGGCAAATCAGACCCCCGGGGGCCATGTGATCGCTCTTAAAGAGCGATCACATGGCCCCCTATAGCTGGCTATGGATCTGCCAGCAGGGGGACTGTCTAAAATATCAGACAGTCCCCCAGCTGGTAGGTAGTGTAAACAAAATATATTAGACAAGTGTAAAATTAAATTAAAAGTATTTTAGATATATAATATATGTATATATGTAACGTCATACGTAATGTATTTTAATACTAATATTAGTATATATATTAGTATTAAAATACACTTAGAATGACGTTACATATATATAAAACATATATAATATGTATATATAGATTATATATATAATAGATATATACACATATATTATATATATATATATACGTATAATTACAATAATAAATAAATAAAATAATAAAATAAATAAATACAATATTGAAACAAAATTTAAAATAAATTATATATTCATATGTAATTTCATTCTAACTGTATTTTGTTATTAATATATATATATATTGGTAACAAAATACACTTAGAATGACATTCTATATATATCTATCTATATATAAAATACAAATAACTGCAAATATATATATATATATATATATATATATATATAAATACATATAATTACATAAAAGATTACATTAGTATACACGTAGAATTTAAATACCTATAAATTCATATATATTAAAATTCTACGTGTATATTTAAGTAATTTTTTAACATAATTATGTCATTGGATTAATTAAAATTTGATTGACATGCCTGACAACACAGGGAGAAAGTGCAGAGAATTTAATTTGCAAGCACTATATTTGACTCTGTAACTCTCCAAGACACCATAAAACCTGTACATAGGGGGTACTGTTTTACTCGGGAGACTTCGCTGAACTCAAATATTAGTGTTTAAAACTGGTAAATTGTATTACAACGATGATATTTTAAGTAAAGGTGACGTGTTTTGCATTTCTTACAAACAAACGGCACTTTTATGGACTATATTATTGTTGTCATATGTTTTACTGTTTTAAAACACTAATATTTGTGTTTAGTGAAGTCTCCCAAGAATAACAGTACCCCCCATGTACAGGTTTTATGGTGTTTTGGAAAGTTAGAGAGTCACATATAAGCTTTCATTTCATTTTTTTGACATTGAAATTTGCCAGATTAGTTATGTTGCCTTTGAGATTGTATGGTAGCCCAGGAATAAGAATTACCCCCATGATGGCATACCATTTGCAAAAGTAGACAACCCAAGGTGTTGCAAATGGGGTATGTCCAGTCATTTTTAGTAGCCACTTAGTCACAAACACTGGCCAAATATTAGTTTTTTGCTTTTTTCACACAAAAACAAATATGAACGCTAACTTTGGCCAGTGTTTGTGACTAAGTGGCTACTAAAAAAGACTAAACATACCCCACGTTCAATACCTTGGGTTGTCTACTTTTTCAAATGGTATGCCATTATGGGGGTAATTCTCATTCCTGGGCTACCACACCGTCTCAAAGGTAACATTACTAATCTGGCAAATTTCAATTTGAAAATGGAACGTTCTATATTTGACCCTGTAACTTTCCAAAACAACATTAAACCTGTTAATGGGGGGTACTGTTGTACTCGTGAGACATCGCTGATTACAAATATGTGCATTTTTGTGCAGTAAAACCTAACAGTATTATGACATTTACAGCTAAAATGTGAGGCGGAACTACAAATTAAAAAAAAAAAAGTTACATTTCTCACAGTTTTTTTAATTTTATTCATAATGAATTATGTTTCATATATAAATATTTGATATAAAATGAAAGCCCTGTTTCTACTGAACAAAATGATATATAATAAGTGTGGTTGCATTTAATATGAAAGAGGTGAATTACTGTTGAACAGACATATAGCACAAATTCCAGTTTTTGTTTACGTTTTGTTTTGATCAGAACGTGTACTATTGACTCCGTCCTGAAGGGGTTAATAAAAGGGCTTTTTTAATTTTTATTTTTTAGCTGTTTAGTATTACTCCCTAAATTGGTGCCTTTCTCTGAGATTTCCATATTTAAAGATACCAAATGAGGGTGCTGTTTAGCAGATAGATCCTTATTTGTATTTTTTTCCATCTTTAATTTTTATTGAAATGTCGTCACAGTGGTACATAAATACGTTGGTTTCAGGACATTCACATCATGCATATATTGGTGAGCGGCAAATAACATGACATAGGTTAACATGTGGATTTAGCATACTTATTGTTTGGCATACATGTAATATCATCTAGGTGGGTTATTTGATAAGTAGTGTTCCACCATCATGCCTTGCCCCTACGTTTTCATCTTCTCTAGCTGTGCTGTCCCTTTTTTACGATACTCTAACATTAGTGTGACAATTAGTTTTTTATCGCGAACATAGGGGAAAAAGGGGGAAGGGGGCTCCAGAAAGAAAAAAGGGGGGGAGGGGGTTAAGTTCACGCAACACAGTATTTGACAGCGTTTCAGTTATCATACATCATTTAGTTTGACTACCTTGGTCTTCTTGACCTCTCAACAGCTCTGCTCTATTGGCTTTTATCGCATCTTATACAGATTTCCAGCTTCCCCAGTCCTTTGCAAATTTTTCTTCACATCCCTGGAGTCGATAGGCTATGTGTTCATGTGAGCTGATTACGTCTAGTTTTTGTTTAACGACTGCCACAGAGGGAGTTGTTTTACTTACTTTTCCAATGCAGCGCTACATTGACTTTGGATAGTGTCAGTATGTTTATGATCACGTGGGCAGCATGTGCAAGAGGTAGTGTTCTGGCCTACGTGCTAGTCTCACTTGTGTTTTGGTTAGGATCATTGCTTCTACTTGTTCCCAATAGTTTTGTAAGTCTGGGCATTCCCAGAACATGTGTAGTATTGTTCCTACCCTCTGTTGCACCTCCAGCAGATCTCGGATGTCCCTGGGTACATGCGGGCTAGTCTGTGCGGCACTAAATACCATCTCATCTTGCAGTATGCCTCCCACAGCAAAAGGCTTCTGGAGGCCTTTTTTGTCATTGCCATGGCTTCGTGCCATTGTTCTATGGGGAACTTAATGCCCAATTCCTTCTCCCACTGAGACATGTATGATAGTTTTGCATGAGTTGGACCCCCCAGGATAGCATTGTAGCAGAGTGAGAGAGGCTTTGACTGGTTCGGAGAGAGCATTAGAGGAAGGGGCATCACATCCAATTGGGACTTGTTGCAAATTAGTGTTAGTCGGTTCGTCAATATGTTTTTAAATCTGAGATGTAAGAATAGGTCTCTTGGTGTCAGGGAATATTGTAATTGGAGAGCTGGGAAGGTTCTTATACCCAGGAGGAGAGCAAAAAATCAGTGCAGTGTAGCGGCCTCGCGTCTGCCTTCTTGTGGTTTGTGCTAACCCATAGGGAGTGAGTTATGTCATATGGACGTAAACATGCATTTTCTAGTGATAACCAGACAGGGCTTTGTTGTGCCTGTGGAGCTTTGAGGAGTCTTATACCCTGCGCTAGTATGGATGCTCTGTAATATGCTTTTATGTCAGGCAGTCCTAGACCACCTTTCGTGTATGGGAGCCCCAGTTTGTGGCGTGAAATTCTGGGAGGCTTTTTCTTCCAGACATGTGCATTAATTGTGAATTGGAATCTGTTCACTAATTTGGTTGGTAATGGTATGGGTGGTGTACGAAAGAGATATAGAATCAGCGGGAGTGTCATCATTTTTAGGGAGTAAATGCGACCCAGCCACGAGATCTCCATGGTGGCCCATCGTCCCAGGTTAGTTTCGACTTTCTTCAGTAATGGTATGTGGTTCTCTTGGGGAATGGCTTGTATGGTTTTGGTCAGTTGTATACCTAGGTACTGTAGTGATTTTTTGTGCCAATCAAAGTTGAATTTACTCTCTAGGTGTGTGATTGTAGCTCGTGGTAGGTTAATGGGTAATGCTTGGGTCTTGGCAGAGTTGTTTTTATAGTAGGACACCATCCCGTATTGTCCCAGTAGACCTACCAAATGTGGGATAGAGGATTTTGGTTCAGTTAAAAATAGAAGTATGTCGTCTGCGAAGAGGGCTATTTTTTTTGGTCTCTCATGTGTGTCTAGTCCTGTTATCTGTGGGTTTTGTTTGATGAGGCGCAGGAGAGGCTCTAAACATAGTATGAAAATGAGTGGTGACAGTGGGCATCCCTGTCTCGTCCCGTTTTCTCTTCACAGTGTCCACTAGCTCATTGTGTTTAGTGCATAGTTCCTCCGTACGGGCCTCCAGGCTGTTTGTATGTTCTCCGAGATCAGATAGTCACTTGTTTGAGGTCTGTCTTTAGGGAGACTCTGAACTCCTGGAGCATCGAATACAGCCTTTTCTCCATCACCGGAGCATCTGTGTACCGAGTGGCCTCTTGTTCGGAGTCTGAAACAGCATCCGAGGTTTGTAAGAGTTACAGGCCGTCGCCGCCATCTTGGATGGGCCGCGTGCGGTCTCCACGGTCCCGTTTGGGTTAACGGAGTTGATCCGTGAGTTTGGTTTGTTTAGCAGGTGCCATAATGAGGTCTGCTATGCAGTGGGTATTTCGTGGGTATTTTGGGTTGGATTTGCTGCGGTTTACCAGGCTATCGGGTCAATTAGGCCGGGAGCACTCACTCCATGCGTCCTCTCTCCTCGGCAGTTGGACACGCCCCCCCCCGATAGATCCTTATTTGACGTCCTTAAATATGGCAATCTCACATAAGGATAGCAAATAGGGGAGTTATCTGTTAAACAAAGATCGAAGTTAAGATGTGTCAGCCAGCCCACAACAATAAATCTGGGTGGCTAATGTAAATCCTATGCAAATGTGTTGTCAGATGCACAGCATGCTGGCATCAGACAGACAATGGCAGCACATTACCCCATCGCCTAGTGAAAAGTTTTAGATCTCACCCACCTTCCCCCTTACCCGCTTTTTGACTGTGGTATCTTATGTGGCCCCCCTCTCTATATATTGTTCCTAGAGTCGCCACTATGTCTGCATGTGTGTCAATGTGTATCTGTGTGTGACTGTGTGTCTGTGTATCTGCATGTGTGTATATGTATCTGCATGTGTGTCAAAGTATGTATGTTTATGTGTATATGTGCATACATCTCAAAATCTCGCCAACACTACACACAAATACACTCATGCATTTCAATGTCAACACTACATACAATCCCCACCATTATATATAACCATACCACTGCATTCAAATACCACACATAAACAAATGTATACTTTCATTCAAACGCTACATACAAACTGTAACAAATTGCACTTCGCCGCTGGGTTTTGGAGAGGCCTGCTTGCCAGCCTCTTGCCCTGTGACTATGGCCCCTGGGGTGTATTGCCGTTTAAAAACTCTATTTGGGCTTTTTGGATTTTAAGACACTGTTTCTGGCCCTTTAAATTCTATTGGAAAGGATTTGCATTTTCGAAGTGGCACTTCAGATACAGCCGAAGTGCCGAAGTAATCGAAGTGGCCGCCATTTGACATACGAACACGTGGCAGCGGACATTTTAATTCAGTCAAACGCGTTCAGCGGTGTTTGGTCGTCGAGTTCATGGAACTCAAATCGGACATGCGATGGCACGAACACCGCTAAACTTTACCTTCTCCAAAACTTCGACAGGAGTCGAACAGTGTTCGACAATTCGAATACCACTTTAACTTTGACAATTTGCACAAACAGCCCTTAGTAATGGAAATAGACCAGCCAAACGGCCTAATCCTCTGGAACTGTTTTGGGCATGAAAATGTGCGTGTGGTCGGACAAATGTGATTTCCACAAAACTTTTGAACCCCTGCTCTGATCTGGGTGATTTTTGGATATCTTGTTCACCCAGATCAGAGCTATCCACCCAGATCAGAGCTATAGGGATATGTTTGAGTTTTGGGGGTGTTTCTGAACTTTGGGTAAAAAATTATATTTTCTGCCTGTGTGTAATTAAGTTCTACCATTAGCTAGCTTAATTATCTCACAGGCAGAGGGGAGGGCTTGCTGACTGTATGTGGGAGTGTTACTGTGTTAATTATTGTTCCTATTGGTTTGTGCCCCTTTTCTCCTTGTGTTCCATCAGGTCCAGAGGGTGTGCCTGTGGCCTGAAAATGTGTATAAAAGAAAAGAGCCTTTGTGCTCAATATACCAGACCTTCTTACCCTCACCTCGCAGCCTCGTCTCGTGTTGTAGGGAACAGCTATACCTGCTATATCACTGCTAGCTCTTGTAATCGCTCTCTCTCTTCAGCTCAGGGCCGGTGCAAGGATTTTGCCGCCCTAGGCAAAAGTAAAGTTTGCCATCTCCCGTCCCATGTGACATCACAATGCCCCACCCATATGATCTGCCATGTTAATTAACGCCAGTGCTGCAGTGCCGCTGTGTTTACATTAAAAGGCCTGCAGGGACAGGCTATAGACACCAGAACCACTATATTAAGCTGCAGTGGTTCTGGGGACTATAGTGTTTCTTTAATGTGAGGTAAATTAGAGATTAGTGCCACAAATAATATACTAGATTACTTACAGCCTACTTACAACCAGATGAGGATGATGACGGGCTCTAGCTGCAGTCTAGCTCCACTGGTCTGGTGTAGAACAGGCTCTCTGGAGGCTGTTTGTAACTGTGATCACAAAAATCAATGGGAAGCAGCTCCATTTTTTGGGGGGCCCTTTACACAGCTCAAGGTCTGGGTCCCAGGGTCCACCTTCATGTTCCACCAATGAGTTTGTTCACAGGGGGTGGAGTGTGTAGGGGATGTCCTGATGTGTGTAAGGAATGCATTGTGTGAATCTGTGTTTGTATGTGTAAGGGCTGCAAGGTGTGTTTCTGTGTATGTACGGGATGCAGTGTATGCATCTGTAAGGGGTGCATTGAGTGTGTGTAAGGGGTGCATTGAGTGTGTGTAAGGAATGCATTGTGTGTTTCTGTGTGTGTAAGGGATGCATTGCTTGTGTGTGTGTGTGTCTGTGTGTGTAATGCATTGTGTGTTTTTCTGTGTGCAAGGGGTGCATTGTCTTTGTGTGTAAGGGGTGCACTGTGTGTGATTTTGTGTGTGTGTGTGTGATGGATGTCAATCTTTCCCCCTTCCCTTGTCACTCTCTTCTCCCCCCTCTCCCTCCCTTTTCACTCTCTTCTCCCCCCTCCCTTGTCACTCTCTTCTCCCCCCTTGTCACTCTCTTCTCCCCTCCCCCTCCCCACTCTCATTCCCCCTAACTCCCCCGTCAATTCCCCTCCCTGTCAATTTCTTTCTCCCCCCCTCCCTGTCAATTTCCCTCCCTGTCAATTTCTTTCTCTCCCCCCTCCCTGTCAATTTATTTCTCTCCCCCTTCCCTGTCAATTTCTTTCTCTCCCCCCTCCCTGTCAATTTCTTTCTCCCCCCTCCCCTACCTCTGTTGTAGCGTGGCCGAGTCCTGTATGGTCTGCGGGTACACAGAGCTTTTGTTTCCTGTACCCGGCCGGACTAAAAGGAAGTGCACGCTCAGTGCAGATGCTCCCTGTACCCGCGGACCATGCAGAGTTCGGCCACGCTACAGTGAGGGAGTGACAGGAGGGAGCGCTGAGCGCTTCCCTCCTGTCAGCCCCTCTCCTCATGCTGTGCCCGGGCCTTGCGCCCTCATGGACGCACCAGCCCAGGCAAAGCTGCAGCCACCTGAGGCTCTCTACAGAGCGCTCGGGCGGCTGCAACATGAGGGGGGCCGGCGCTCCTGGCGGCGTCTCTTCCCAAGGGGCGCCCTAGGCGGCTGCCTAGTCCGCCTAACAGGTAGCGCTGGCCCTGCTTCAGCTATACAGCTATACTCTCCTGGAGAAGAGGTCCTTCCCTTTAGCTATACCCTCCTGGAGGAGAGGTCCTTCCCACACGGTCCTGGGTCCAGAGGTTGGACAAGGGTGGGAAGGAGATGGCAAGACCCCAACCAAGCTATGGCGGTTCGTGGAGTCTGCAGTGGCTATGATTTCCGGTGCGGTGCTTATAGTCCTCGGCATCAGCTTGGAAGCATCCATTAACGGAGGTACCCAGTTGGGGTGCCAGGTGATCCGTTACACAAACACACCCCTACATTCATTCACACATTCTCCATACAAAAACATGCTTACATTCAAACACACAAACACTGCTCACTGCTAAATAAATTTAAAAAAATTACTGTAGGTTGTTTTTTACATTTAGAGTTGGGGGGCGGGAGGGGGAAGGGATGCTCTAGGTATGCCCCTGTGGTCTCCAGTACTGTGTACAATACTCCAGGTGAGGTCTCATCAGTGTTCTGTACAATAGCATGAGCACTTATCTCTTTCTACTGCTCATACCTTTCCCTTTACAACCAAGCATTCTGCTAGCATTTCCTGCTGCTCTATTACATTGCCTGCCTACCTTTAAGTCATCTGAAATAATTACTCCCAAATCCCTTTCCTCAGATGTTGCGGTTAGTAGGGTATCAAATATTCAATACTCTGCCCTTTGGGTTTTTACGCCCAAGATGCATTACCTTTCACTTTTCCACATTAAATGTCAGTTGCCACAGCTCTGACCATTTTTCTAATTTACCTAAATCATTTGCCATTTGGCTTATCCCTCCTGGAACATCAACCCTGTTGCAAATTTTAGTGTCATCAGCAAAAAGACATACCTTACTGTCAAGATCCCTGAGGTACCCCACTGGTAACTAGACCTTGCTTCATAGTTACATGGCTGAAAAGAGACTTGCGTCCATCAAGTTCAGCTTTCCTCACATTTGTTTTTGCTGTTGATCCAAAAGAAGAAAACAAAGTTTGAAGCACTTCTAATTTTGCAACATGCTAGGAAAAAAATTCCTTTTTGACCCCAGAATGGCAGTCAGATTTATCCTTGGATCAAGCAGTTATCACGCTACATTGAAAAATGATATCCTTGAATATTCTGTTTTTGCAAGTATTCATCTGGTAGCTGTTTGAACATCTGTATGGACTCTGATAAAACCACTTCTTCAGGCAGAGAATTCCACATCCTTATTGTTCTTACAGTAAAAAAAACCTTTCCTTTGCCTTAGACGAAATCTTCTTTCTTCCAGTCTAAACGCATGACCTTGTGTCCTATGTAAAGCCCGGTTTGTGAATAGATTTCCACACAATGGTTTGTATTGGCCCCGAATATATTTGTATAATGTTATCATATCCCCTCTCAGGCGATGTTTTTCTAAACTAAAGAGATTTAAATTTTTTAACCTTTCTTCATAGCTGATATGTTCCATTCCTTCCGCCTCTGCACTTAGTGCCATAACATCCTTCTTTAGAACAGGTGCCCAAAATTTCACAGCATATTTAATATGTGGTCTTACCAGTGATTTATAAAGATGCAAAATTATATTCTCATCTTGAGAATTAATGCCCTTTTTCATGCATGACAATACCTTACTGGCCTTAGCCACTGCTGATTGACATTGCACATTGTTGCATAGTTTGTTGTCTATAACAATTCCCAAGTCCTTTTCATGTGCTGTTATCCCTAATTCGTTTCTATTAAGGGTATACGTTACTTGTGCATTCTTTACGCCGAAGTACATAACATTTTTCAACATTAAATTTCATCTGCCATTTCAGTGCCCAGTCCCCCAGTCTATCTAAATCCCTCTGCAGCAAAGTAATATCTTGCTCACATTGTATTATTTTACAGAGTTTTGTGTCATCTGCAAACACTGAAACATGACTTTGAATGTTTTTTTCAAGATCATTTATAAACATGGTAAATAGAAGGGGTCCCAGAACAGAACCCTGAGGGACACCACTTGCCACCTCTGTCCAGCTTGAAAATTTACCATTGATGACAATGATGTACTCTATTTTTAAGCCAATATTTTACCCAAGAACAAGCATTTTCATCTAGACCGATTTCCTTGAGTTTGAACACTAATCTATTGTGTGGAACTGAATAAAATGCCTTGGCAAAATCCAAATAGATCACATCCACTGTGATCTATACTTCTACTTACTTCTTCATAAAACGCAATCAAGTTAGTTTGACATGACCTGTGCTTCATAAAACCATGCTAATTTTTGCTGATAACCATGTTCTTCTCAAGGAATTCTTGAATATTATCCCTTAATAACCTTTCAAATATTTCCCAGCCACAGAAGTTAGGCCCACAGGTCTATAATTTCAGGCAAGGATTTTGAGCCCTTTTTGAAAATAGGAACCACATCCACCTTCCTCCTATCCTCCTGAACACTTCCTGAAAGAAAAGAATCTTGAAAGATTAAAAACAGTGGTTCACGTATTTCTACACTTAATTCCTTAAGTACTCGTGGATGAATACCGTCAGGCCCTGGAGCTTTGTTTATATTAACTTTCTTTAGTTGCTGCAGCACCTTGTCTTGAGTTAACCAATTCCAATTATTGTGCAAGTTTTAGCAGCAATCATTTGCACATCTATTGCCGTGGGTTCTTCCTTAGTATATACGGAGGAGAAATAGTTATTTCTCGTCTTCATTAACTAACACCCCCATTTCAGGTTTAAGTGTACCTACACTTTCATTGTTTCTTTTTTTTTAGAATTTATGTGCTTAAAAAATGCTTTGGGGTTTTTTTTGCTCTCTTTGGCGATCATTTTTTCATTTTGAAGTTTAGCGAATCTAATCGCCTTTTTGCACTCATTATTGGCTTTCCGTATATACTCGAGTATAAGCCGACCCGAATATAAGCCGAGGCCCCTAAAAAACTGTGAAAACTTATTGACTCGAGTATAAGACTAGGGTGGGAAATGCAGCAGCTACTGGTACATTTCTAAATAAAATTAGATCCTAAAAAGAATATATTAATTGAATATTTATTCACAGTGTGTGTATATAATGAATGCAGTGTGTGTGTATGAATGCAGTGTGTGTCTATGAGTGTAGTGTGTGTGTATGAATGCAGTGTGTGTATGAATGCAGTGTGTGTGTATGAGTGCAGTGTGTGTGTATGAGTGCAGTGTGTGTGTATGAGTGCAGTATGTGTATGAATGCAGTGTGTGTGTATGAATGCAGTGTGTGTATGAGTGCAGTGTGTGTATGAGTGCAGTTTGTGTATATGAGTGCAGTGTGTGTATGAGTGCAGTGTGTGTGAATGCAGTGTGTGTATGAATGCAGTGTGTATGAGTGCAGTGTTTGTGTGTGTGTTGCAGAGCCTTGGTGGGGGGTGGGCATTTTTATTATTTTTTTTTAAATTATTTTAATATATTTTTTTATTATTATAATTTTTTTGCAGTGTGTGTGAATGTGTGTGTGTGAGTGCAGTGTGTGTATGAATGCAGTGTGTATGAGTGCAATGTGTATGAGTGCAGTGTGTGTATGAATGCAGTTTGTATGGGTGCAGTGTGTGTGTGTGTGTTGCAGAGCCTTGGCGGGGAGTGGGCATTTTTATTATTATTTTTTTTAATTATTTTAATAATTTTTTTATTATTATTATTTTTTAAATATTATTTTATTTCATTATTTTATTTTATTATTATTTTATTTTATTATTATTATTTTATTTTTTTTCGTCCCCCCTCCCTGCTTGATACATGGCAGGGAGGGGGGCTCTCACTCCCTGGTGGTCCAGTGGCATTGGCAGTTCAGTGGAGGGGGGCTGGCAGGAAGCACTTACCTCTCCTGCAGCTCCTGTCAGCTCCCTCTTCCAGCTCACAGTGTAAGTCTCGCAAAATCCGCACTATGACCCCGCGGCTCTCGCGAGACTTACAGTGGGAGCTGACCGAGGTGCTGACCGGACTGGCGTGGAGGAGGAGGGAGCTGACTGGAGCTGCAGGAGAGGTAAGTAAACGCACACAGCCCCATTGTCTGTATTATAGCAATGTAAATTGCCATAATACAGACATTGACTCGAGTATAAGTCGAGTTGGGGTTTTTCAGCACAAAAAAATGTGCTGAAAAACTCGACTTATACTCGAGTATATACGGTACTTATATTTTTTATAGGATGCATTTGATTTGTCCGATTTAAATGCTTTAAATGCCCTTTTCTTATTTACAATCTCCTGTTTTACTTCTCCACTAAGCCACATTGGTTTCAATTTGTTTCTTTTATATTTATTACCCAATGGTACATACTGAGAAATGTACCTTTCTAATATTTGTTGGAAGATGTTCCATTTATCCTCAGTGTTCTTTTCACTAAAGAGTTTATGCCAGTCAATATATTGTAAAGCTGCCCTTAACTTATAGAAATTGGCCTTTTTAAAATGATATGTCTTAGTATACCCCATGTGCTTTAGTTTTTTTGAGTTTATTTCAAAAGACACTATATTGTGATCACTATTTCCCAAGTGCTCACCTGCTTGAATGTTGGTCAAAAGATCAACGTTGTTTGTTAAAACCAGGTCCAGACAAGCGTCCTTTCTAGTTGGTGCTTGTACAAGTTGTGACATGAAGGTGTCATTTAACAAGTTCACAAACCTAATTCCTTTGCTGAGCTACTAGTCCCTCTGTCACAATTTATGTCCGGGTAATTGAAATCTCCAATAATTAAAGTGTTACCCAGATTTGCAGTTTTTCTCAATTTGCTCAAACAGCTGTTGTTCCTCGTCAATATTAACATTAGGTGGTTTATAACATAGCCCAACCCTTTGTTTTCCCCAAGCAGATATTTACCCATAAAGCTTCCACATTTTCCTCTTCACATTCCACTTGCTTAAGATTTGGCTTTAACTCATGGTTGACATACAAACATACCCCACCACCCTTCTTCCTAAATAACATGTACCCATTTAAGTTAACTGCCCAGTCGTGTGTCTCATCCCACCATGTTTCAGTTATTCCTATTATGTTACAGTGGGACCTCGGTTTACGAATTTAATGCGTTCTCCGGGATGTTTCGTATTGCGAAAAATTCGTAAACCGAAACACGGTTTCCCATAGGAATGCATTGAAAACCAATTCATTCGTTCCGGAGGTGAGAAAAAAGTCAAATAAAGTATTTCATCTGTTCAAAACTCTTTATAAAGTGCACTTTAAAGGCATAAATACTGTACAGGGACATGATTAATCAAACAATAACATTTCAAACATCCAACTTTATGTTTTAAAACATCACACATCAACACACAGTAAAAGGCATGCAAACAACTAAGCTCAGCTCCCTACCTTTCCACTTCTTGAGATGCACCAAAAAGGCTCCAAAACCTGCTGCAAATGGCTCAAAAAGGCTCCAAAACCTGCTGCAAATGGCTCCAAAAGGCTCAAAAACCTGCTGCAAATGGCTCCAAAAGGCTCCAAAACTTGCTGCAAAGTGCTCAAAAAGGCTCCACAATTTGCTGCAAATGGCTCCAAAAGGCTCCACAACTTGCTGCAAATGGCTCCAAAAGGCTCCACAACTTGCTGAAAGTGGCTTCAAAAGGCTCCACAACTTGCTGCAAATGGCTCCAAAACCTCTCCAACACCTCCACACTACACACTCATGTGCTACCCACACTTCAGTATGCAGGGGGCGGAGCTATAAACTGGGACACTTGTTTCGTATTGTGAAAAAAATACGTAAACCGAGGCATTTTTTTAAATGAATTTTTATACGTAAACCGAATTTTTCATTTACCGAGGCATTCGTTAACCGAGGTTCCACTGTATATTGTTTAGTGTATGCTATTTCCTCTAGTTCCCCCATTTTGTAATTTAGGCTCATTGCATCAGTAAGCATACATTTAATATCATGAGTCACTTGTACTTTTTGTGAATTATCAACATTACATACAGCTTTGTTCTGAGCTTGCCCCTCCCCCTGTCTCGAACACCCTTATACTGAGCTAAAGCCCATCTCCTTTCTGTCCTATCTCGATTTTGTAGATTGCTATGACCCTCCCCCCTACTACTAGTTTAAAATCTCCTCCAACCTTCTAGCCATCCTATCCCCCAGCACTGCAGACCCGCTCCTGTTTAGGTGCATTCCATCACTACTATAAAGGTTGTACCCAAGCGCAAAGTCGGCCCAGTGCTCTAAAAACCCAAAACCCTCCTTCCTGCACCAAGACTTCAGCCATACATTGACCTCTCTAATCTCCGCTGCCTTTCGACTGTAGTGCGTTGCACAGGTAATATCTCAGATCATACCACCTTCGAATATACTCAATTGACTACAACCCTCTGTTGCCTTTCATTCAGCCACTGCCTAACCCATTCAACAATATTGGAATCCAAACTTAAAGATTGCAGTTTATTGATGAGCCTTCTATGTGGAACAGTGTCAAAAGCCTTACTGTAATCTAGGTAAGCAATATCTACTGCACCACCCTGATCTATTATTTTAGTAACCCAATCAAAAAAAACAATAAGATTAGTTCGGCATGGTCTCCCTGAAGTAAACCCATGTTGTCTCTGATCTTGAAATCCATGTGATTTTAGATGTTCAACAATCCTATCCTTTAACTGAAGTAAGACTTACTGGCCTATAGTTGCCCGACTCCTCCCTACTACCTTTCTTGTGAATGGGTACAACATTTGCTAATTTCCAGTCTTCTGGGGCGACTCCTGTTAACAATGATTGGTTAAATCAATCTGTACATGGTAACATATTTAAATATGTATTTAAATGTTTCTATCATATCCCCCTATCTCATCCTTCCTCCAAGCTATACCGTGTTTCCCCGAAAATAAGACCTAGCTGAATTTTCGGGGTGGGCTGCAATATAAGCCCTACCCCGAAAATAAGACCTAGGCATTTTACCTTTGCGGCCCGGCGGGACTTCCTTCTTCTATGAGGAGGAGGGGGAGGAGCGTTGCGGGCCGCGGCATCGCGCAGCGTGATGACGACGTGCGCAGCGTGATGACGATGTGTGCAGCGCCGTCAGTCTGCCTTCACGGATCTTCAGCGGAAGGATCCAGCGGAGGCACCCAGTGGTCGGACTCTTTGAACTGTGAGTAGATACCGGTATTTTATGTCTGGGACTTAATTAATTAAAGAGGGGGGTGAATTAATTAAAGGGGGGTGAATTAATTAAAGGGGGGGTGAATTAATTAAAGGGGGGGTGAATTAATTAAAGGGAGGGTGAATTAATCAAAGGGGGTGGATTAATTAAAGGGGGTGGATTAATTAAAGGGGTGGTGGATTAATTAGAGGGGTGGTGGATTAATTAGAGGGGGGTGATTAATTAAAGAGGGGTGGATTAATAAAAGAGGGGGTGGCTCAATTAGAGGGGGTGGATTAATTAGAGGGGGTGGATTAATTAGAGGGGTGTGTGGATTAATTAGAGGGGGGTGGATTTATTAAAGGGGTGGATTTATTAAAGGGGTGGATTTATTAAAGGGGGTGGATTTATTAAAGGGGGTGGATTAATTAAAGGGGGGTGGATTAATTAGAGGGGGTGTGTGGATTAATTAGAGGGGGTGGATTAATTAGAGGGGGTGTGGATTAATTAGAGGGGGGTGGATTAATTAGAGGGGGGTGTGGATTAATTAGAGGGGGCGTGGATTAATTAGAGGGGGGTGGATTAATTAGAGGGGGTGTGGATTAATTAAAGGGGGTGGATTAATTAGAGGGGGTGGATTTATTAAAGAGGGGGGTGGATTAATTAAAGAGGGGGTGGATTAATTAGAGGGGGTAGATTAATTAGAGGGGGGTGTGGATTAATTAGAGGGGGTGGATTTATTAAAGGGGTGGATTTATTCATGGGGTGGATTTATTAAAGGGGGGTGGATTAATTAAAGGGGGGTGGATTAATTAAAGAGGGGGGTGGATTAATTAAAGGGGGGTGGATTACCGTAATTGTGGATTAATTAGATTAATGGGGGTGTGGATTAATTAGAGGCGTGTGGATTAATTAGAGGGGGGGTGTGGATTAATTAGAGGGGTGTGTGGATTAATTAGAGGGGGTGGATTAATTAGAGGGGGTGGATTTATTAAAGAGGGGGGGGTGGATTTATTAAAGGGGGGTGGATTAATTAAAGGGGGGTGGATTAATTAGAGGGGGGTGGATTAATTAGAGGGGGTGGATTAATTAAAGAGGGGGTGGATTAATTAGATGGGGTGGATTAATTAGAGGGGGTGGATTAATTAGACAGTACGGTATTTTGATCCCCAGACAAGATGAGTGCAAAGAGAAAGAGCTATTCTGTCGAGTACAAGAAAGGAATCGTGGAGGACTCCCACGGCAAGAATCTGACCACTTTCTGCAAAGAGATGAAGTTAGATCTCCGAATGGTCCGAAAATGGCGAGCAGAGTATAGTAACCTCAGTCAAAAGGTGGACGAGGGAAATGCTAAGAAGCGCAAGTGTGGATCAGGTTGCCAGCCATTATATCTTGAGCTGGAAGATGTCATCTGTGAATGGATTGCTGACAAGAGAGCAAAGGCTTTGGTTGTGCGCAGGGCTGATATTCAAGCATTTGCCCTTGAAATGGCACCACAATTCGACATATCCACAGAAGATTTCAAAGCATCACACCACTGGCTGGATGGCTTCCTTAAGCGATATGAACTGTCTCTAAAAAGATCGACAACACTGTTCAAGCTGGAAGATAATGAAGTTGTTAAACGTGCACTTGCATTCAAGTTCTTCATTGATGGCATAGACTTTTCTAAATACCAACTCTCCAACATGATTGCGATGGATGAAACTGCAGTGTATATGGGCCAAGGATCTCAAACGACAATTGATCAGAGGGGAGCCTCCTCAATCTACGTTCCCTCCACTGGTTATGAAAGTGCACGTGTTACTTCTGTTTTGGCAGTTCGTCTGGATGAAACAAAAGCCACACCTCTAATTATCGCAAAGGGCAAGAAAGATAAGATTGAACACGTTTCAGGCATTTATGTTCTTGAAACAGAAAAAGCCTGGTGCACACAAGCAGTTATAAGAAAGTGGATCGATTTAATGCTGCCACTTGTTCTGAGAGGTGGCCAAAGAGGTCTGCTAGTCTGGGATTCAGCCAGCACTCACCGCGCAAAAGACATGAAGAACTTCCTTGCAGAGAGAAGAATAGATCAAGTAATGATTCCTGCAGGAATGACTGCTTATCTCCAAACTCTTGATATTGCAATAAACAAACCATTCAAGGACCATTTGCGCACGGAAATCAATGAATACACTGAAAATAGATTGGTCAGAAATCAGCGTGGAAACTTTGTGAAGCCTAAACTGCTAGAGGTCGTGACATGGGTGAAGAATTCATGGGATAAAATCACTGACAGCTGTGTTGCCAAAGCACTACGAGCAGGCTACATGGACAAGAAGTACTCGTTTAAGGAGAGCTATATTGCTTTACATGAGAGATTAGGCCCAATGGTTCAAAAGGAAATGGAGATGCTAGAAATTCAGGCTGGCAATCAGGGTTTGGAGAGTTATGATGACATTCCAGAAGAAGATGACATGATTGTAATTGAATAAATGTTGTTTATGGTAGGGAGAGCTACTGTACCATATATTGCTGTAAATGAGAGATTAGGACCAATGGTTCAAAGGAAAATGAAGATGACTGTACCGGTATTTGAAGAAAAGTTGTTTAAATGTTGTTTAAATGTTGTTCAATGTACATACCGGTACCGTAAATAAATAAGCCCTACCCTGAAAATAAGCCCTAGTGTGTTTTTTGTGACTAAAATTAATATAAGACCCGGTCTTATTTTCGGAGAAACACGGTACATGTTAAGATCCTTCAACCTTTCCTTGTAAGTTTTATCCTGTAATCCACTAACCAGTTTAGGAGCCCTTCTTTGAACTCTCTCCAAAGTATCAAAAAGGTTACATTCCCATACCGGGAGTCAGACCCAGGCCACCTGGGTGAAAACCAGGAATCCTAACCTCTAGACTATATGAGAAATCTCAAGTCAGAATATAGAGGTCAAGAGTAGTCAACTAACCGGGAGTAGGTAACCAAGTAAGCAAAAGACACAAGGGTAGCACTCTAAGGTATACAGGAACCGCGCATGCGCATTCTGCGCCGGTGACGTCAGACAAGGATGCTGACGTCGGCGGGGGAAGAGAGGTTAGGGAGCCCGGTGGGGGAAAAGGGTGAGTAGCTGAAGGGGTTTTAACCCTTTCAACGCCTCGGGAGTGGGACCCTGAGGGTGGGGGCACCCTCAGGGTACTATAGTGTCAGGAAAACCAAGCTGTTTTCCTGACACTATAGTGTCCCTTTAAACTGCTGTACCGGCCGTACTGAATTTACTGTGCAAATATAGTAAATATTCAAATTTTAAACATGACATTATTAAGACACAAACTGACCTTTGGGTTATTAAATATTTTAATTCTTTGTATTACTTTAACTAGAGACAAGCAGTAATAGACAGGTTGCTAAGATTACTTAGAACATTTCTAATATGATACATTGTAATTATTTAAAAACTCTGGGAGATTGTAAAAGGTATTTTACAATTTGGAGCAAAATAAGGTTATCCTGGATGGGCAGATTGGAAGCTGCGAGAGCATATATGATTGCAAAAGTTCTCTAGCTTTTGAGAACCATTCCTATTAGGGTCAACGATCTGAATTGCAACAATTCAGAGACTCAATCTCTAGGTTTATCCTAGCTAATAAAAGTCCTAGGATTTCCCGTATAATTCTTAAAGGATCACTATAGGGTCAGGAACACAAACATGTATTCCTGACCCTATAGTGTAAAAACCACCATCTAGCCCCCTTGGGCCCCTCATGCCTCTATAAATATAGTACAAATCTTACTGGGAGTGTAGGGCCCCCTAGTGGGCCTGAAACGTAATTAATGGAGTCTTCTAATTGGACTGAAGTGTAAGCAGGAAATGTTGTAGCATGGTGGGAGGGGCCTCTCCTTACCCTTTGTAAGAGCCTCCTCCATTTCCTGTCCTTCCATTTGATTCCTGCTGTCTCCTGAAGTTCTCCCACCCTTTGTGTATGTGACTACCTCGTTATCTTGGGCGCGGCGCTGAATTAGTTCCCCCCTCTGGGCGGAGTAACATAGCAAGGTGCCAGCGGCGGGGCCTGTTTAGTCGAACTCACTTTTTGAGTCCCTGGCTCTTAAATTTAGCCTCTCCCCTCGGATACCCTCGGTTATGGCGGCCAGACGGTTCCTTGGCCCTCCTGTGTTTGAGTGTCCTGTTCCCTCTACTGCGTGCGGGTGCGGCTTTAGGGCGTGGCGCAGAGAGAGAGGACGGGAGTGACGGCGGCAAAGAGGCTGTGTTTCCCCCCTACTGGGTAGTGGCCCAGCGGGGGCGCCCGCCTGCAGTATGTGTACAAGGTGGCCGCGCCGAAGATTCTCCCTTGCTGTCCTTATGCCTCTGCTTGGGTGGATGCAACAGGTGCTCCGCTGCAGGATTAGCTTGAGCCGCATCCTCGGGTGGGCTGAGGAGTGTAGCACTCAGCGCCGCCAACCTAACTAAGATTGTTTACTTTTTATATATATATATATATACATGTTACGGCCGTTCCGTTGAATGGTTTTCGATGATGCCTTGATCGATGTACTCAATAAATGCAGCCAGTGATGGTTTTACCTCCTAACATGGTGTCTGTGTTAATTATTTCAAGGGGAACGCTGGGTTAGAGAGGGGTTTGAAGGTTAGGTATTAGGCTAAAACGAAGTGACATAGGAGATTACCCATTATGTATTCAAGCCAGAAGCTGTAGATCTGCATGCTGTTTGCCTAAAAAACAAGGAGCCTGCTGACATCATGAAAAGTGGTAGCCTGATCCAATCACAGTACTTCCCCATAGATTTGGCTGAGACTGACAAAGAGGCAGATCAGGGGCAGAGCCAGCATGATTCAAACACAGCCCTGGCCAATCAGCATCTCCTCATAGAGATGAATTGAATCAATGAATCTCTATGAGGAAAGTTCAGTGTCTGCATGCAGAGGGAGGAGATACTGAATGTTTGGATGCATTTTAGGCAGCCATGACCCAGAAAGGGTCTCTAACAGCCATCTGAGGAGTGGCCAGTGAAGTTATCACTAGGCTGTAATGTAAACACTGGATTTTTCTCTGAAAAGACAGTGCTTACAGCAAAAAGCCTGAAGGTAATGATTCTACTCACTAGAACAAATTCAATAAGCTGTAGTTGTTCTGGTGACTAAAGTGTCCCTTTAAAAAGCCAGAAAAAAAAGGCTTATCCTTTTAGAATGTGCAAGTCCTACATTATTATTATTATTATTTTATTATTTATATAGCGGCAGCAAATTCCGTAGCACTGCATGATGCTTGTATGACCACACACTTTAGGTTGGAATACATTTTATATTCTTACCACTCAATGATTAGAGATGGAAGAACAGGAATCTTGAAATGATATAATTTTTTATTGTTTTTGATTGGATAATCAACAGTACATTAGTACACAAAAGAGGAATTAACCCGATTGTAAAATATATGCTAATTACGGTTAAAAATAATTACGGTTGTAATAATTACAATTATTGGAACTAAATATGTAAGATGTTAATCAGAGTAATTGGAGGCGACATGGGATCAACCAAATTTCTAATATCCTAATTAATGGGAAGCTGACTTCTTTTCAACAACTATAAAATACATACTCTCTGCCTTCTAGACAAATGTTTACATATCTTACAATTAAAGGGAATCTCCAGTGCCAGGAAAACAATCCCTTTTCCTGGCACTGGAGGTTCCCTCTCCCTCCCACCCCCCAATCCCCGGTTACTGAAGGGGTGAAAACCCCTTCAGTCACTTACCTGAGGCAGCAACGATGTCCCTCGTCGCTGTCTCCTCCTCTGCGCCGTTCCTTCTACTGTCTCCGTCGGCCGGTGGGCGAGACTGACGCCCACCGTCCGAGGAGACCTAATGCGCATTAGCGGCAATGCCGCGCATGCGCATTAGCGCTCCCCATAGGAAAGCATTGAAAAAATATTTTCAATGCTTTCCTATGGGGAATTGAGCGACGCTGGAGGTCCTCACACAGCGTGAGGATGTCCAGCGACGCTCTAGCAAAGAAAATCTTTGCTATGATTCAGGAAGTGACCTATAGTGGCTGTCTAGTAGACAGCCACTAGAGGTGGAGTTAACCCTGCAATGATTACACTTGCAGGGTTAAGAGTAGTGGGAGTTGGCACCCAGACCACTCCACTGAGCAGAAGTGGTCTGGGTGCCTGGAGTGTCCCTTTAAGAATGATCTGTCTGCCAAACAAATTATAGAGCAAAATTACATTACAGAATTTATAGACACACATAAACTGTCATAGAGATCGATTCATTTTTATGCAGGGTATTAAAACAACTGGCAAAGAAGCTCCATTGCTTAGATGGGAATAAGACTGGAGAAGAGACACAAAATTAGTAAGACTAGGTATACATTGTATACATTTGTTAAAATTACAATCTTATATAGATGGCACATGGTTCCACCCAACTTCATAAGATCGTCAGAATACATTCTGATCAATGCTTGAGATTTAATAGTGGTAGAGGCGAATGTAGAGCGTTAGACAAACTTAAACAAAAATTGAGTATATTTAAAAAAAACTAAAAACTTTATTCTCTTATCCACTTTCACGTAGACTTGCCCAAGTGGGGTCGGAATTGTAATTACTGGTACATATATTAATTGCTCTTAAATCCAGTATAGTTAAACATTGGAAACAACAACATTGGAAGCAACAAGGACAGCCAATCTGGTATGAAATAATAATAAGCTACCAATATACTTTGTAAAATATATATTTTGTAATAAACAACCAAATAAATATTTACATGAAGATCTGGGAATCCTTTTTGTCACATAAAAAGAAAATCCTTTTTTTTTTTTACCTTCTCTCTTTAAACTCTCTTCTATATTAGTTAAATATTGGAACTAAGTTGACTAATACAGAGGTCATTGCTCTTCTTAACGCAATGCTGCACCTCCTGCGTCATTTTGAATGGTGGATGATTGTGGGTGGAATTTGTATGATTTATATGTATTTATGTTCTGCACTTGATTAAATGACATATACATTTGATTTATCTTTATATTTCAAACGTCTACTAAATGTTGCCTTTTGTAAAAAATCTAATTTATTATAAAGAAAAGTGATGCAATAAAGCTGCACAATGCCCAAGTTCACTGGTGAATGATGCAGTGATGACCCTGGTACAATGACACCTGGTGGCTGAGTCCGAGAGGGTAGAGGCTATACATGCACCTCTGCCACTTCCCTCAGTGGAGTTTGAGGACCCTCTGCAAAGCAAGTGGATAAAAAGGCAGGAGGTGATGGTAATATGTATTCCTGCCCTCTCATCTCACACATAACTGCTGTGCTCATACTTTCAGTAAAAAACTGGGCAGAGAAGCATGCATAGCTTGTACTGAAGATTCCCTTTGCCATGCTGAAAATCATGACAGTATTACATAGTTACATAGTTAGATAGCTGAAAAGAGACTTGCGTCCATCAAGTTCAGCCTTCCTCACACCTGTTTTTTGCTGTTGATCCAAAAGGCAAAAAACAAAAAACAAAAAAAAAAACAGTTTGAAGCACAATTTTGCAACAAGCTAGGACAAAAAAGTCCTTCTTGACCCCAGAATGGCAGTCAGATTTATCCTTGAATCAAGCAGTTATTACCCTACATTGAAAGATTATATCCTTGAATATTCTGTCTTTGCAAGTATGCATCTAGTAGCTGTTTGAACATCTGTATGGACTCTGATAAAACCACTTCTTCAGGCAGAGAATTCCACATCCTGATTGTTCTTACAGTAAAAAAACCTTTCCTTTGCCTTAGACGAAATCTTCTTTCTTCTAGTCTAAACGCATGACCTCGTGTCCTATGTAAAGTCCGGTTTGTGAATAGATTTCCACACAATGGTTTGTATTGGCCTCGAATATATTTGTATAATGTTATCATATCCCCTCTCAGGCGACGTTTTTCTAAACTAAATAGGTTTACATTTGTTAACCTTTCTTCATAGCTGATATGTTCCATTCCTTTTATTAATTTTGTAGCCCGCCTCTGCACTTTTTCTAGTGCCATGATATCCTTCTTTAGAACAGGTGCCCAAAATTGCACAGCATATTCAATATGTGGTCTTACCAGTGATTTATAGAGAGGCAAAATGATATTCTCGTCCCGAGAATGAATGCCCTTTTTCATGCATGACAATACCTTACTGGCCTTGGCCACTGCTGATTGACATTGCACATTGTTGCATAGTTTGTTGTCTATAACAATTCCCAAGTCCTTTTCGTGTGTTGTTATCCCTAATTCACTTCCATTAAGGGTATACGTTGCTTGTGTATTCTTTACGCCGAAGTGCATAACTTTGCATTTTTCAACATTAAATTTCATCTGCCATTTGAGTGCCCAGTCCTCCAGTCTATCTAAATCCTTCTGCAGCAAAGTAATATCTTGCTCACATTGTATTATTTTACAAAGTTTTGTGTCATCTGCAAACACTGAAACATGACTTTCAATGCTGTCTTCAAGATCATTTATAAAAATGTTAAATAGAAGGGGTCCCAGAACAGACCCCTGAGGGACACCACTTGCCACCTCTGTCCAGCTTGAAAATTTACCATTAACGACAACTCTTTGTATTCTGTTTTTAAGCCAATGTTCTACCCAAGAACAAGCATTTTCATCGAGACCGATTTCCTTGAGTTTGAACACTAATCTTTTGTGTGGAACTGTATCAAATGCCTTGGCAAAATCCAAATAGATCACATCCACTGCAACACCCTGATCTATACTTCTACTTACTTCTTCGTAGAATGCAATCAAGTTAGTTTGACATGACCTGTGCTTCATAAAACCGTGCTGATTTTTGCTGATAACCATATTCTTCTCAGTACATAACCAAAAGGTGGTGCTAATCACACATCCACTCTCTCTATGCAAGGTGGACATACCACCCAACTTTAGTATACTGCTGATACAGAATATTTATGGTCTGTGGAATTAAAACCAGAAACTGGCATTTAACATATAGGCAGAATATTTAGATTTAGAATAAATGTGAAAAACAAATCAGATCTGAGACTCTTAGAGCAAAGCAAGCCTGCATTACCAACAGCGTCCAGGACACTATCATAGGTCTTCAGGGACCTGATTCTAACCATATCATGTAGGAATCATGTTTGTAGTTAAGCTCCCAAATACTGTATACATGTAATCCAATATATAAAATTGTTCTTTATAGTGTGTTATTTCCATTTAACAGAATTGTCAAATGTTGCATCATGCTGACTATTATGGCACAGAGTTATAATACGTATTTAATGTCAGTAGCCTTGCAGCTCTCACTTATACTAGTTTTATTTAGAACTCAAATCATGTTCTCTTTAGTAAGGCCACAAAATATATTTTATCTTCATCTCAATATCAAATGTCATATAGTCATTTTTTTGGCACGCACCTTAATTTTCACTTTTTTAATCATTTTGAATTCCTTCAGACCTGTTCTGACTAATTTTGCTGTGTTATTACATGAGGCTAGGCACGGGTGCATAAAAATAATTAAGGAATTAAAGGTACAATATGTTGTTATCTTAATATTACCTAAATGTTAATCTGTGCCATTATAATCTTCCATCTATTATCTTCATGAACACTGCAATGCTTGCTATTGTCATAGGTGCTCTAAGCCTCACTACCTAACGTGACCCATCTATACATTATCATGACAATGTCTGCAGGGGTGTTACCTACAGTTAGGTTCCAAAATATTTGGACACTGAGGCAAGTTTTGCTATTTCTGCTCATTACCAAAATAAATTCAAGTTACACTAAATAATGAATTTGGGCTTAAAGTGCATTCTCTCAGTTTGACAACTTTAATTTGAGGATATTCACATCCAAATTGTAAATCACAACTCTTTAATATGTAGCCCCCTCTTTTTCAAGGGACCAAAAGTAATTGGACAATCAACTGAAATGCTGTTTCATGGACAGGTGTGGGCTATTCCTTTGTTATTTCTTTATCAATTAAGCAGGTAAAAGGTCCGGAGTTGATTCCAGGTGTGGCATTAGCATTTGGAAGCTGTTGCTGTGAATCCACAACATGTGGTCAGAGGAACTCTCAATGCAAGTGAAACAGGCCATCCTTAGGCTTAAAAAAATCCACCAGAGAGATAGCAGGAACATTAGGAGTTGCCAAATCAACAGTTTGGTACATTATGAGAAACAAGTATGCACTGGTGAGCTCTGCAACACAAAAAGGCCTGAACGTCCATGGAAAAACAACAGTGATGGATGATCATAGGACCTTTTTCATGGAAAGAAAATTCCCTTCACAACATCCAGCCAAGCGAAGAACACTCTCCAGGAGTGTTCTCCAGTGATATTATATCCAGTGATACACCAGGTTGTTCTAAAGAAATTAACATTTTATTTCTGATTGTGTGAATCTGTCTAATTACAGTTGATCCCTAAAATAAGGGGACTGTGTATGAAAATGGTTGCAGTTCCTTAACATTTCATACAATTTGTTTGTTCAACACTAGTGATGTCGCGAATCCGAAATTTTTGGTTCGCGAACGGCGAACGGAAACTTCCGCAAACGTTCGCGAACCGGCGAACCGGGTGAACCGCCATTGACTTCAATGGGCAGGCGAATTTTAAAACCCACAGGGACTGTTTCTGGCTACAAAAGTGATGGAAAAGTTGTTTCAAGGGGACTAACACCTTGACTGTGGCATGCCGAAGGGGGATCCATGGCAACAGTTAACAATTACACAGTGGATGCAGAGTCTGGTTTTAATCCATAAAGGGCAGAAATCACCTAACATTCCTAAATGCCAAATGCCAAACATTGTTATACAGGGGAATATTCAGTAAATAAGCATAAGGTGGGGGACCTACTGTCCTCCCCCCCCCAGCCCCCACCACTGCGCGGTGGGTGGGGGGCATAAATCACAATGTGGGGGACCTACTGTCCTCCCCCCCACCCCCACCCGAGAGCGGTGGGTGGGGGCCATAAAAATAATGAGGGGGGGGACCTACTGTATGATGTTGTATCGATCAGGTAGTGTAAGGGTTACGCCTGCTTCACAGTGACAGACCAAACTCCCCGTTTAACGCACCGCAAACAACCGCAAACAGTCCATTTGCACAAGGTTGGATACCAAGCTAGCCATGTCCCGTTCCTTGTCCTCACTGATGTCATTGAAGGTCTCTTCCTCCACCCAGCCACATACAACACCAAGGGTCCCCGAAAGATGACAACAAGCCCCCTGGGACGCCTGCTGTGTTTGGTCCACCTCCTCAAAGCCACCTTCCTCCGCTGACTCCTCTTCTTCAGACTCCTCTCTCTGCGTTGCCTCTCTCTGCGTTATTATAAGGTGTGTTAATTTAGTAGTACTCTTCTTATCAGTTTAATACCTGTTGCGTCTCCTATCAGTGGACGTGTATATGGCAGCGATTTTTGGAACAGGGAGATGGAAGAAGATGCTTGGTCGGTCCTCCTACTTCAAATTTGGGGCACTGCGCATGCAATCTAATGTGCCACCAGATAGGAGTGGTGTGTTTAGTACTATTCTTATCAGTTTAATACCTGTTGCGTCTCCTATCAGTGGACGTGCATATGGCAGCGATTTTTGGAACAGCGAGATGGAAGAAGATGCTTGGTCGGTCCTCCTACTTCAAATTTGGGGCACTGCGCGTGCAATCTAATGTGCCACCAGATAGGAGTGGTGTGTTTAGTACTATTCTTATCAGTTTAATACCTGTTGCGTCTCCTATCAGTGGACGTGTATATGGCAGCGATTTTAGGAACCGCACACCTGGGAGGCATGGCATAAGGATTTGAGTACAGTCTTCTCAGAAGAACAATGGAACCAAGCCTTCATAGCCCATAAAGGTAGATCCAGATGCGCATCCCATCTAGAGCTAATGCGCAAGATACAATATAGGTGGTACTTGGTACCGACTAGACTAGCGACCATATATCCCAACACCTCGAGACTTTGCTGGAGATGTTTAATAGAGTAGGGCACAATGCTCCACATCTGGTGGGCCTGCTCGGCCATCAGAGGATACTGGAAGGCAGTTGAGGGGGTGATACAAGGGGCACTGGTCACGAGAACCAACCTGAGACCAGAAAATGCCCTACTCTTCATCTCGATTGACCCATTCCCAAAAGCACATGCCGACCTAACATATCATATTTTGACAAAAACCTGCCAGCGGCTACACCCCCCACACCACATAGTGGAAGCCAGGAACATATGGGAGGCGTATCTGAGGAAGGAGGAGGAGGGGGTCGTGTTAGAACAATAACATATCACATATATATATATATACACGAAGGATGAATAGTACCACTCCTAAGACCTAACTGCTCTGACGCAGAGAGACAACGACTCCAAACACCATGGTACAACAGCCAACATTGAGGTATACCAAGCTGAGGTTAAACAATCTACAGGGCATAATGGAACAAACACCCACATTGTACATAGTTAAGTAGTTAGATAAGGGAATAGACCCGGTGACCGCACACAGCGTGCTAACTAAGAAGGAGACAAAGGGAGATGAGGGGCTTCCGACGTCTATTTCCCCCGTTCTTCTTCCCCCCTTCCCATACCCCGGACCAAACCCAGGTTTAGGAGAGAAAGACAGGTTTAGGAGAGAAAGACAACCATGACATGGTACTAGACCAAAGGCGGAAAAACTCACACGAGAATGAATAACCAGTTTGCTATTGAATGTATAAGATGTGAATAAGATCGATGTACCTTAACCGCTTACCCTCCCTTTTTTCTTTTCTATATCCCGAACAAGTTCTCTGATAAAATAAAAATTGTCAGATTCAAGTTCTTGTGCCCCACAGTTCAAATTAACATTCAAATGACAATTCATGACAGATCACACAAGTGAATAGCCCTGCCAACGTCGTCTCAGAATTTTTTTGTTATCTAAGAAGAAATAGAAATGCAAGAGCAGAATAGAGACTGTTCCCTGTCCTCAGAGACCATGATACACACTGACACAGAGCAGAATAGAGACTGTTCCCCGTCCTCAGAGACCATGATACACACTGACACAGAGCAGAATAGAGACTGTTCCCCCTACATAGGGTCACTTGGCAGATATGGATTGACACCTATCCTAAGGATCCCTGAAACACACTGACACAGAGCAGAATAGAGACTGTTCCCTGTCCTCAAGACCCTGATACACACTGACACAGAGCAGAATAGGGACTGTTCACCCTACATAGGGTCACTTGGCAGATATGGATTGACACCTATCCTAAGGATCCCTGAAACACACTGACACAGAGCAGAATAGAGACTGTTCCCCGTCCTCAAAGCCCCTGATACACACTGACACAGAGCAGAATAGGGACTGTTCACCCTACATAGGGTCACTTGGCAGATATGGATTGACACCTGTCCTCAAAGCCCCTGATACACACTGACAAAGAGCAGAATAGAGACTGTTCCCCGTCCTCAAAGCCCCTGATACACACTGACAAAGAGCAGAATTTACATTGTTTCTATGATGTGCATAACATGTTATTGTAAATGTTTGTTACATTTTTCCTGGAATTGTAATTTTGGAATCTGAATAAAGATAGTCAAATCCCTGATACACACTGACACAGAGCAGAATAGGGACTGTTCCCCCTACATAGGGTCACTATGTGCCTTTTTTGGTTTTTGAAGCCACAGTGCAGCACCAGAGGGCCTAAAAATTAGGCATGTACACATGCCTGAAAAATGTGGTATTGTAGCAGCGGCCAGAAAAATTGATGTTTGTTTCACAGGCAGAAAGTGCCCTAAAACATGGCGGCTTGAACCCTAGTTGGTGGCGGATAAGTCACGCAAGTCAACCGGCATTCAGAGCTAAAATACAGCAGCGTGTGGACCATTTTTAGCCCAAGGCAGCTCATCTCATCAGGCCTTTTTTAATCGAATGTATCGCCCAGTGTCAGTCCCTTTGGGATCCATCCCTCATTCATCTTAATAAAGGTGAGGTAATCTAGACTTTTTTGACCTAGGCGACTTCTCTTCTCAGTGACAATACCTCCTGCTGCACTGAAGGTCCTTGCTGACAGGACACTTGAAGCGGGGCAGGCCAGAAGTTCTATCGTAAATTGGGATAGCTGAGGCCACAGGTCAAGCCTGCACACCCAGTAGTCAAGGGGTTCATCGCTCCTCAGAGTGTCGATATCTGCAGTTAAGGCGAGGTAGTCTGCTACCTGTCGGTCGAGTCGTTCTCTGAGGGTGGATCCCGAAGGGCTGTGGCGATACATAGGACTTAAAAAGGTCCGCATGTCCTCCATCAACAACACGTCTTTAAAGCGTCCTGTCCTTGCCGGCGTGGTCGTGGGAGGAGGAGGATGACTTCCACCTCTCCCCCTGTTAGATTCCCGTTGTGCTGTGACATCACCCTTATACGCTGTGTAAAGCATACTTTTTCATTTATTTTGCAAATGCTGCATCCTTTCCGACTTGTTGTAATTCGGTAATATTTCCGCCACTTTCTGCTTATACCGGGGGTCTAGTAGCGTGGACACCCAGTACAGGTCGTTCTCCTTCAGCCTTTTTATACGAGGGTCCCTCAACAGGCACGACAGCATGAAAGACCCCATTTGCCGAGCTACTCATTTCCCGTTCCTCCTCCTCACTGATGTCAATGAAGGTATGTTCTTCCCCCCAGCCACGTACAACACCACGGGTACCAGATAGGTGACAACGATCACCCTGGGATGCCTGTTGTGGTTGGTCTTCCTCCTCCTCCTCAAAGCCACATTCCTCCTCTGTCTCCTCTTCCTCACAATCCTCTTCCAGCGTTGCCGCAGGTCCAGCAAGCGATGCTGATAAGACTGATTCTGGTGGTGATGGTGACCACAACTCTTCCTCTTCCTCTTCACGCTCATCTACGGCCTGATCCAGCACTCTTCGCAGGGCACGCTCCAGGAAGAAAACAAATGGTATGATGTCGCTGATGGTGCCTTCGGTGTGACTGACTAGGTTTGTCACCTCCTCAAAAGGACGCATGAGCCTACAGGCATTGCGCATGAGCGTCCAGTAACGTGGCAAAAAAATTCCCAGCTCCCCAGAGGCTGTCCTAGCACCCCGGTCATACAAATATTCATTAACAGCTTTTTCTTGTTGGAGCAGGCGGTTGAATATTAGGAGTGTTGAATTCCAACGTGTCGGGCTGTCGCAAATCAAGCGCCTCACTGGCATGTTGTTTCGCCGCTGGATATCGGCAAAGTGAGCCATGGCCATGTAGGAACGCCTGAAATGGCCACACACCTTCCTGGCCTGCTACAGGACGTCCTGTAAGCCTGTGTACTTATGCACAAAGCATTGTACGATCAGATTACACACATGTGCCATGCACGGCACATGTGTCAACTTGCCCAACTTCAATGCCGCTAACAATTTTTTTCCGTTGTCACAAACCACTTTGCCAATATCCAGTTGCTGCGGAGTCAGCCACTTTTCCACCTGTGCGTTCAGGGCGGACAGGAGTGCTTGTCCGGTGTGACTCTCTGCTTTCAAGCAAGTCAAACCCAAGACGGCGTGACACTGCCGTATCCGGGATGTGGAATAGTACCTGGGGAGCTGGGGGGGTGCCGTTGATATGGAGCAAGACACAGCAGCAGAAGAGGACTCAGCCGAGGAGGTTATGGAAGAGGATGGAGTAGGAGGAGTAGAGGAGGTGGCAGCAGGACTGCCTGCAAATCGTGGCGGTGTCACCAACTCCTCTGCAGAGCCATGCATTCCATGCTTGGCAGCAGTCAGCAGGTTTACCCAATGCGCAGTGTAGGTGATATACCTGCCCTGACCATGCTTTGCAGACCAGGTATCAGTGGTCAGATGGACCCTTGCCCCAACACTGTGTGCCAGACATGCCATTACTTCCTTTTGCACAATCGAGTACAGGTTGGGGATTGCCTTTTGTGAAAAGAAATTTCGGCCGGGTACCTTCCACTGCGGTGTCCCAATAGCTACAAAGTTTTTGAACGCCTCAGACTCCACCAGCTTGTATGGTAAAAGCTGGCGGGCTAATAGTTCGGACAAGCCAGCTGTCAGACGCTGGGCAAGGGGGTGACTTTCTGACATTGGCTTCTTACGCTCAAACATGTCCTTGACAGACACATGACTGTGGGCAGATGAGCGGGAACTGCTCAAGGCGGGAGACGGAGTGGCGGATTGTTGAGAGGGGGCAAGGAGAACAGCAGTGGTTGACGTGGCTGAAGATGCTGGACCAGGAGGAGGATGGCGGCTTAGAGTAGGCGTGCTGCTTGTACTCATGTGTTGATCCCATAGGCGTTTGTGATGTGAGATCATGTGCCTACGCAAAGCAGTTGTACCTAGGTGGGTGTTGGACTTCCCACGACTCAGTTTCTTTTGGCACAGGTTGCAAATGGCATCGCTGTTGTCAGAGGCAGACACACAAAAAAAATTCCACACTGCTGAGGTCTGCAATGACGGCATTCTGGTGGTGGACACAGCATGCGTTGATTGGCGTGCTGTCGGGCTGACCCCGGGTGCCGATGCATGCTGTCTGACTGTGCCACTAACTCCTTGCGACGACCTCCCCCTGGATCCATCTCGTCTCCTCCTTCTCCTCTCTGTCTCCCCATCTGAACTTTCGCCCTGTTCTTCTTCTTGCCGAGCGGGCACCCACGTGACATCCATGGACGCATCGTCATCATCAACCGCTTCACTTGTATCTGACAACTCAGCAAAGGAAGCAGCAGCGGGTACAACATCATCATCATCACACCGTACGTCCATGTGTGTAATGCTGCCTGCCTGAGACATATCCCTGTTATCTACATCCTCTGGCAATAATGGTTGCGCATCACTCATTTCTTCAAACGGATGTGTGAATAACTCCTCTGACATACCAAGTAAAGCGGCTGTGGTGCTAGTCTTGGTGGTGGCGTACGTGGCCTCTGAAAACTGGGCATTATTCTAGGGCCAAAGGGAATCACAGCACCATGACCACGATGGCCCCTGCGGGGTGGCCTGCCTCTGCCTGTCATTTTTTGGGGGATTAGTGGTACTATGCGTGCAAGCTACTGTGAGACCAGATATGAGTGGCAATGTGCAATGGCAGAGGTCTGCAGAGTACACGCTGTAGGCCTGACACACCCGCTTGAAGACAACTAACTGCTATTCAATCTATAATAGTGAAAAAAAAATTATGTTTTCAAATGCACGCTATTGTGACACCAGAAATAAATGGCAATGTGCACTGGCAGAGGTTGGCAGAGTACACGCTGTAGGCCTGACACCCGCTTGAAGACAACTAACTGCTATTCAATCTATAGCAGTGAAGAAAGTTTTTTGGTTTTAAATGCACAAAATTGTGACACCAGATATGAGTGGCAATGTGCACTAGCAGGGTTCTGCAGGGCACACGCTGAAGGAAGGCCTGCACACCTGCTTTAAGGACACTGACTGCTATTAGCTTACACTGTAAAACTTTTTTTCTTTGTAAAAGCACACTACAGAGACACCAGATATGAGTGGCAACTGTCAAAGTACACTGGCAGGTTTCTGCAGGTCACACGCTGAAGGCCTGAAACACCCGCTTTAAGGACACTGACTGCTATTAGCTTACACTGGAAACCTTTTTTTCTTTGTAAAAGCACACTACAGAGACACCAGATATGAGTGGTAACTGGCAAAGTACGCTGGCAGGGTTCTGCAGGGCACACGCTGAAGGAAGGCCTGACACACCCGCTTTAAGGACACTGACTGCTATTAGCTTACACTGTAAACTGTTTTTCTTTGTAAAAGCACACTACAGAGACACCAGATATGAGTGGCAACTGTCAAAGTACACTGGCAGGTTTCTGCAGGGCACACGCTGAAGGCCTGAAACACCCGCTTTAAGGACACTGACTGCTATTAGCTTACACTGGAAACCTTTTTTTCTTTGTAAAAGCACACTACAGAAACACCAGATATGAGTGGCAACTGTCAAAGTACGCTGGCAGGGTTCTGCAGGGCACATGCTGAAGGAAGGCCTGACACACCCGCTTTAAGGACACTGACTGCTTCTAGCTTACACTGGAAAACTGTTTTTCTGTGTAAAAGCACGCTACAGAGACACCAGATATGAGTGGTGGCACGGGGCAAATGGGCACAGTATCCACTGAGCCTGACACAGAAGCTGGCAGACAACTAACTGCTCTTCTTCAATCTATTACAGTGAAAAACGTTTTTGGGTTTTAAATGCAAGCTTAAGCTATTGTGACACCAGCAGTGAGTGAGTGGTGGCACTGGGCAAATGGGCACAGTATCCACTGAGCCTGACACAGAAGCTGGCAGACAACTAACTGCTCTTCAATCTATTACAGTGAAAAAAGTTTTTTGGTTTTAAATGCATGCTATAGAGACACCAGATATGAGTGGCAAATTACACTTGCGGAGGTTGGCAGAGCACACGCTGAAGGCCAGACACCCAGACGCTTGCAGACAACTAACTGCTATTAGCTTACAGTGAAACCCTTTTTTTGTTTTTAAAGGCACGCTATAGTCACACCAGATATGAGTGGTGGCACTGGGCAAATGGGCACAGTATCCACTGAGCCTGACACAGAAGCTGGCAGGCAACTAACTGCTCTTCAATCTATTACAGTGAAAAAAGTTTTTGGGTTTTAAATGCACGCTATAGAGACACCAGATATGAGTGGTAAATTACACTTGCGGAGGTTGGCAGAGCACACGCTGAAGGCCTGACACCCAGACGCTTGCAGACAACTAACTGCTATTAGCTTACAGTGAAACCCTTTTTTTGTTTTTAAAGGCACGCTATAGTCACACCAGATATGAGTGGTGGCACTGGGCAAATGGGCACAGTATCCACTGAGCCTGACACAGAAGCTGGTAGACAACTAACTGCTCTTCTTCAATCTATTACAGTGAAAAACTTTTTTTGGTTTTAAATGCAAGCTTAAGCTATTGTGACACCAGATATGAGTGGTGGCACTGGGCAAATGGGCACAGTATCCACTGAGCCTGACACAGAAGCTGGCAGGCAACTAACCGCTATTCAATCTATTACAGTGAAAAAAAATGTTTTCTTTTTAAATGTCAAACATAAGCTATTGTGAAAACAGATATGAGTGGTGGCACTGGGCAAATGGGCACAGTATCCACTGAGCCTGACACAGAAGCTGGTAGACAACTAACTGGTCTTCTTCAATCTATTACAGTGAAAAACTTTTTTTGGTTTTAAATGCAAGCTTAAGCTATTGTGACACCAGATATGAGTGGTGGCACTGGGAAAATGGGCACAGTATCCACTGAGCCTGACACAGAAGCTGGCAGGCAGGCAGGCAACTGCAATTACATTAAAAAAAAAAAGCAGACTGATGTTCTAGCCCTAAAAAGGGCTTTTTGGGGTGCGTTTCTTACAGCAGAGATCAGATGAGTCCTTCAGGATTGTAGTGGACACTGAATACCCTATCAATTTCCCTATCTAATCAGCAGCAGCTACACTTTCCCTCCTCTCAGTAAGCATGCGGCTTCAGAATGAATCTAAAATGGATGCTGGGAGGGAGGTGGGAGGGTGTGGAAGGGAGGGTCTGCTGCTGATTTGCTGGAATGTGTCTGCTGACCGTGAGGCACAGGGTCAAAGTTTGCTCAATGATGACGAATAGGGGGCGGATCGAACCGCCCATGTGTTCGCCTGCGGTGGCGAACGCGAACATGCTATGTTCGCCAGGAACTATTCGCCAGCAAACAGTTCGGTACATCACTATGGTCAACCAAGTGCATTGCTGATCCTAACAGGTGAAAGGTATATCATTAGCATATTATGTTCCATATAGATATTACAGAGTTGATGTTTTTCCAAGGTACCTTACACTCCGTCCAGACGTTAGGATGTTCCATGCTGTCCTCTACAGAGTGTGCTTTAACACTGTTAGTAAAGCATGGAAAGTCCTGCAGTTTTGGTGTGAGCAGGGTTATTATTATTATTTTATTATTTATATAGCGCCATCAGATTCCTTAGCGCTGTACAGTGAGATTAATTCCTGCTCACACCAGGTATAAATTGATACACTGTGCTCAATTCTGTCAGGTGGAGTCATATCTAGTTGCCCAAGACTGGTAGATAAGCTATATGCAGTGCTCAAAGTGAGCTCTTTAAATTGGGATGTAAATCCCCATGAATGGCAATGCAGAGTTAGCAGAATTAAATATTTAGTGTTCGCAGACTGACCAATGAGCTGTATACAGCACTGAAAGTCAGTGTGGCAAACAAACAGACCATTATATACAGGACCGTCTTTAATATTGAATTGACCCTGGGCAAGCATTTGCTTTGGCCCCGTGGACCCTGCCCCCCTACCACTCATTGGCATGCAAACATGCCCTCCACACCAAGCCCCCCCCCCCCCAAAAAAAATAAACAAAACCCCACAGATACACAGAATTACACTCATTCAGATACAACCACTGACACACATAGGTATACAGGGGCACACAATAACACACATGCACATACACAGACACACATACAGACACACATGCAAATACCAAAACAAATATACCTAAAAACATAAAATGGAAAGAGAACTCAAAAAGGTAATAATGTTTAAAAAAAAAAAAAAAATGAAGGTTGCATTCACTGAGTAGCAGAAAATTCAGGACCACCGGATTCAATAATGTTCAGCAATCCAAAGGTTCATGTGAAAAAAAATTAAAAAGACCATAGTGCAACACTGTTACAAAGTAAAAATTACACGCTTTAATTATCACACTTACAAAGTGGAAATAGATAAAAAGCCCATCAAATGTAGTCTCCAGTCCAATTCTCAGCGATATCGGTAGAGCAAAAGTATGTGTTACTCAGTCCTGTGGACTCAAAACCCTCATATCCCCCACCAAAGGGATATGTATGTAAGCTCCAAATAAACAATCAAAGTAGGTCCAGGGATAAAAAAAAATGTTTTTAAAAATAAAAATAATAATTTATTAGAGAAAATATGAACTTAGAAAGTAAAAAATAATAATAATAATAATTAATAATAAAAGTAATATAACAAATTCACCATAGCGCCTGGTCGCGCCATTAAAGGGCTGCTGACCCTGGAAGGGTCTCTCGCCATGTCCCCAAACCGATTGTGATACTGGGCTTTGCCATCTGCTAAACACTGATCACAGTATAATTAACTGATACAACATGCTTAATTTACTATTACAGGAACTTGTTCCTGTAATACTGAAAAGAGCCAGTAGATGGAAGCAACATACCACTCTCTACTGTTTTCACTAGGGAACCTATTTGCTGATATTAGTACTATATTTTTGTTACAATGCTCATTTGTCCATTAATTGACTAATAGTTAATTGCAATACTGTTAGTTAATATTAGTTGTGTACGTAATAAAGTCAGGGGAAATGCTTTTGATGTTAGTTCTGCTAATTAGCAATTCAATTTTAATATTTTTATCTAATAGGTATTTCTTTCAAAAGCAAAGTTTTTTTAGGGTCAAATTAAAGTTTTATAACTTCTCTTCTACAAGATTGTGTTCCTTGTGAAAAATGTCAGCAAATAAACATTACATAAAAAATATAAATGGAACTCTGTATTACTGGTTTTTAGGTGTTTTGCAAAATGTTGCTGTACTATGCATGCAGCAGTTGCCTTTTCCTCCAGAATTTTTGTACTCTGTGGGTGTGTCAAGGAATGCTATTTGTTTAACTCTTTTCTTTCTGGGATTAATATGCAATTTGTTTTCTTTGAATATTGCTTATATAGGGCTATGGAATGCAACAAAACTACATATAGAATTCAGAACATTAAGCCTCTCGTGACACACACACACACACATACACACACTTGTAATCAGAGCTGACATTGCAGTAAATCAATCAGATTTTACATTGCTTGCACTTGGTCAATTTGCCAGAAGCTTTAGGAAGTAGTAGGAATGTCTAGTACTTAATCCTACTAATTAATTTTAATTAGAGAGTTAGATGTCTTTTTAACATCATTTATGTTTACCAATGATCATTGTAAACAGAGTCGGATCTCTTATTAGGTGGTTTAGACGGCCGCCTAAGGCCTTGTGCTGTCCGGGGCCTCGCAGCCGCCTAAACCACCTTAGGGCAGACTGTGTCAGTGACCAAGGACCCGACACCAGGAGGGGGCCTGGCGGCTTGCTCAATATGGCGCAAGAAGCGAGGCTCCTCCGTGCCATCTGCCGCTGGTCTGCACACGTGGCCGCTGGTCTGCAGCTCCTCAGTGTTAGGCGAAATTCAAGCATGAAGCCCCACTAACACCCAAAGTATAAAATAATAGGGTTGTATTTTGTGTGTGTATAATGAGCATTCGCCAATCTTTTTTTTTTTTTTTTTTTCAATTTGACAATTTTTATTTTTATAGGTAATGAAAACCACGAGGGGTTACAGAAGAGAAAGGGATGTATTGGAACAAATGATTATGTTCAATAGGTTTGCCATTTTGACTTTTGTACATTTGTCTACACACTAAAATATTGTAACTAAACTTTCCTTATTTTTACCTAGGTTAGATGTTTTTTTTTTTGTTTTTTTTTAAACTACATTCTGTGAGCTTTGAAATTGCTGTTTTTTGAAAGTCTACATGTACTTTGTGCAGACCATTGGAGAAGCAAACATTATGGCTGATATGCTGCTTATGCCATGCCACATCATACTTGGGTCATTTGCTTAATATTCACTTGCCCACCATGGTACAGTCTGTGCAATAGGCCCCTTGCAAAGTTCTTTAACAATCACGCCAGGTACTGCCACATTAAGTGACTTTATCACTAATGTTAGGGGAATGTGTGGTCCTCAGTATATTTCTGCAAGTTCTTTCTGTTTGGCTAGCCCCTAATTAATGGAGTACTGACTGGGTGGACGTTTGAATGCCTCTCTGGTTCATCCAAGTGGTGGTAATCCTCTACCGAGTAGATAGTACTGCTGAAAGTTAAATATAGTTGTCAAGGAAATGCTGCATATATCTAAAAATGGATAGTGAATTGAAGGATCTAATTATTTTAGCACCGATCTTCTTTACTGTCCATTTTTCAAGACTTTAATATGCAATTCAATAATCAAATATGGATAAAATTAAGGTAATTCGGATAAAAAGCAGCTTAGTTTCTTATAGGTAAACTGTCACATCTGGAAATTACACTATTGAATAAAACATTGAGATTTAAATAAAATTTGTGTTAACATTTTTTATTTGATGCTCACTATATTGTATATTACCCCTTTGCGGTCCTATGTCGGATCATATATGACAAAATATTTAACCTCTTGCGGTCCAAATGAGGAATAGAGGTAAAAACAATGTGTAATTTCTCTTTTTCGTAGCATGTTTTCTCTTTTCTGACTACCAAGTACAAAGCATAGTACTTATTGGAATAATTGAAAGAAAGCTAAGAGGGAATTGCTACACTGCTGGATAAATAGGTGTTCATTGCTACCTTTAGCTGTATTTTTTACATTACACAAATTATATTTATGGCATTTAGGTGATAAGTAAATATAATAATAACTATCCTGGTGAGTGACAGTTCCGCTTTAATAATTCCATTATGTTTTTGGTCACCTCTATGTCTCTATTCAATATTTCGTCAGTGGGGACATCTTGTGGTTACTCCTTATGCTGCAGTTTTTAAATTGCATATATTTTAATTTCTTCAACGTCTGTTTTCAGAAACGAAAGTCAGGTATAACAGTCTGACAAAAACTCATATAAGCTAAAGACAGCAGCAACTAATGTGTTGTTTTGCCTAGTTTCATTTTACATGCTTCACTTATAAATCATCTACACATTTCTATGTAGTTATTTAAATTCCTTCTGGCGTTAAAGGCACCGCCCAGTAAACAACCAGAACTTCAAGTTTCTTCACTGCTCTAAACACCTAGAGTTTCAGCTGTCATTTAAAGGAGACATGTGCCAATTAAGGTTTATGCTTATCAAAAATTTATATTTCAGTGCATGCATTTTGATGAAGGAACCCTATAGCAACCCAGACCACTTCAGCTCATTGAAGTGGTCTGGATGCAGTGTTCCAGGTCCCTTAACCCTGCAATAATTGCAAGAATTGCCTTGGAGAGTTAACAGATAGCCACTTGAGGAACTTCCAGGTGGTTAAGCCACTTTTGGTCTTATTGATAACACTAATAATGAGGACATCCAGTGTCACCCAAAACCCCACACAAAAGCATTATACAATTCTTACCTAAGATTCCCTACAATGAACATGAGAACCATGAAATGTTTAATATGTTCATTGTATGGGTTCTCTTTAGAAATTTTGATTGTGGGAGCTTTAAGCTGTTGCATTTGAGAAAGAAGTTGTCCACAAAAATCCTGTGTTTTAATGGAGTCTTATCTGAGTGACTTTTAGGAATGATGTGGAGATGTTGCAGGAATGATGTGGGCAGTGGCGACCCGGTATGTACGCTCTGGGCCAGCCTCTTCTCCTGGGGGGCCCAGGAGCCGGCCACCTCCGGGCCCCCCGAGGCTGGCCCTGCTTACACCCGGCGGGCAGTCAGGCTGGCTGGTGCGCGAGGGAGCACTCTCCCCTGAGTGCTTCCTCTTCAGCTCCCTCGTGCACCGCACTGATACCGGAGCTGGAAGATGACGTCATCTTCTGGCGCCGGTATCAGTACGCGGCGCGCAAGAGAGCTGAAGAGGAAACACTCAGGGAGAGTGCTCCCTCGCGCGCCCACCAGCCTGACTGCCCGCCGGGTGACCGGCCCCCCAGGAGCCCAGCAGCACCACTTGACCCCAGGGAATCCCCTCAGCACTCCAAAAGGTAAGGAGGCTGGGGGGATTAAATTAAAAAAAAATGCATTAGTGTGTGTGTTAGTGTTACTATGAGTATTAGTGTGTATGTGTGTTAGTGTTAGTGTGTGTGTGTGTTAGTGTTACTGTGAGTGTTAGTGTTAGTGTTACTGTGTGTGTTAGTGTGTGTGTTAGTGTTACTGTGAGTGTTAGTGTTAGTGTTACTGTGTGTGTTAGTGTGTGTGTTAGTGTTACTGTGAGTGTTAGTGTGTGTTAGTGTTACTGTGTGTGTTAGTGTGTGTGTTAGTGTTACTGTGAGTGTTAGTGTGTGAGTTACTGTTACTGTGAGTGTTAGTGTGTGTGTTACTGTGTGTGTTAGTGTTACTGTGAGTGTTAGTGTGTGTGTTAGTGTTACTGTGAGTGTTAGTGTGTGTGTTAGTGTTACTGTGTGTGTTAGTGTTACTGTGAGTGTTAGTGTTTGTGTGTTAGTGTTACTGTGTGTGTTAGTTAGTGTGTGTTACTGTGAGTGTTATTGTGTGTGTTAGTGTTACTGTGAGTGTTAGTGTGTGTGTTAGTGTTACTGTGTGTGTTACTGTTACTGTGAGTGTTAGTGTGTGTGTTACTGTGTGTGTGTTAGTGTTACTGTGAGTGTTAGTGTGTGTGTTAGTGTGAGTGTCAGTGAGTGTGTCTGTTGAGTGTGTGTCTGCTAGTGAGTGTCAGTGAGTGTGTTACTGTGTGTGTCTGTTACTGAGTGTGTTTGTGTTAGTGAGTCTGTTTGATGTCTGTTAGTGAGTGTGTGTTTGTCAGTGAGAGTGTATGTTTTGTAAGTGAGTGTGTGTGTATGTATGTCTGTCGCTGAGTGTGTCTCTGTCAGTAAATGTGTGTGTCTGTTAGCTAGTGTGTATGCATCTGTTCGTGAGAGTGTGTGTGTCTTCAGCACTTACCTTTCTCCAGCGCCGGACTCCCTTGGCACTGGGGATCCCTCCGCCGCTCAGCTCTGAATGCGCATGCACGGCAAGAGCCGTGCGCGCATTCAAACCGCCCATAGGAAAGCATTACTCAATGCTTTCCTATGGACGTTCAGTGTCTTAGAATCACGGCAGCTCCTCTAGCGGCTGTCAGTGAGACAGCCACTAGAGGCTGGATTAACCCTTCAGCTGCAGGGTTAAAACTAGAGGGACCTGACACCCAGACCACTTCATTGAGCTGATGTGATCTGTGTGTCTGTAGTGGTCCTTTAAGTGTGTGTGCATCTGCATGCACTGGTGTACATACCGCGGTTGCAGCCCTGCAACCCCTGCGACCAGGTGCCCGCCGCCATGTGTTGCGGCCCCGGCCTGCGCAGAGTAAGCGTGCGGGGGGGGGGGGCACTGATCAATTTTCGCACCGGGGCCCCATAGGATGTTGCAGGAGAGATTCAAGGATCTCTCCTGTCGGTCCATGCAGAGCTGGCACTATCCAAGCTCCAACCCTGCTGTGTGTTATGACGGGCCAATGGGAAGATCAAAGATCAAATCTAAGGGAGATCTAAAGTACATTTTTAAATAAAATAAATATATATATATAGAGAGAGAGAGAGAGAGAGAGAGAGAGAGAGATTGTAGCCGTATTAGTCCAGTGATGTAGATGTAAAAAACAGATAAAATTCGTATCTTGTAATACCTTTTTTATTGGACTAACAGAATTTTTTAATGACAAGTGTAACGGACCGTTTTGCACACAAGAGGTTAAAAAACGTTTAGGTGATATTCCCCTTTCCAGATACACCGACAGCTATTGTAAGCACCAATCTCCCGAACTAAAAACACATGAACCCTGGAAATATCTGAACAGGAAAACCATACGAAAGGGTTACACTCCTAGCAGTCAGCATACAATCCAATAACGAGACAACACTTCGTTTTGAGGGTTAAGCAGAATCTGCCTGTACTGGCACATACAGTCTCTTTTATTCCCAATCCACAAACACAGTACAGCCCACAGGGTTTTACAGAACAACCAATCAATCTGTACAATACACACAGACACTCCCACACAAAATCCCCCCCTCTGCCTGTGATATGATTACTGAACACAATGGGTAATCTCATTATCACAGGCAGAGGAATACAATTTTTACACAATATTTATAACTTCTAAAATATACATGCCACAAACATAAAACATACATTTCCATAATCAGCATGCGGGAAATAAACACATACTCAAAAATCAGTGCAATCGGTTCAGGGGTTAAAAAGTTAGATGGAAGTCCTTTATGACAGAATGAAGCATGGCTTTTCTGCCCAAAACCAGTTCCACAGAGTTTTCTATCCTGGAGATAATTGAGAAGTAATCCAATTATCTCCAAGGACAGAGGCAAAACTCCATTAACCAAATGGCAGTAAAAAGACAGTAAAATACAATAAAATACACAAGGTTAAATTTATGACATAAAATACAGACATTCTACCTATCCCCAGATAGCTTAGATCTGAGCGCACATTATTACCGGATGGCGCTCATATCACATACATACAGTTCAATCGCCATGGAGCCAAAGTTTTTCATACAGTCTTTCAGTATACGGCTGGGCTCCATGGCATAGCTATCTGGTGTAGCATGGCTTTAGCAGTCCGCAGAAAGGCACAAATCAGCCTTTCTGCAGGGAAAAAGAACAAGGGCCATAGTCTAAAGGGAGCAGGCGAGCAACCAGGCTTCTCCAGTGCACAGTGGCGAGCATAGGCGTGCGCAGCCTATTGCATTAGGGTATGCACCCTAAAGCACAAACACACGCCGCATGTATATGTGTGTGTGTGTGTGTGTGTGTATGTGTATATGTATATATATATATATATATACACACACACACACACGCACACACACACATACATACACTGCTGTGTGTGTGTGTGCAAGTGCTGTTAGTGTGATGTGTGTGTGAGGGTAATGTTAGTGTAATGTGTGGGTGAGGGTGTTTGTGTGTGTTTGTGAGGGTGCTGTGTGTGTGAGGGTGTTTGTGTGTGTGTGTGTTTGTCCTGTGAGGGTGCTGTGTGTGTGAGGGTGCTGTTTGTGTGAGTGTCATGTATTTGTGAGGGTGCGGTTTGTGTGTGTGTGTGTTTGTGAGGGTGCTGTGTGTTTGTAAAGGTGCTGTATGTGTTTGTGAGGGTGCGGTTAGTGTACTGTGTGTGTGAGGGTGCTGTATGTGTACTGTATGTGTGAGTGTGCTGTGTGTGAGGGTGCTGTGTGTGTGCTGTATGTGTGTAGGTGCTGTATGTGTGTAGGTGCTGTATGTGTGTGTGTGTGTGCTGTTTGTTTGGAGGGATTGTGGAGGTGGGGGCAGATTAGTAAATATCCCCCCTCCCTTCTGACCTTATATAAGGAGGGGGATCCTTGCTGCCATGTGCCATCCCTGGTGGTCCAGTGGAGAGTGAACTCTAGCCTGGGGGGGCTAGAGTTAACTCTCGCAAGATCTGAGCGTTGCTGCGGCAACGCTCAGATATCGCAAGAGGAACCTAGCGGAGCTGCTGTCTAGAGCTCCCTGGGTCCTCTCCTGCCTCCCTCCATGCTGCTGTGGGCCGGTGAGGTAGATCTTTGATCTCCCTGCCGGCCCATGGAGGCTTAGAGCAGAGCCGGCCCTCAGATAGCGCCGGCTCTGTGTGAGCCGACAGGGGAGATCGGGAGGGTACAAGTCCTGTGGAATAATGTGTGGGAACTCTCCCAAGATTCCCACCCCCCCAAAAATATTATATACACTCGTGTGTGTGTGTGTATATATATATATATATATATATATATATATATATATATACACACATATACATGCATACACACACACGCACACTCACAGACATATTCACAGACACACACTCATACATTCACAGACACACATACACTGACAAATACACACACACATTCACAGACACACACTCACACATTCACAGACACACACACACATTCACACATACAGACACACACACATTCACAGACACACACTCACAAATTATTATTTTTTTAATAAAATAAAATGTCCACCCAGCCTCCTTACCTGGAGAGCTGGTGTGGACTTGTCCCTGGGGTCCAGTGGGGCGGCTGCCTGTCTCCATATCAGCTGCGGCGAGGGAGCTGTGTGCTCTCTGCTCCCTCTCGCCGCGCGGGCTGTCTGCTTTAGCTGGGAGCCGGAATATGACGTCATATTCCGGCTCCGGCATCAGCAGACAGCCCGCGTGGCGAGAGGGAGCAGAGAGCACACAGCTCCCTCGCCGCAGCTGATATGGAGAGACGGGGGATCCATCACCTCTTGATGGGGGAACACGGGCAGGAAGGGGGCATTGGGGGCTCTGAGTGCCTGCAGGAACAGCGTTCCTGCTAAAAGAAAAGTGCAGGAACACTGTTCCTGCAGGACTCAATCCATAGTGCGTGCCGCGGGGATTAGGGTGTGCCCAGGCACACCCGGCACACCCCGTGCGCACGCCTATGGTGGCGAGGTTGGTTCCGCCATAACAAGCTTTCGGAAGAACCTCCCTTTCTCAAGTCTGAAGCATTTCTGAGCAAGACGACACATAGAATTCAAAGTTGAGTTGTGATACAGGGGTTAAAGCGACATGAGTGTAGATAAGACACAGGTTTGTTAGAAAATAGATACCATCTTTGCAGAGGGTCATAAATATATTTCTGAAGAGCAGAGTGAGGGGGGAGAGAGGGAAAAGAAAAACAAACAAGCAGACAGTGCAGAGGATGGTACACTTTATACATGCACACACACATAAATATGTATATGTGAACGCATAAACACATGTACATATACATATGTGTAATATGTATTTATATATATATGTATATATATATATATATATATATATATATATATATATATATATATATATATATACCTTAATATGCCCCCCTCACACAAATCTTCCCAAAAACACCACACACATACACATTCACACACTGCACCTTCACTCATACATTGTACAACTCACACACACTGCACCCCTAGACACACTACAGGGAGTGCAGAATTATTAGGCAAGTTGTATTTTTGAGGATTAATTTTATTATTGAACAACAACCATGTTCTCAATGAACCCAAAAAACTCATTAATATCAAAGCTGAATATTTTTGGAAGTAGTTTTTAGTTTGTTTTTAGTTATAGCTATTTTAGGGGGATATCTGTGTGTGCAGGTGACTATTACTGTGCATAATTATTAGGCAACTTAACAAAAAACAAATATATACCCATTTCAATTATTTATTTTTACCAGTGAAACCAATATAACATCTCAACATTCACAAATATACATTTCTGACATTCAAAAACATAACAAAAACAAATCAGTGACCAATATAGCCACCTTTCTTTGCAAGGACACTCAAAAGCCTGCCATCCATGGATTCTGTCACTGTTTTGATCTGTTCACCATCAACATTGCGTGCAGCAGCAACCACAGCCTCCCAGACACTGTTCAGAGAGGTGTACTGTTTTCCCTCCTTGTAAATCTCACATTTGATGATGGACCACAGGTTCTCAATGGGGTTCAGATCAGGTGAACAAGGAGGCCATGTCATTAGATTTTCTTCTTTTATACCCTTTCTTGCCAGCCACGCTGTGAAGTACTTGGACGCGTGTGATGGAGCATTGTCCTGCATGAAAATCATGTTTTTCTTGAAGGATGCAGACTTCTTCCTGTACCACTGCTTGAAGAAGGTGTCTTCCAGAAACTGGGAGTTGAGCTTGACTCCATCCTCAACCCGAAAAGGCCCCACAAGCTCATCTTTGATGATACCAGCCCAAACCAGTACTCCACCTCCACCTTGCTGGCGTCTGAGTCGGACTGGAGCTCTCTGCCCTTTACCAATCCATCCATCTGGCCCATCAAGACTCACTCTCATTTCATCAGTCCATAAAACCTTAGAAAAATCAGTCTTGAGATATTTCTTGGCCCAGTCTTGATGTTTCAGCTTGTGTGTCTTGTTCAGTGGTGGTCGTCTTTCAGCCTTTCTTACCTTGGCCATGTCTCTGAGTATTGCACACCTTGTGCTTTCGGGCACTCCAGTGATGTTGCAGCTCTGAAATATGGCCAAACTGGTGGCAAGTGGCATCTTGGCAGCTGCACGCTTGACTTTTCTCAGTTCATGGGCAGTTATTTTGCGCCTTGGTTTCTCCACACGCTTCTTGTGACCCTGTTGACTATTTTGAATGAAACGCTTGATTGTTCGATGATCACGCTTCAGAAGCTTTGCAATTTTAAGAGTGCTGCATCCCTCTGCAAGATATCTCACTATTTTTGACTTTTCTGAGCCTGTCAAGTCCTTCATTTGACCCATTTTGCCAAAGGAAAGGAAGTTGCCTAATAATTATGCACACCTGATATAGGGTGTTGATGTCATTAGACCACACCCCTTCTCATTACAGAGATGCACATCACCTAATATGCTTAATTGGTAGTAGGCTTTCGAGCCTATACAGCTTGGAGTAAGACAACATGCATAAAGAGGATGATGTGGTCAAAATACTAATTTGCCTAATAATTCTGCACACAGTGTATATAACCTATACACACATACACCACATCCCCTATACACACAGTGCCCCCTATACATACACTCTCTCTCTCTCTCACTCTCTACAGGCCCTAACCACACATTTTACACAATAAACACAACACAACTGAAATCAACCTACACCACACCATAATCAGCTCACTCTACACACACGCAATCCCACAATCCGGCTCCAAACATGTGGACAATACCCTGCCCTTTTGTCCTATGGCATACCACTTATGGAGAAACCATAGACAAGTCACAAGCAAACACAGCTTAAGCATTTTAATAAATTTGCTTACGCTGCACAGAACAAATACAGGGACTTTTACTCATGCAAGAGCTCTTCACAATAACTCTGCACATTGAACCAACATGCTGACTTTGAGAGGGGGGCATGATTGATATTGGTGATTCAAAAATGCCCATGCCGAATTGTTTTCTCAGTTCTGACCTAGGATGATGATACTGTCCATATGATGTTCAATTTTAGGCACCTGTTCTAAAGAAGGATATTATGGCACTAGAAAAAAGTGTAAAGGTGGGCTACAAAATGAATAAAAGGAATGGAACATTTTAGATAGGAAGAAAGGTTAACAAATTTTGATTTGTTCCGTTGACAATAACGGTAGCTCAGAAGGGATATGATATTACACATTTATTCAGAGCCAATACAAATTATTGTCTGTAAATCTATTCAGAAAAAGGACTATACATAGAACACAACATTTAGACTGGAAGATATTTGAGGAAAGGGCTATTTACAGTTAAAACAATAAGAATGTGGAATTTCCTCCCTGAAGAGGTGGTATTATAAACGTCTGTACTGATGTTAAAAACAGCAACTAGATGGATACTTGTAAAAAACATAATATTCAGGGATATAATTTTTAATTAGTGGCGTAAAAGCTTCTTGATCCAATGAGAGATCTGACTGCTATTCTGGGGCCAAGAAGGAATTTTTTCCTAGTTTGTTACAAAATTGGAAAGCACTTCAAACTTGTTTTTTGCCTTCTTTTGGATTAACAGCAAAACCAGATGTGAGAAAGGCTGAGCTTGATGGGTGCAAGTCTCTTTTCAGTCTATATAACTATGTAAATGTGTCTTGTAGCATTCAACAAGGTAGTCAGTACTAAATGCAGCATGAAAGAACACCATATTAAAAAGGAAATATGAGAAATGTTAATGTAAAATCTTCATGTTGAGCCTAGGGTTTACTAATGGATTAACAAATGTTTGACAGTTATGAAGGTCGCTGTCACTTCAAAGAAAATATAATTTCTCATATTCGCATGCAAGAAGTGTTTTTGGAGTAAGAGTGACAATTTAAAGTTTTTAAACTCATAATGCAAGGCGTGGATTTCCAAAACAATGAATTGCTGTCAATTGACAACCAACTTGCAAAATCCAATAGTGCATTTCAGACAAGTTTTCTTGTATTAATTCAGCTACTCATTTGTGAACTAACAACTCCTCACTGTTTAGTGAATATAGTAGTTGATTTTAATCTCAATTTGAATAAAACCACACGTGGTGAAATAAAAAGGCTGCCCCCATCCTGTTGCTCAATCTGTTATTAACTTTGGATTTATTTTTGTATAAATTATTATAAGTAATTCAATTGAAAACCATAAGGTGATCATAGGTTTGTATTTTCCAAAATGTCTGCCATTGCAGTTGTATTACATGGCCCAGTGTTGAATCTTGAACAGGTTATTAAGACAAGAAAAAGTCTCTCTTTGGATGGGGGGTGGGCTTGTGGCCAGTCTTTGTGTAAATAAAAACATTCCAAGCATGGGGTAACAATGTCCTTTCATGTCTCGTAGGCTCTAGTTGCCTGCAATCAAGCTTAAGAGAATGTCCTCTAAAATAAATTGCAGTAGTTTCAATATCACTTGATCCTATAAATTCAGATTTAAGTTGATCAGCTTTTATGAATGAGGAGCTTCACCAAAGTGCGATCAGTCAGATTGGTGATCAGGTCCTACCCCCAATTTGGATTATATACTAAAAAGTCTAGATAAAAATAATAGTTTAAAGACTCTTAAAATGTAGTCACTCTACTAATGTCCCAAAAAACTGTCTAATCGCATGTAAGCAAATAAGACAAAATGAGGATATGTGTTGTGGGTGTGCAAATACAATGATCGGCTACAACATTGAAGTCATCTGCCATGTAGGTCCCCCTCGTGATTTAAATACAGCTCTGATGCATTGAGGCATGGACTCCACAAAACATCTGAACATGTCCTGTGGTGTTTCGCACCAGGACATTAGCAGCAGATCCTTTAAGTCCTGCAAGTTGTAAGGTGGGGCCTCCATGCATTGTAATTGTTGTTCCAGAACATCCCACAGATGATCAATCAGATTGAGTTTGGGGAATTGGAAGGCCAAGGCAACAAGTTGAACTCTTTATCATGTTCCTCAAACCATTCCTGAACAAATTTTGCAGGTGGCAGGGTGCATTATCCTGCTGAAAGAGGCTACTGCCATAAGGGAACATACGTGGTCTGCAACAATCTCTTGGTAGGTGGTAGGTGTCAAAGTAACATGAATGTCAGAACACCAGCAGAACATTGCACATAGCTTAACACTGGCTCAGCTGGCCTGCCTTTTCCCCATCTCTTCCCCATCCTGCATCCTGCTGCCATCTCTTACCCAGGTAAATGAAACACACACCAGGCCATCCACAGGCCATCCAACCAAGAAAACTTGGTTCTTAAGACTAGCCAACCTTCTTCTGTTGTTCCTTGGTCTAGTTCTGATATTCACATCCTAATTGAAGGCACTTTCTGTGGTGGAAAGTGGTCATCATTGGTACTCTGACTGGTCTGGAACAGCATAGCCCCATGCACAGCAAACTACATTGCGCTGTGTGTTCTAACACGTTTTTATCATGGCGAACATTACGTTTTTCAGCCATTTCGACTACAGTAGCTCTTTGTGTAATCGGACGGGCTAGACTTTGCTCCCATGTGCATCAATGATCCTTGGGTGCCCATGAACCTGATGCCAGTTCACCGATTGTCTTTCCTTGCACTACTTTTGGTAGGTACAAACCACTGCATACCGGGAACACCCCATAAACCTTGCAGTTTTGGAGATGCTCTGACCGAGTCATCTAGCCATCATTATTTGACCCTTATCAATGTCACTTGTATCCTTTTGCTTGCCCATTTTTCCTGCTACCAACACATGAAATTTAAGAACTAGCTATTCACTTGCTGCCTAATATACACCACCCCTTGACAAGTGCCATTGAAATGATATCATCAATGTTATTCACTTCGCATATCAATGCTTTATTCTGACATGCAACATATACATATCGTAACACCAATATTTTCCTGTCTAGCATTTCTGATGTATTGTGCTTCAGCAAAACTCCTAGGATACAATGTAGATTATGTAAATGATGACATATAGCATTGCCATTCTGCCTTGTTGGTTTCTGTATAAATGGCGTCTTTTAAACATAGCTTTTAAACAAAAACAATAGTAAGGACCTACATGAACCTAATTCTTATGCTAATTGGCTCTTCAGTGTAGAGAAGGCGTTGGTATACAGCTGAAAGTCATATAAAAAACCTGAAGTTAAAATATAGATATGTCGCTAGTGATAACTCACTCACTTGCTAAACAATGCTTTGAAATCGAGTAGCACAATTTTTCATTCATATGAATTGGACAGTACTAGCCACCGGTCTGCATTGTGAGCTCAATAACAATATTGCTCATTTGTTATTTTTGCTTGTACACACTATGAGGTAAATTTGTTAGTTGTCAGAAAAACTTGTATCTCTTAAAGTTATGCATGGACGTCAGAAAATGTTTAGTGGTATTAACTAGCACTGCTTGTGGCCTGACTTCCAAACATAACTCATGACTTTAACAAGCATATTTTTTTGTTATTTTGTTTAAGTGCAAAGTTTATTGATGCCATACAGTATGTGGCAAGTGATCGCAGAATACACCTTGCTAGTACTGAAATATCTCCACAGATTATAACCATAATGTCCTTCAAACTTTGATAACAAATAACAAAAAACAAAAACAAGAACATATCTCATTTCTTCAGTCCTTTGGTTGTGTGGTGAAGGGTAATATTGCAATAAGGATATGGAGTCAAAAGAGCCCCCAAACAGGACTAGGTGAGGTTCAGTCATCTGGTGCTCAATCCCTCTAGCACCAATAAAAAATACCCCCTTTACACCAAATAGAGCCTGGAGATGCCCAGTCCTTTGGACTCAGTAGCCAACTAACCACAGTGTATTCAATGATCTTCATGACAACAGGGATATACACTTGAAGAAATCTTTATTTTTGAACCCACCATACAATAGCTGAAAGGTCTGAATTATTTTTATATGATTTCTTTTCCTTGGCACAAACTGTTATCTACTACTGGCTCCAGTAATAGGATTTGGTGTACTTCTGGCAGATGGACTCTTAATCTGGCGAAGGGCTAGAGGGCTGCTGCTTATTATAGAGTGTTTTTTTACATTATAATTGTTTATTCACTTTTACTTTGTCCATATTTTATGTTTTTTTAATCCCTTCTCTTATGTTTTGGGGGATTTTATGTATTTTTTGCAATAATATTTTTATTTTTTAATTCTAAATAGATTGTTAGCGGTACCTTGATTTCCCTAAAATTAAGAATTTTTTATTTTTTTTATTTAATGAGTTGTTCCCTCTTTAAGGTTTAGTAGCTTCTCTAACAACAGCTTCCGTTTTTATCTTTAAAAGGGACACTATAGTCACCAGAACAACTACAGCTTATTGAATTTGTTCTGGTGAGTAGAATCATTACCTTCAGGCTTTTTGCTGTAAGCACTGTCTTTTCAGAGAAAATGCAGTGTTTACCTTACAGCCTAGTGATAACTTCACTGGCCACTCCTCAGATAGCTGTTAGAGATCCTTCCTGGGTCATGGTTGCCTAAAATGCATCCAAACATTCAGTATCTCCTCCCTCTGCATGCAGACACTAAACTTTCCTCATAGAGATTCATTGATTCAATTCATCTCTATGAGGAGATGCTGATTGGCCAGGGCTGTGTTTGAATCATGCTGGCTCTGCCCCTGATCCGCCTCCTTGTCAGTCTCAGCCAATGGGGAAGCACTGTGATTGGATCAGGCTACCAGTTCTGATGATGTCAGCACACTGCTGTTTTTCTGAGTCTAACAGCATGCAGAGTTACAGTTTCAAGCTTGAATACAGTAAGATTTCTACTATATTTATGGAGGCATGAGGGGCCCAGGGGGGCTAGATGGTGGTTTTAACACTATAGGGTCAGGAATACATGTTTGTGTTCCTGACCCTATAGTGATCCTTTAAGTATAACGTATACCATTTTTATATTATATATATTATAATATAATAATTGAATATATTATATGAGCACCACAATTATGGAATAACCTCAGGGACACAGTCAAATCTAAAGCATAGCACACAGTTAATCTAAAATCTTTTAAGAGATCTATGGCAATATACCTCAATACAGAATGCACCTGTTATGGTTAAATATATGTATTACCTTTCATGTATTAAATTTATGTGTGTATGTGTGTATGTATGTATGTGTGTATATGTGTGTACGTATGTATGTATGTGTGTATGTATGTATGTGTGTGTGTGTGTGTGTATATATATACATATACATACACACATACATTTAATACATATATTGTATTTTGTAATATTGTATTTTTGTAATATTGTATCCTATTGTAACAATGTAATGTTTTGTGGACCCAGGACATACTTGAAAACGAGAGAAATCTCAATGTATCCATCCTGGTAAAATATTTTATAAATAAATACATATTATCTACAACAGCTAGGTATGAATTATGCTTGATATTTACTAGATGGAGGAGTGTAGGTATGGTATTTAGATTATGTGGAGTTTAGGAATAGGAACGTTTAACTTTGTAAGATGAGCAAAGGTTGACATTTTTGTCATAGCACTAGAGGGACAGGACACCCTGTGGCTTTTCAGGTATTAGTATCAAGGGAACTGTGCATCTCATCATCCTGTAATAATTGGGGCAAGAGACTTATGAAACCCTTCACCCCAAGGCTCTGGATGTTTTGGTAGGGGTCAGTTTTATCAGTAGGAAGAGCAGGTAGATTCCTGCAGGCACGTGTCTACCAGAGGTGCCTCGACTGACTGCAAACAAGCATTGTGCTATGTGGTAATTGCACGTTTTACCTGACTCTAGTGTATATCCTCCAAATAATGGAGCAAGTAATAGAGAACTTGATGTATTGGATTGGAATTAAGGGCACATAAAAATGTGTGAACGTATAGTAGTGTACATTTCAGATATTTAGATAGTTTAGATAGATTGATCCTGTAAAATGTTCATTGTCCTAAAAAAACTAAGTTTTAAAAAGCCCCCAAAAAATCCTGGCTCTCAGACTTGGGTTTAAAATGTAAGATGCCACAGATATAAAACTTTTATATGAGTGTCATGCAATACTATATGTGAACCCTGTGAAAGAAACAGTTAAAATGACATACAATGCATTACTAGAGTCACATGTGGGGCAGGGGATATCAGTCGTCCAATAAGGCACAAATTAGCATATAAAAATCATATACATGATTATTCACTACAGTGACAATTGCAGGGAAGTCAAAGTGAATTTAAAATTAAAGGCCAGGGTAGTCATAGCTGACTCTGAGAGTTTTCCAGTTCAGCTATTTTGGCCTTAAATTGAAGTTCACTTTGAATTCCTTGCAATTCTACATTTAGTGAGTAACCCTGTAAGTGTCGAAAACACTATAGCACATGGTTATATAGGGAAGTAAGGATACGATTTATGGAGTTGTACAGAGAAGTCTTAGGTTGAGGGTGAGAATTGTAAGCAGGTATTTGATACTTTGAATCTTAGATGACTTAGAATTACATTGAACTGTTAAGAGAGCTATGAGGAAAAGGAAATGGTAATGTAGGCAGATAGGTAATTATAGGGAGAGGTAATAGGAAGAATTTATATTTAGCTATACAAAAAGCTGAATGATGGAAAGGAACTTTTCTAATTATAAGGTAAAGGGGGTGCAGCAGTTTAAAAAGCTCTGTACTTTGTCACTCTGCCCTACACAGTCATTTCCATATTCCTGTACTGTCTGTTGAGGAAGATACATTAAGAAAATAACACAATTCAAGTCATTCCGCACTTCCAAAGGGTCTTCGTTGCGTCATATGGGAAATACAGTTCCACACGTATTCCACTCTTTATATAAAGAAATTAATAATACTACTAGTCATTGCATAGTGCCGTCCATCTATTTCTAGTTGCTATGCTTTATGACTCCAATATTTGTTGAAGGTTTGGAAGGATATGTGGTGGATACAAAATAGATACAAGTCTTTTCTAATACTTATAATAATTCTACGCTTCTCTATATATAGGCATGAATCAGTTGATGGAGTATCAGAAGGAGCACAGAGTCTTCCACGTCTCAGACACCCCAGACCTGAGGATACCATACAGAGGAGAACGTCAAGGACATCAAAGGTTAGAAATCTTTGCTGTGTCACAGAGCAGTAATACATGTCTTTATAGCGTCTCTTTGTGTTTGGTCACCATTCAGTAGGTCACAATGTTTTGGTGCAGGATGTCATAGTATTAATTAGGATACTTTTCTCCTTAGCACATACTAATAATATTATGGTCATACTTTGCCTCTGAGTCATTGCAGACTCTTCACAACTTAACATTACAGGAATCCACATTACTTGGCACAGGGAAAATGAACCAGACTCACCCATACAGAATATTCAGCCATCAGATGCTGTCTCTGCATTTCATGGTCAATTAAGACACCAGAATAGCTATTTTAATCACGAGTGAACTACTGAGATGGAGCCATGAGTCACATAATCATTTCATATTACAGATTAAGGAACAGAGCACACATACATTTTACATTCACCTATCTCAGCAAACAGATATGGGGATTCAGTTCCACCGTATGACCATATTGTGTTAAGCCCACCATTACTTGAATTTGTCACTTCAGAATTGTCACTTCAGTGAATAACCCTATAATAGTACTAAACAACTGCATTAAACAAATTCTCAATCCCAGTTGTTTTCCAACATGGCTAGTTTAGCCTAGACCTTACAATTACGCTTTCAATACACTAGAATTTGGTGTTTAGTGAATAAACTCCTATTTGTGAACAGGTGGTTTTCTTGTGTTGCATATTTTAGATGCTGAGGTTTTATGATTAATTCGTAGGCATGTTTTCCTTCTGATGACCCTTCCATGCAAATTAATTATGTTTGTGCAAGCTCAATTGCGCTGTGGACCAGGGCACAGGTACTCAACTGTTCCAGTGCCAGCTAAATCTTCCTGCAGGTCATTTTCAGTAATATGGGGCAGGCCCGGACTGGCCATAGGGCTGGCCCGCGATAACGATGGGGCGAGGCTGACAGTGGAGCTCACCGGATCTCCCCTGTCTGCCCATGCAGAGCCGGCACTATCCAAGCGCCGGCCCTGCTGTGTGCCTTTATGGGCCGGTGGGGAGATCAAAGACAGGCACAGACATGCGGCTGCCAGCTGTGGAGGGACGGAGAGGAGGATCCGGGAAAGCTCTTACCTGCAGCTCCACTGGATTCCTCTCGCGAGGTCATTGCATTGCCGTGGCTACCATGGCAACGCTCAGATCTGACAAGAGTGAACTCTAGCCCCGCGGACTAGAGTTAACTCACCACTAGGACCATTGCAGCACGGTCAGGAGGAAGGGAGGGGGGATATAACGTTTTTTGGATTTTTTTATTAAAAGAAAATACATATTTAATATATTTAAGTCTGTTCCCGCCATACACACACAATCCCACATATTCACACACACACACACAAACACACACAGCACACACACACTAACAGCACCCTCACACACTCACAGCACCCTCACACACACACACCACCCTCACACACAGACACACAGCACACTCACACACAGCACCCTCACACACGCACACACACACACACACACACACACACATACAACACCCTCACACACAGCACCTTCACACACATACACACACACACATAGCTCAAACATACACAGCACCCTCACACACACAGCACACACACAGCACCATTACACACACAGCACACTCACACCAGGGGCGGATCCAGAGCCTTATCTCAGGAGGAGCACTCATAGATTATTTAACCCCTTAAGGACGTAGGACGGTTCAGGACCGTCATCGGCATTTTTTCATTGCCGACCAACGACGGTCCTGAACCGTCCTAAATTTAAGATGTACTTACCCGATCGCCGTCGTTCCCCCGGCGGCGATCGGCGGTGCTCCCGTTGTGGGGAGACTGCCTGCAGCCCAGACAGTCTCCCCATGGCGAATTAGGACCCCTGTGGCCATGTGATCGCCCAACAGGGCGACCACATGGTCACAATAGGTGTCCATCTGTCTGCCTGCAGGGGGACTGTCTGTGCTGACAGGCAGTCTCCCTGCTAGTGTAAAATCATAAAAAAAAAATAAAGTTAAAGTTAATAAAAAAAATATTATTATATATGTGTATATATATATATATATATATATGATATATAGACATATATTATACCTATATAATATATGTCTATATATCATATATATAATGTCATGCTAAGTGTATTTTTATATTAATATGTACATATATTAATATAAAAATACACTTATAATTAAATTACACACGTATATACAATATATATAATAACTATATATATTGTATATATATATATATATATATATATATATATTATAAAATACAAATAATAAGTAATTTAAATTAAATTAAACATGTAAAAATAATAATAAAAATTAAAAAAAATATATATATCTATACGAAATGTTATTCTAACTGTATTTTGATATTAATATATATATTTTTATATCAAAGTACACTTAGAATGAAATTGTATATATATCTATGTATATATAAATAAATAAAAAGAATACGAACTATTCATATGTCCATATACAAAATTACACAAATAATTATATAAATATACACGTAGACTTCAAATATATAAATATGCATATATATTTAAATTCTACGTGCGTATTTATGTAATATTTTTACATAATTAAGTTATTTTATTGATTGCAATTTAAGGGACCTGCCTGCCAACCCAGGCCGAAAGTCCAGAGAATTTAATTTGCTATCTCTGTATTTTACCCTGTAACGTTCTACGACACCCTAAAACCTGTACATGGGGGGTACTGTTTTACTCGGGAAACTTCACTGAACACAAATATTAGTGATTCAAAACAGTAAAACATATCACAGCGATGATATTGTCAGTGAAAGTGACTTTTCTTGCATTTTTCACACACACACACATTGAAAATGGCCAGGTTGGTTACGTTGCCTTTGAGAGCGTATGGTAGCCCAGGAATGATAATTACCCCCATGATGGCATACCATTTGCAAAAGAAGACAACCCAAGGTATTGCAAATGGGGTATGTCCAGTCTTTTTTAGTAACCACTTAGTCACAAACACTGGCCAAAATTAGCGTTCAATTTAGTTTTTTACTTTTTTCACACACAAACAAATATGAACGCTAACTTTGGCCAGTGTTTGCGACTAACTGGCTACTAAAAAAGTCTGGACATACCCCATATTGAATACCCTGGGTTGTCTACTTAAAAAAGAATATGTACATGTGGGGTGTTATTCAGCGATTTATGACAGATAATAGTGTTACAATGTCACTATTGATACATTTTAAAAATGTATGTTTTGAAACCGCAATATCCTACTTGTACTTATAGCCCTATAACATGCAAAAAAATAGCAAAAAAGCATGTAAACACTGGGTATTTTTAAGCTCAGGACAAAATTTTGAATCTATTTAGCAGTTTTTTTCATTCGCTTTTGTAGATGAGTAAAAGATTTTTCACATAAAAGTCAAAAAACATGTATTTTTTTTAAATTTTTCATCATATTTTTTCATTTAAAAAAAATTAAATTACATGAGATTATATAAATAATGGTATGTAAAGAAAGCCCCTTTTGTCCTGAAAAAAAACCAATATATAATTTGTATGGGAACAGTAAATGAGAGAGCGGAAAATTACAGCTAAACACAAACACCACAAAAGTGTACAAAGATGCCTGGTCGCAAATGTACAACATCGCAAAAACAGCCCGGTCCTTAAGGGGTTAAAGAAACAATCCAGGCACAATAACTACTACAGCTCTCTGTTGTGGTTATGGTGTCAGAAGTGACGTGGCACCCTCCCAGAGTAAATAGTCAAACCATTTAAGAACAGTTTGACAATTTACCTGGGGTCTGCCAGCATAGAGGCTGTAGTAGGGGATAGAGCCTCTAGTAATATGTGTGTGTGTATGTGTGAGTAGGCAGTGTGTGTGTGTGTGTGTGTGAGGGGTGCAGTATGTGTGTATGGGAGGCTGTGAGTGTGTGAGGGGATGCAGGGTGGGTATAGCAGGCAGTGTGTGGGGGGGGTGGGCAATTGCCCGGTTGCCCCCTCTGGATCCGCCACTTCCTCACACACGCAGTACCCCTCTTACACACACTGCACCCCTCACACACACACATGGTGCACCTTTCACACATGCACACAGCACACTCACACACAACACTCTCACACACAGAACACCCCTCTTACACACACACTGCACCCTTCACACATACACACAGCACACTCACACACACAGCACCCATCTTATACACAAACTGCACCCCTCACACCCAACACACTGCGCCCCTAACTCATACAATACTTTCAAACATATATATATATATATATATATATATATATATACTACAGCACCCCTCACACTGCACCACTACACACATTACGCTCCAGATACACGCTAGATCCCTTACCCAACTCTGGATCATCTAATCTACACACACACACACATACACACACTACATCCCTATATACACTCTGAATCTTCAACACACACACACACACACACATACAATCTCCTATAAACACTCTGGGTCCTTTACACACTAGATCCTCTACACACACAAACTGCACCACCTACACACACTACATTCCTGACATACAAACTCTGGATCCTCTATGCACACACTACATTCCTTGTAAGAAAACACATACTACATTATCTAAACACAGATTATATATACATATGAAACGGATGATATTCTTAGTATATGAATCTATAAGTACAAAGCAAGAAACAGATTATGGTGCAGTACAGTAGATGCTTGTGAAAGGAGTACAAATGGGCAAAAGTGCACACTCACACTTTTTAGATACCAATTGTTTGTATATACTATACCATTCCATTTCCTATTTTGTCTTTTTTTCACATATACCTACTCCATCCTGAAAACAAGCTCCAAGGACCCTCCACTTATATCCATAGACGGGGATTATTCCGTTCAGGCATTCATAATATAGCTGATACAGCTCTAAAAAGTGTGTGTGCACTTTTGTCCATTTGTACTCCCTTCACAACATCTACTGTACTGCACCATAATTTAACAACGTGGCCGGGCGCCCTGTGATTACTCCTCCCAGCATACAGAGAGCCCGCGCGGGAGGAAGCAGGAAGGAGGAGGGAGTCAGAGTGGGGTGCATCAGGCTGAGCAACCACTGGAACCCAGGGAAAGTCACAAAAGGTAGGAAACATTTTCTGTGTGTGTATGTGTGTCTCTGTATGTGTGTGTGTGTGTGTGTCTGTATGTGTGTATGTTTGTATGTATGTGTGTCTCTGTATGTGTGTATGTATGTGTGTATGTATGTACGTACGTACGTACGTGTGTGTCTGTGTCTCTGTATGTGTGTGTGTGTGTGTGTGTATGTGTGCATGTATGTGTGTCTGTGTCTCTGTATGTATGTGTCTGTGTCTCTGTATGTGTGTCTCTGTATGTCTGTGTGTGTATCTATATGTGTGTGTGTCTGTGTCTCTGTATGTGTGTGTGTCTGTGACTATTTATGTGTGTATGTGTGTGTGTCTGTATGTGTGTGTGTCTCTGTATGTGTGTGTGTATCTCTGTATGTGTGTGTCTCTGTATGTATGTGTCTGTATGTGTGTGTCTCTGTATGTATGTGTCTGCATGTATGTGTCTGTGTGTTTATGTATGTATGTGTCTGTCGGGGGTGTGTGTGTCTGTCTGTATGTGTTGGGGGGGCCCACAGTCAGGGGGGAGAGGGTCAGGGTGGGGTGGGGTCACAGTAGAGGGGGGAGGCCCATGGATCCGTTTTGCACCGGGGCCCCATGGATTGTGTGTACGCCACTCTCTTAAGCGCTGATTACCTCTTGTCTGTTATCTTTACTATCCACTTTACAAGGGTGGAGAGAACCCCTTGTTGGTGATTTGCTGCTAATTATAGATATTGAGCACTTATACTCACCAGTTGTTCCATTCTCTAAACATACACTCTCTACAACCCCTAAACACACTATGTTACCTATACACACACACTACAGCCCGTATGCATACACTCGCTATATCCCCTATAACACTATGCCCCCTATACACACACTCTCTACAGCCCCTAGCCACACATATTACACTACAAACACGAATGAAAATGACCTAGTTACACAATACCACACCACAATCAGCTCACGCTACACACACGCAATCGCACAAGCAGGCTCCAAACACATGCACAATACGCTTTCCTGGCCCTTTTGTCCTCTAGTATTCCACTTATGGAGACACCAGAGACAATTTAAAAGCAAACACAGCGCAATCATGTTATTAAATTTGCTTGAACAAATACAGGGCCTTTTTCTCATGCTAGAGCTCTTCAGCGGGGCTCTGTGCATTGAACCAACATGCTCACTTTGAGAGGGAGAATGCTTGTCATTAGTGATGACAAAACACACCCTCTCTGGCCCCTGTCTCCTTTTCAGGGGGCTGCTGTGATTAAAAAATGCCAAAGCCAAATTTTTTTCCCAGTCCGGTCCTGATATGGGGGTTTGATTTTGCTTTCCTCACCAGTCTGCAAGGAGTTCTGTTGGAGATTATTCTTGGCCTATATTAGTTTCCTGATTTCACTTTGACGTTTCCTGTAACTTCCATTTCTCAGTGGAAAGTGCAAGCTGTGAGCATTTATATATTATTTTATTACACACCCTGCCCCCGCCTTGTAAGTATCAGTAATCTTTATTTTTTTTATCTTTAGTCATCTGCTTAGAGGTGTCCATAGAAGCTCACTGGAAGCAAAAAATTTGAGCGTTGACAGTCAGACAGTCACTTGACAATAATCAAAGACAATCAAGTTCATTTTGGCGCGGTGGTTCTGAGACCACTAGTGTTTGAACTCAAAGGGTGCCGTTAACATATGTCATATATACTGCAAAGGTTGTGTTAAAGAGGAAGTCTGGGCACCATAACACTCGAGCCTGTTTTAATATTTATGGTGCCAGTAGTCTTCTGTCCCATGGTAAGTAGGATGCTTTGAATGCCTGCGGTTCCGCCTCCTTATGTGATAGCAGCAATAAAGTCAATACTTTGCATTAGTGATCCAATTGACACATGTATGGACAGAATTAATTGGCTGAGAATGTCAGATGATGAGCTCAGCCAATTAATATATACGGCGCTGTATTTAGAGAGAGGCTGACAATGCATTTGCCTTGGTCTGCATTTTAAGGGGGCAGCAATAAAAGCCACCCTTCAAATGCCCTGGTAGTCAGCCTCTTGTCTGGGGGGGGCAGGGGGGGGAGCAGGAGCTGGCCACCTTAGGGCCCCCCGAGGCTGGCATCTGCTTGGGATGGAGGTGGGCGGCAAAGGACACTGTTCCCTGACCTCCCTCCTGCTCAGCTCTCTCACCTGCTCCTGAGTGATGCTGGAGTCAGAATATGACATCACTCCAGTTCGGCATCACTAAGAGGCGCACAAGAGAGCTGAGCAGGGAGATCAGAGCTCCCGAACGCGCCTGCGTTGACTGCATGCCCAGCTGATCAGCACAGCAGCCCCACTGAACCCCAGTGACCACACACCCAGCCGCTCAGCCGCTTAGCCCAGAAGCCCCCAGGGAAATAGACTCCATGCCAGCACTCCCAAAGGTAGGAAGGCTGGGTGGAGTTAAATGTAAATTTTTTTTTAGAAATTGCGTGTTTGTCTGTTAGTGATTTTGTATGTGTTTGTTTGTCAGTAAGAGTGTATGTGTGTTTGTCAGTAAGAGTGTATGTGTGTTTGTCAGTGAGACTGTATATGTATTTGTCAGTGAGAGTGTATGTGTGTTTGTCAGTGAGAGTGTATATGTGTTTGTATGTGTGTTTGTCAGTGAGAGTGTATATGTATTTGTCAGTTAGAGTGTATGTGTGTTTGTCAGTGAGAGTGTATGTTTGTTTGTCAGTGAGTGTGCATGTGTGTTTGTCAATGAGAGTGTATATATGTTTGTGTGTGAATTTGTATGTGTGGTTGTCAAAGAGTGCATGTGTGCTTCAGTAAGAGTGTATGTGTGTTTGTCAGTGTGTGTGTATGTGTGTTTGTAAGTGAGAGTGTATATGTGTATGTCAGTGAGTTTGTGAGTGTGTTTGTCTGTGAGAGTGTATATGTATTTGTCAGTGAGAGTATATATGTGTTTGTCAGTGAGTTTGTATGTGTGTCTGTCAAAGAGTGTATGTGTGTTTGTCAGTAAGAGTGTATGTGTGTTTGTCAGTGAGAGTGTATGCGTGTATGTCAGTGAGAATGTATATGTGTTTGTCAGTGAGTTTGTGTGTGCGTGTGTGTGTGTTTGTCTGTCAAAGAGTGTGTGTGTTTGTCAGTGAGAATTTATGTTTGTCAGTGAGTTTGTATGTGTATCTATGAGTGTGTCTGTCTCTGTCAGTGTGTGTGTTTCTGTCACTGAGAGTATGTCTGCCAGTGAGTGTGTATATGTGTTTGCCAATTAATGTGTATGTCTGTAAGTGAATTTGTATGTCTGTCAGTGTGTGTGTGACACTGAGTGTATATGTTTCTGTTAGTGAGTGTGTGTGTGTTTGTTAGTGTGTGTCTGTCAGTGAGTGTGTATGTGTGTGTGTGTGTGTGTGTGTGTCTGACTCTGATTTGGTGTATCTGATTCTTATTTAGTGTCTTTCTCACACTGAGTGAGTGTGCGTCTGTCAGTGAGTGTGTGTTTTTCAGTGAAAGTGTGTGTTGGTTAAACAGTGTGTGTGCCAACGACTGTGTATCTGTCAGTGAGTGTTTATCAGTGAGGGTATGTGTCTGTCAGGAAAATAATATGTTGGTTTTAAAAAGGAAGATAAATTTAGATGGGGTGCCTGAGTTTTGTCATGCCTAGGGCAGCACAAAAACAAAATACACCACTGAATATATATCCAAATATAGACAAAATTGATCAAACTGTTGCAAAAAGAAAATTCTGCTTGAGATGTATCACAAACGGAGGCCAGAGCAGATGCATCCAGTGGACCCTGGTAAGTCATTCTTCCTTGTAATATTCCAACATAACAATATTTTTGTTTTACCAACCATGGAAATATTGTGAGTAACAGCTCTATAACATTTTTAGCCATTATCCTTGCCGCAAATGTAAATTGATTCAATACGTTTCAAGGCAAATATATTAAAAGTTAACGTATCTATTATAGTCCAATATCATATGTGTATTTCAGTTTCCTTTATTCAGTCCTAGCACCTCACATTTATTATGTGTTTTAAAAATATAAAAAACTATCCCCTCATTTTCTGTTCATTGAGGCGTTCCAGTTTTCATTCTCTTCCATTGTCCTTTTAGATCTAGTTTTGATCATAATCTTATTTCCATTCCATAAGTCTCACACTTATTTTTTTCCCTTCTCTATCAGACTCGCTCTCTTAGCTACTCTGATTTGGACCAGCCTGCATCTGGTTTTCTACAACGGTTTGGGAGCCTGTCCTGGCGTAAGAAAAGATACAGTGCCTCTGAGTATAGTGACCCAATTGCTGGTGAATCCACACCAACTGACTCTCACAGCTCCATGACATTGACTATAGACAGTGAGGTTGGTGTGTGGAACAGGCGGCCCAAATCCTGCATAGTGGAATCTCACTGTGAATCTCCCACTTTGAAAGGTTCCAAGGAAATTAAAAGGACTTCTGAATTAGCAAAATCTTTTGATTGCTTTCCAGATTTTCTTGGGCATCCCTACTCTAGTACTGGTCTTTCTGAAGGGGAAAATGCAACACTGCAGTCCTCTCTAACCCTTTCTGAGAATTTGTATGGAGAAGAGGATGAGTCTCTTCCCCACTGGGCAGAGAATATACTAAAGGAGTACCTGTCACCAAGACAGGTAAATGTGGGCTCCCCACTTTATCCTCCAGTTTTGGGGGTCTTAGAAGAGGATGAAGAACCCATGGTATTCCAGAGCCCCATTTATTACCATCATCATTCAACCAGTGAGAGCATGCAATCTGTGAATTCTCAGAATCAGAAAAAAAGCCACATTCTTGCTCTGGAACCCAGTAATACCATTAGTGATATACAAGTATTGAATCCCCCTTTTAGGAGACAACTGGAGCCTAGCATCCTGGGGCAAGGAAGCATAAAGAATCAATCCCACAAACCGCATAAATCTAAGTACACTATCATTCTCACCCAAGATAAAATTGAGAAGGAACCCAGCCATACTCTTGGCTCTGTCCTTATTCAGGATGAATCTCATATTGTCACTCAAGATAACACACCCAAAAATCAAACTCCAAAGAAATTAAAGTATATAGTAGAGAGTGGAACTACTCAAAATCAAGTAACCCTGAAGATGAAACACTGTCAAGATGAGGTAGATCTAGGAACCAGTGAGGTACAAAGTCCCCCCTTTAAACTGGAATATTTCAATTATGGGAAAGAAAAAAATGACACCCCCTTATATTCCAGCATTTTGGGACAGAGCACAATACAGAACATTTCTACAGTCTCACCAGCACAGCTAAAATTATACAAGGATCACCCAGGAGAACAGAAATCTCCCATCACATCAAAGATCCGATATGAAGTTATCATCACAATGACCAAAGAGGAGAGCGAGAAGGAAGGAGAGGAGGTGTCAGGACTGGGAGTGAACCTGCTGAGACAAAATGAACTTGCAGGACCAGATCTGAAGCTGTCACCTTCATTGGAATCTCAAGCATTTGGCTATCATGGGGCGGGTCCCGCAGAAGTGACAGCTCAGGAACATTTGGGTTCACACACTCAGACAGAAGAGTGTTCAGGACACGAGGAGGACATCCCCAAAGAAAAGAAGGGGGGAGAGAATTTTGAGGGGGCACATCTGGACAGGTGAGAATGTACTTTTGTGGGGAAAATATCAGGCAAACAGCCAAGGAAATAAGAGGCAATTAGAACAGTCAGTATCAATATGATTTCATGTGTGATCACATTAGTATATAGGAAGAATAGTGTATTTTCCCATTCTTGTGGGTATGTAAGGAGAGAACTGTGTAGGTTTATTTTTAACTAATAGATAATATAATAAAAAAGCAAGGGGAGTACTAAGTGTAAGCCAGTGGAGAGTGGGTGAGAAACCATAAACAGAATTGAGAGTACAGAAAAAGTTTAAACACAATAGGGTTATTTTAGTTAGTTTTATGTTGAAATCAGTGACCGGGGAGCAATGATAATAACACTTGAGAGAAAATAGAGGGAGAGGCGTTGAACAGGTATCGACCTGAATGTGAGAGACTGTCAGATTATGCTGTATGGGAATGATTAATATAAGACACGTTGTATGCTCTATACTAGCTTACAGTTGCAGGCACTGTAAAATACGGAAATGTATTACTTCACTGAGTGTTACTGTTTCTGTATAATGATGTCTCTTTAATTTATGTTTGTGATTATTAATATTTGCTTTGCTTTGCTTAGCCATATGAAAACTGGTATGTGTGAAAGGACGTGATAGAAGATACAAGCCTGTAGTCAGTGGTATTTGTGAAAATAATGATAGAATGTCTATTATATCGGATGTTCCAATGAATATAGACTTGTTTTGATAACACATATATAGTATCACCATTGGCGTTTCATAGTGTTGGGATGCAGTATGAGGTTGGGTGCCTGTACTGATTTCTCTTCGGTAACAAATATCCTTCCCACACAGATGCCCATTGAACCCTTGAATCTGCAGGGCTTGGCTACAGTGTTAAGTATGAACTCTGTATTCTCTCACAAAGATACAAAGTCCAGATGATGGGGAGGGGTAGGAATGAGAGACTGGGGAAGTACATACATTGCATGATAGAACGGAATGGGGAGTGCCCTGGGATTTCCTCTGCCCTGATGTTGCCTTGTGGGTTCATGCCCTGAGACTGAGAACATTGGGGTAAGTTGGCAAAGCAGGCGTCTGTTCGTAAATAGTATGTGTGTTGTTAGAATTATAAACTAAGTAGCTAAACATACTTGACAGATACCTGATACCTGCTCACACCAAGTATTTATTGTGTCAAATAATTAACTTTCATTTCTTTAAAAACATCGTTGACGTTCTGCAGAAAGGTGAGAATTTCTATATGGTCCTTGAATAAGGCACATCTATGATGTGGAGGACAGCTGGGTGATTCCATTAACATCACTTCTGACATATCTGCTTGCCATAGAATACAGGGCTTACTGAAATTGCTGTGTATATTATTCACAAAACAATCTGTAAACAAGAATACGTCATGAAATTGGAATTATTTATTTTTTCAGTTTTTTTAACAAAACATTACAACTTTTCCTGCTAATAGTATTTTCCAACTTCCGCCAGGAGAGTGGTAATGACATTTATTATAATATGTACTTTTATGCAGTTCGAAATCTTTTTTTTTTTTTTTTTTTTTTTTTTTTTAATAGCATTGTATAAATAATAGAAAGTATAGTCATTTTATATGGGGTTTGGATGTGGCTGTGTTGAAATATAACCAAAACATGGACTGCTTGTATTATATATTATTTATACAGTGCCATTTACAAAAAAAAAGGTTTCTAAACAAGTACATATTATAATAAATGTCATTACCACTCTCCTGGTGGACCTTGGAAAATACTTTTAGCAGGAAAGGTTGTAATGTTGTGTTTAAATAAATAATTCCAATTTCATGACTATTCTTGTTTACAGATTGTCATGAGGTATTCTTGTTTACAGATATATATATCAACAGAAACTTGTATTTGCCTGTCTCGAGGAAAGTATGCATGTGTATCTCACTAATGAGGCCTGTGTGATGATGAGACACATGTCTAGGTTTGGTGGATTTCTAACTCAGAGGAAGGGAGACTTGATTGACATTTTGAACATGGGCTTCTACTTAGCGGGAACAGCCTACAAATCAGCTAAAATGTGTTTGCACTATTAAGTATTGTCAGTTCTTTAGTGAATAAAGGAGACATTACTAAAACAGGAGATGGCTTGTTAATCTTGTTCCCTATTCTGTCTGTTGAAGTTAGTGTGGATAATCTACTTACATCCCCAGTTTGTTTATTAACCTATCAGCCATCAGCTGAAGAAAACAACAGATGCTTGTTTCGTTTTGTAAAGAACAAGTTAGAAGCACAACTTAAAGGGACACTATAGTCACCTGAACAACTTTAGCTTAATGAAGCAGTTTTGGTGTATAGTACATGCCCCTGCAGCCTCACTGCTCAATCCTCTGCCATTTAGGAGTTAAATCCCTTTGTTTATGAACCCTAGTCACACCTCCCTGCATGTGACTTGCACAGCCTTCCATAAACACTTCCTGTAAAGAGAGCCCTATTTAGGCTTTCTTTATTGCAAGTTCTGTTTAATTAAGATTTTCTTATCCCCTGCTATGTTAATAGCTTGCTAGACCCTGCAAGAGCCTCCTGTATGTGATTAAAGTTCAATTTAGAGATTGAGATACAATTATTTAAGGTAAATTACATCTGTTTGAAAGTGAAACCAGTTTTTTTTTTTCATGCAGGCTCTGTCAATCATAGCCAGGGGAGGTGTGGCTAGGGCTGTATAAACAGAAGCAAAGTGATTTAACTCCTAAATGACAGTGAATTGAGCAGTGAAATTGCAGGGGAATGATCTTTAAACTAAAACTGCTTTATTTAGCTAAAGTAATTTAGGTGACTATAGTGTTCCTTTAATGCGATCGAGGTATGCATAATGCAGAGGAGATAGTAATAGTTATGGGACCTTGAGTCAGAGAGGTATTGTAGATCGCTTGCGCCTCAATTGGCTGCCTCAATTTAATATTTTAGGATAAACTTTCCAAATGATTTATCTACCAAAATAATTCCATAGATTTTAACTGTGAATTCTGCAGATCATTTGTTTACAAAATGCATCCTTAGTACATGATATGCATTATGTGTTCTGGGGTGTATATATCAAGGGCCTGATAATTATTTAGGGAGAGATCCCTTGTAGGATAACTGTTTAGGTGAGAGATCCTTTGCAGTACTCAAAAAGACTTGTTTGGCTAGGAAGATTTCCTGACCAGTAGTTTATACCCCAGGACTTTACTCCTCGAATTAATATTTTTGGATACACTTTTCAAATTAAATATTATTTTTTGATAAATGTTTAAAATGATTTAGTATTTTGAAAAATATTTTAATATTTTAATGTTTTTTTTACATATTGATATATTTTACATATAGAATATTTTATGATATTTTAATATTGTAAAAGTTTATACAATAATATTAAATCATTTGAAATGCTTATCCAAAATATTAAAGGACCACTATAGGCACTCAGACATAGAAACATAGAAACATAGAATGTGACGGCAGATAAGAACCATTCGGCCCATCTAGTCTGCCCAGTTTTCTAAATACTTTCATTAGTCCCTGGCCTTATCTTATAGTTAGGATAGCCTTATGCCTATCCCACGCATGCTTAAACTCCTTTACTGTGTTAACCTCTACCACTTCAGCTGGAAGGCTATTCCATGCATCCACTACCCTCTCAGTAAAGTAATACTTCCTGATATTATTTTTAAACCTTTGTCCCTCTAATTTAAGACTATGTCCTCTTGTTGTGGTAGTTTTTCTTCTTTTAAATATAGTCTCCTCCTTTACTGTGTTGATTCCTTTATGTATTTAAATGTTTCTATCATATCCCCCCTGTCTCGTCTTTCCTCCATGCTATACATGTTAAGATCCTTTAACCTTTCTTGGTAAGTTTTATCCTGCAATCCATGAACCAGTTTAGTAGCCCTTCTTTGAACTCTCTCTAAGGTATCAATATCCTTCTGAAGATAGGGTCTCCAGTACTGTGTACAGTACTCCAAGTGAGGTCTCACCAGTGTTCTGTACAATGGCATGAGCACTTCCCTCTTTCTACTGCTAATACCTCTCCCTATACAACCAAGCATTCTGCTAGCATTTCCTGCTGCTCTATTACATTGTCTGCCTACCTTTAAGTCATCAGAAATAATCACCCCTAAATCCCTTTCCTCAGATGTTGAGGTTAGGACTCTATCAAATATTCTGTACTCTGCCCTTGGGTTTTTACGTCCAAGATGCATTATCTTGCACTTATCCACATTAAATGTCAGTTGCCACAACTCTGACCATTTTTCTAGTCTACCTAAATCATTTTCCATTTGGCTTATCCCTCCTGGAACATCAACCCTGTTACATATCTTAGTATCATCCGCAAAAAGACACACCTTACCATCAAGACCTTCTGCAATATCACTAATAAAAATATTAAAGAGAATGGGTCCAAGTACAGATCCCTGAGGTACCCCACTGGTGACAAGCCCAAGCTTTGAATATACTCCATTGACTACAACCCTCTGTTTCCTGTCACTCAGCCACTGCCTTACCCATTCAACAATATTGGAATCCAAACTCAAAGATTGTAGTTTGTTGATAAGCCTTCTATGTGCAACAGTGTCAAAAGCCTTACTGAAATCGAGGTAAGCAATGTCTACTGCACCACCCTGATCTATAATTTTAGTTACCCAATCAAAAAAATCAATAAGATTAGTTTGGCATGATCTCCCTGAAGTAAACCCATGTTGTCTCTGATCTTGAAATCCGTGTGTTTTTAGATGTTCAACAATCCTATCCTTTAACATGGTTTCCATCACTTTCCCCACTACTGAAGTTAGGCTTACTGGCCTATAGTTGCCCGACTCCTCCCTATTACCTTTCTTGTGAATGGGCACAACATTCGCTAACTTCCAATCTTCTGGGACTACTCCTGTTATCAATGATTGGTTAAATAAATCTGTTAATGGTTTTGCTAGTACACCACTAAGCTCTTTTAATAGCTTTGGGTGTATTCCATCAGGTCCCATTGACTTATTTGTCTTTACTTTTGACAGTTGAAATAGAACCTCTTCCTCTGTAAACTCACGTGTAATAAATGACTCATTTATCCTTTTTCTTAACTGAGGTCCCTTTCCTTCATTTTCATCTGTAAATACCGAACAAAAATATTCATTGAGGCAGTCAGCTAGACCTTTATCCTCATCTACATACCTTCCTTCTTTTGTTTTTAATCTAACTAATCCTTGTTTTACTTTTCTTTTCTCATTTATGTATCTAAAAAAGGTTTTGTCCCCCTTTTTTACTGACTGTGCTATTTTCTCTTCTGTGTGTGATTTGGAAGCTCTTATAACTTGCTTAGCCTCTTTCTGCCTAATCTTATAGGTCATTCTGTCTTCCTCACTCTGGGTTTTTTTATAATTACTAAATGCTAACTTTTTGTTTTTTACTATCTTGGCTACATCTGTGGAGTACCACAGTGGTTTCTTGAATTTTTTGCTTTTACTGACAAGCCTAATGCAATTTTCTGTTGCCTTCAGTAGTGCAACTTTTAAATAATCCCATTTCTTTTGGACTCCATTTAAATTGCTCCAGTCTGATAATGACTCCTTTACACATATTCTAATTTTGGAAAAGTCTGTTTTTCTAAAGTCTAAAACTTTTGTTTTTGTGTGGTGTGACTCAGTCACTGTTCTTATATTAAACCACACTGACTGATGATCACTGGATCCTAAACTTTCACCTACAGTAATATCTGATACCAAATCTCCATTTGTTAACACTAAATCTAGTATGGCCTCTTTACGAGTTGGCTCCTCAACGACTTGTTTTAGAGACAATCCCAGTAGGGAGTTTAGAATATGTGTGCTCCTGGCACAAGTAGCTATTTTTGGTTTCCAATTTATATCAGGAAGATTAAAGTCACCCATGATGATAACTTCCCCCTTCATTGTCATTTTAGCTATTTCTTCAACTAGTAGATTATCTAACTCTTCAATTTGTCCTGGGGGCCTATAAATCACACCTACACGAGTTACTGTGTGATTACCAAATTCTAACGTAACCCAAACTGACTCTATGTTCGCCTCACTAACCTTTATTAGACTAGATTTTATGCTATTCTTTACATACAGGGCCACCCCTCCCCCTTTCTTGCCTTCCCTGTCTTTTCTATATAAAGAGTACCCTGGTATTGCTATGTCCCAGTCATTTTTCTCATTATACCATGTCTCAGTAACAGCGACTAAATCTACACTATCAGTTGCCATTATTGCCACAAGTTCATGGATCTTATTCCCTAAACTGCGAGCATTTGTAGACATGACTCTAAGCTTATCATTTTTTAACACACTTGCTACAGGCACCTTCTGTCCTTGTTTTGGGGGACAATTGGATTGATGTTTTATCACCCTTTTGCCCCCCCCTCCTAGTTTAAATACATCCTAGCAAAACCTCTGAACTGCTCACTGAGAACATTTGTTCCCTTTTGAGAAAGATGCAAACCATCTTTTTTGTACAGTTTATTTCCATTCCAAACAGAGCTACCATGAGCAATAAAGCCAAATCCTTGCTCCCGACACCATTCACCAAGCCACAAGTTAAAGTCCCTAATACGCATCCGCCTGTCATTCTGAGTGTTATGCACAGGCAGAACTTCAGAGAATGACAATGTGGAAGCAACCTGCCGTATATCATTGGCAAAAACACTAAAAACTTCCTTAACCTCTGAAACCTCATTGCAAGCCAAGTCATTTGTCCCTAAATGGACAAGTACATCCAATTCCCCTTCCTGCTTTGCTTGCTTAACAATATTACCGATACGTCTCCTGTCTCTGTGAGCAGTAGCTCCGGGAAGACACCTCACAAGACCACCATTGTCCATCTCCACACCTCTTATGATGGAATCCCCCACCAACAACTGCTTTCTATTAGGCCTCACCAAGCCTCTCTGCACAACACCACTAGCCTCAGTGCCTCTCTGCACAACACCACTAGCCTCAATGCCTCTCTTCACAACACCACTAGCCTCAGTGCCTCTCTTCACAACACCACTAGCCTCAGTGCCTCTCTTCACAACACCACTAGCCTCAGTGCCTCTCTGCACAACACCACTAGCCTCAGTGCCTCTCTGCACAACACCACTAGCCTCAGTGCCTCTCTGCACAACACCACTAGCCTCAGTGCCTCTCTGCACAACACCACTAGCCTCAGTGCCTCTCTGCACAACACCACTAGCCTCAGTGCCTCTCTGCACAACACCACTAGCCTCAGTGCCTCTCTGCACAACACCACTAGCCTCAGTGCCTCTCTGCGCAACACCACTAGCCTCAGTGCCTCTCTGCGCAACACCACTAGCCTCAGTGCCTCTCTGCACAACACCACTAGCCTCAGTGCCTCTCTGCACAACACCACTAGCCTCAGTGCCTCTCTGCACAACACCACTAGCCTCAGTGCCTCTCTGCACAACACCACTAGCCTCAGTGCCTCTCTGCACAACACCACTACACTCTGAAAGTGCAGAAAATGAATTATGTAGAGCAACAGACTGTGCAATATGCCTTTTATCCACAACTCCAAGTCTACCAGATCCTACAGTAATCCATCTGCCATTCCTAGTATTACTCTGCGGCAGTGGCTTTGCAGCAGTTCCAGCCTGAGTTTGTTTACCAGATAATTTACAAATCTCAGACTTCAAAAATACAATCTCCTGCCGCAAAATAGAGAACTGTCTACAGATTAGACAACAACCAAATCTCCAAAAAGTGGAACGTGAAACAAATGCAAAGCAACTATTACACTGAACTAAGTCTGCCATTCCTGCCAGGTGAATAATTGAAATCAAACAACCCTTAACTTTTTATTTATCCTCCTGAATACCTCGGATTACCTCCAGCTTATCTCCAGAATATCTCCAACCACACACACACTTAGAAGCAACACTTAGATGAAGCAACCAAGCTCTATTAGCCAAGCTAATGACAACTACCCTTATATACTCCTAAAATCACCTCCCACTAGGAATGTTTAACACCTGGGTAGGCCTCTGCTTATTAGCAAACAATAGCTAATTTAAATAGCAATCAATAGCAAGTAGCTACCTAATCCAATCAAATGCCTTATAATTACCAACAGGAAATCAAACCTTGTGCAGTCAGTAACCTTTTCCTACAGATGAATCTTACCAACAGGAAATCAAACCTTGTGCAGTCAGTAACCTTTTCCTACAGATGAATCTTACCTGTAACAGTAAAAAAGAACTCTTAGCACAGCTCTTAGACAGTTGAAGCTTCTGTAAAACTCTCCAGAATATCTCCAACCACACACACACTTAGAAGCAACACTTAGATGAAGCAACCAAGCTCTATTAGCCAAGCTAATGACAACTACCCTTATATACTCCTAAAATCACCTCCCACTAGGAATGTTTAACACCTGGGTAGGCCTCTGCTTATTAGCAAACAATAGCTAATTTAAATAGCAATCAATAGCAAGTAGCTACCTAATCCAATCAAATGCCTTATAATTACCAACAGGAAATCAAACCTTGTGCAGTCAGTAACCTTTTCCTACAGATGAATCTTACCTGTAACAGTAAAAAAGAACTCTTAGCACAGCTCTTAGACAGTTGAAGCTTCTGTAAAACTCTCCAGAATATCTCCAACCACACACACACTTAGAAGCAACACTTAGATGAAGCAACCAAGCTCTATTAGCCAAGCTAATGACAACTACCCTTATATACTCCTAAAATCACCTCCCACTAGGAATGTTTAACACCTGGGTAGGCCTCTGTTTATTAGCAAACAATAGCTAATTTAAATAGCAATCAATAGCAAGTAGCTACCTAATCCAATCAAATGCCTTATAATTACCAACAGGAAATCAAACCTTGTGCAGTCAGTAACCTTTTCCTACAGATGAATCTTACCTGTAACAGTAAAAAAGAACTCTTAGCACAGCTCTTAGACAGTTGAAGCTTCTGTAAAACTCTCCAGAATATCCCCAACCACACACACACTTAGAAGCAACACTTAGATGAAGCAACCAAGCTCTATTAGCCAAGCTAATGACAACTACCCTTATATACTCCTAAAATCACCTCCCACTAGGAATGTTTAACACCTGGGTAGGCCTCTGCTTATTAGCAAACAATAGCTAATTTAAATAGCAATCAATAGCAAGTAGCTACCTAATCAATTCAAATGCCTTATAATTACCAACAGGAAATCAAACCTTGTGCAGTCAGTAACCTTTTCCTACAGATGAATCTTACCTGTAACAGTAAAAAAGAACTCTTAGCACAGCTCTTAGACAGTTGAAGCTTCTGTAAAACTCTCCAGAATATCTCCAACCACACACACACTTAGAAGCAACACTTAGATGAAGCAACCAAGCTCTATTAGCCAAGCTAATGACAACTACCCTTATATACTCCTAAAATCACCTCCCACTAGGAATGTTTAACACCTGGGTAGGCCTCTGCTTATTAGCAAACACTAGCTAATTTAAATAGCAATCAATAGCAAGTAGCTACCTAATCCAATCAAATGCCTTATAATTACCAACAGGAAATCAAACCTTGTGCAGTCAGTAACCTTTTCCTACAGATGAATCTTACCTGTAACAGTAAAAAAGAACTCTTAGCACAGCTCTTAGACAGTTGAAGCTTCTGTAAAACTCTCCAGAATATCTCCAACCACACACACACTTAGAAGCAACACTTAGATGAAGCAACCAAGCTCTATTAGCCAAGCTAATGACAACTACCCTTATATACTCCTAAAATCACCTCCCACTAGGAATGTTTAACACCTGGGTAGGCCTCTGCTTATTAGCAAACAATAGCTAATTTAAATAGCAATCAATAGCAAGTAGCTACCTAATCCAATCAAATGCCTTATAATTACCAACAGGAAATCAAACCTTGTGCAGTCAGTAACCTTTTCCTACAGATGAATCTTACCTGTAACAGTAAAAAAGAACTCTTAGCACAGCTCTTAGACAGTTGAAGCTTCTGTAAAACTCTCCAGAATATCTCCAACCACACACACACTTAGAAGCAACACTTAGATGAAGCAACCAAGCTCTATTAGCCAAGCTAATGACAACTACCCTTATATACTCCTAAAATCACCTCCCACTAGGAATGTTTAACACCTGGGTAGGCCTCTGCTTATTAGCAAACAATAGCTAATTTAAATAGCAATCAATAGCAAGTAGCTACCTAATCCAATCAAATGCCTTATAATTACCAACAGGAAATCAAACCTTGTGCAGTCAGTAACCTTTTCCTACAGATGAATCTTACCTGTAACAGTAAAAAAGAACTCTTAGCACAGCTCTTAGACAGTTGAAGCTTCTGTAAAACTCTCCAGAATATCTCCAACCACACACACACACTTAGAAGCAACACTTAGATGAAGCAACCAAGCAGTTTAATGAAGTGGTGTGGCTGCCAGGTCCATCTGGGGTTAACCCTGCCTGCTGTAAACATAGCAGTTTCAGAGAAACTCTAGTTGCTGTCTCATTGACAGCCGCTAGAGGCGCTTTCCTATGAAACTGTCTGAATGCGCGGTGCTCCTGCCGCACATTGCCATTCAGCCGATGATGGCAGAAGAAGGAGGAGATTCCCAACCCTTTCTTCACCCTAGAGCCCGGCGGGAGGGCGACCCAGAGGGTGAGAGGGACCCAAGTACCCTAAAGAGCCAGGAAAACGAGTATGTTTTCCTGGCACCATATTGGTCCTTTAACCCCTTAAGGACCAAACTTCTGGAATAAAAGGGAATCATGACATGTCACACATGTCATATGTCCTTAAGGGGTTAAATCAAGGCCTTTGTCTGAGTAATGAATAGGCTATTATTGAGACTGTTACAATTTGCGGCTGGAATGGAGACATTGTATGTCTTGCTCTTCAAAACTGTTTCAGTTTGTTACTACCTTTCAACGATTGATTCATCTATTTAGGCTTATTTTCCTGTTTGATTAGTTACATAGTTAGATAGCTGAAAAGAGACTTGCGTCCATCAAGTTCAGCCTTCCTCACACCTGTTTTTTGCTGTTGATCCAAAAGAAAAAAAAAAAGAAAAAAAAAACCCAGTTTGAAGCACAATTTTGCAACAAGCTAGGACAAAAAATTCCTTCTTGACCCCAGAATGGCAGTCAGATTTATCCTTGAATCAAGCAGTTATTATCCTACATTGAAAGATTATATCCTTGAATATTCTGTCTTTGCAAGTATGCATCTAGTAGCTGTTTGAACATCTGTATGGACTCTGATAAAACCACTTCTTCAGGCAGAGAATTCCACATCCTGATTGTTCTTACAGTAAAAAAACCTTTCCTTTGCCTTAGACGAAATCTTCTTTCTTCCAGTCTAAACGCATGGCCTCGTGTCCTATGTAAAGTCCGGTTTGTGAATAGATTTCCACACAATGGTTTGTATTGGCCCCGAATATATTTGTATAATGTTATCATATCCTCTCTCAGGCGACGTTTTTCTAAATTAAATAGGTTTAAATTTGTTAACCTTTCTTCATAGCTGATATGTTCCATTCCTTTTATTAATTTTGTAGCCCGCATTTGATATTTGCAGAATTGTTTCCACTATAGCACTATAGCTCCCACACGAGGTGGGGTGAACTCTCAAAAGTAATAATTGCGTTTTTTTAAAAGCTGCAATAATTACCTTTGCAGGGTTGGTGGAGTTGGGACTATGCACAGAGACCACTTCAATGAGCTGAAGTGGTCTGGGTGCCTATAGTGTCCATGTAAACATTGCAGTTTCAGAGAAACTGCAATATATTTTCATTGCAGCTCTAAGTCTTCCCACAGTGGCTGTCTACCAGACACCCACTAGAGAGCTTCCTGAATCGAAACAGACTTTTGGTCCAGTATCTGACTCTGGATGTCCTCACGATCTGCATGAGGACATCCAGCGTCAGATTTTTGCCCTTAGGAAAGCACTGATTCAATGCTTTCTTATGGGGAAGGTCTAATGCATGCACAGCATTTACCACTTGCTCGTTGCAGGCGTAGGAGGGGGTGGAGCGTTGACTCAGCGCTGAGGGACATCCCTTTATTTACCCTAGACAGGGGGCAAAAGGGATAGGGGAAACAGGAGGAGCTATAGAGCCAGGAATACTGCTTTGTATTCCTGGCACTTATAGTATCCCTTTAAAGAGGAAGATCAGGTGGTGAATGAAGACAAATGAACCCTTTTAGGAATCCTGAAGTTTTGAGAGAGTGTGGGTGTGAGTGAGGCAGGTAGCTGTAACCCTATTGGATAGAATAGGAAGTGCATAAAGGGAATACTATAAAGTAGACTAAAATCTAAAAAAGCAAGGGCTTCATCATCTGTGAGCTGTGTGACCTGCACTGTAACTTCTTGGCTCAGATGTAGAATCAGCATGTTATACTCTGAAATATAATGTTAAAATACAGCATAGTATGCTCCACTTTGCAATGATGGGGGAGATACTATAAACTTTAGTACACACATTGTACACAGTATGGTCATTCAGATGTATTTGTTCACAAAATTTAATGTGAACTTTTACAAAATAAACTTTTGTGCGTTAAGGGCACCACATCTTCTAATGACCCCTTGCTCATATTGTGCTTCCCCAAGAATGATACAGGTTTTGTGTGTTCTTTGTGAATATATCTTAAATATTTTATTTTTTCATCTTGGTTGGTTTGGTTTTGAACACCTGTTTTGTTGTTAAATAAAACAGGTATTTTTATTCACTTGTAACTGAAGATTTAGAAGGTAGCCAGGGATAAAGATAAAAAGTACTATAAAATATATACATGAAAGGGTACTGCATATTTCCATGCTGAAGGAGAAAAAATCATCAGGTTCTTAAGAATATCATTTAGATCTTCATAGAATATTTTATAGATTAAGTCCATTCTTGATTTTTGAATGGCAGGCACACTTTAATAGTTTTGTTTTTTACCTTAATGGGAACTGAGGCAAGTGAAATTTTGGGGGTTAGATTATGTGTTCCGTTTTTACAGATTGAAAAAAAACTAATTATTACTTCTTTTACCAATTGCACGTACCAAATAATTTATGAAATGCAATGCTGTTTATTTAAAACATAACATGTTTTTGTACTTGTAAGAAATGAGTGCTTGCCAGTGCCTAAAATGTTCACTCATTTTTCTATGTCTGCAAGTACATGTGTGTTCTTTTTATGGGATACCGTTTATTGGGTTTTGGTGAGGCTTTATTGAGTGCTGGAAACTCAGAGTGTCTCTGAACCTCTAGATTTTATTTTCAGTGTGTGGAACCTTTTTGCCAGAGTTTTACGTTATTTTAGGAGTTGAAGTGGTTTAGGTGCTGAAATGTTAAATGACTGCTTAAGTGTACTTTATGCAGTACACTCCACGAGTGTACTCCACTCATGGAGTGTATTGCTGGAATGTCAAATTGCTTCATATAAATATAAACCATAAAACAGCGTTTAACAGCAGCACATGCAACACTTTATGGTAAAGTAAATGAATATTGAACGTTACAATGGAGGGAGTATGGCAATAGGACAGACCAGAAATGAATAAAAAATATAAAAATTGCAGCAGGGGGATGGGTGTGTGGGAGAAATGTTAATAATAAAAATAATAATAATAACAACAACAACTTATATAATGTGTTCCTCTGCATTGGACTCAAAACACTTTAGATAATATACAATCATACATTTGGAAGTTACATATTCTACTCCAGAAAGGCTTGTGTAAGCAGGTAGGCCTTGATTGTTTGTTTAAAATGTTCAGGCAGGTCATTTTTTTACTGTGCTAGGGATAGTGTTGTATAAAGATTTAGCAGCATGGCTAAAAGCTCGTAAACCACATTTTTGTTGTAATCTTGGCACAATTAGCTTCCAGGCATGCGGTGAGTGAAAAGTGCAAGTTGCGACATTGGGCACAAATAATTATTTTAGATAGTTTGGTCCCTGATCATGTAGAACATAGCTTAGCCAACTACTATTATTCCATTTGAGGAGATCAGCAAGACACTTATTGATGGTTTCTGCCGAGTTTGAGTTTGATTTAAATTAGTTTGTCATCAGTGTAACAAAGGTAATTGCCTTATGATACCCCCTGTGGAAGCATATACACTGCAAATAACATTGGAGATAAGATGGAAGCCTCAACATGCCAGGACACATGTGCAGAGGTGTGTTCTCCAGATGATACTCTCTGGGGTCGGTTAGATAAAAATGCTTAAAAAAACCTGACTAGAATGAGTTACAAATGTTATTTATTGACAGCCATGTCTTTAGTTGGGCTGCACCAATTTTCTCGATGACATTCCCTAACAAAAAATGGTTTGAGATAGATTTCCAATGCAGTCAGGATTAGGGCTTTTTAAAAATAGGATGGAGAAGAGCTTGTTTTAATGATGTTGGGAAGGATTATGTCTGACAAATTTTAGTGGAAACTTGTGCAATGAGGTCTATGTATCCAATTAAAAGGCATGTTAATCCAAGATCTAGAAAGCAAGTTGTGACAATGAGCTTTTTATTGTTTGCATGATGTTGTTTTCCTCAACATAATCCAAACTTGTTCCAGTGAGATTGGAAATAGTTTTTGGGCCTCTGAGGTCCTGTGAGAGTGGTCCTTGATGGTGGTATGTTAGAACGGTTAGTTGACACTTGTTTGTATTGGTAAAGAAGGCAGCACACTCCTCACATTTTGTCTGGGTTAAAGGACCACTCTAGTGCCAGGAAAACATACAAGAGCTGCACGCGCATTCAGCCGGTCACATAGGAAAGCATTCATAATGCTTTCCTATGGACGCTTGCGTGCTCTCACTGTGATTTTCACAGTGAGAATCACGCAAGCGCCTCTAGCGGCTGTCAATGAGACAGCCACTAGAGGAAATAGGGGAAGGCTTAACCCATTCACAAACATAGCAGTTTCTCTGAAACTGCTATGTTTATGAAAAAAATGGGTTAACCCTAGAAGGACCTGGCACCCAGACCACTTCATTAAGCTGAAGTGGTCTGGGTGCCTAGAGTGGTTCTTTAAGGTTGAGATGCTATTTAGGCGAGCTGGATTGCATAGTTTTTCAAATGCGTGAAAAGTCTGATCTGATCTATTTTTTGCTTTTTTGTAATTTCTGAGGAAATCTGATTTTTTTTCTGTGTGATTGCTTTTTGGTTTGCATATTATTATTATTATTATTATTATTATTATTATTATTATTTATCTAGCACTAACAAATTCCGCAGCGCTTTACAATGGCTGGACTAACAAACATGTAATTGTAACCAGACTAGTTGGATCCACAGGAACAGAGGGGTTGAGGGCCCTGCTCAATGAGCTTACATGTTAGAGGGAAGGCTCAAATAAATGTGAGATCAAATGGGAGATACAGGAAGCAATAAAGGGTTACACAGGGAAACAGAGCTAAAAGATTTATATATAAGGGGAAGTACTCATTTATCTGTATACTGATGGTATTCATGATACATCCTTTCAGGTTGCATAGCAATGTTAACTACAATTTGTTTAACAGGTTCACAAATACACTAGGCAACTTTCTGCATATTATGAAATAAATGTCACTAAAATATAAAATTACAATAACTATAGTGTCATCTAAGATAGTAACCACTTCTATTGTAATGATAGGTATGATTTGCTCTGTGATGCTGATTACCATCAAAGTGATGGTCAAAAGATCTTTTGTTTTAAAATTGTGCAGTGGGTTTTCAACTGAGTATGTGGTTTGTTAATTACATTTCAATGCTATTTCATCCAATAGGAATGTTACCATCATTAGGTTTGAATGCCTCATTTTGTAATTAAACTTGTGTGGCATGGTAAACTAATAGAATGTCTGGTCCTAGCTGTCTAAAGGCACCCTGGGTCTAAATGTAGCACAGTTAAATTGTTAGCCACTAATACTGAGAGAAAAATAACTCTTCCAATTGCATAATTTGTGAACGTGCCACTAAATGCATCATATTTGCAGTGACTTATACCGCGCAGTATGGGAGAATTGCGGTGAGTGTAGTATTATAATGCAGTAGGGTTAAGGGTTACTACAGCATGACTTGGGGTTAATACAGCAGGTGTGGAGTGCATGGGGTCACCCAATTGTATTTCTGAGCAGGGGCCAGGTCAGTTGCAGTAGCCCTATAACAATGCAACCGGGCCTCTGTAATATTGCCGATTGCTGGGAGGAAGTTAGTGTCTGTGACTTCCTCCCAGATACAGGGAGAGAGCCATGCGTGAGAGAGAGAGCAGGCAAAGGAGTGGGGGAGAAGTAATGACACTGCCAGTACCAGACCCAGACTCTTATCAGACTCAGCCAGCACCAGGACCCCAAGGAGCCAACCACCTGCACATAAAAGGTATGTGAACAGGAGGGTAGCAAAAATATAAAAATATTACATGTGTCTGTCTGTGTGTGTGTGTATGTGTATGTGTGTTTATCTTCGTCAGTGTGTATCTTTGTCAGTATGTGTGTGTGTGTCAGTGTTTATATCTATGTGTGTGTTTATATGTTTGTAATTGTGTGTGTATGTTAGTGTATATATGTGTGTGTGTGTGTGTGCCAATGTGTATGTATAGCTGTGTAAGCATGTACGTATGTGACAGTGTATGTGTATATGTGCATACATCCCAGCATGCACACACCAACACTTCATGCAAACACACCCTTGCAATCAAATGCAAACATTACAAACAAGCACAGACACCCATGTATTAAAATGACAACATTATATACAAACACCCCTTAATTCAAATTTCAACACCTGCATTTAAAAGCTAACACTACTGTGACAAATGTCACTTTCCACGGATGTTTGCCACGGACTCTTGGAGTCCTGCCTACTGACTATGGGCCAGGTCAGCAACTGTAAATACCCATAATTTATTCCCCCTGGTTCGGCACTTTCCATTCGTGCACATAGAACGTGAATGCTAGCTTCCTGACAGCCGTTCGCATGGCCCAAACCCGCGAATAGACTTCAGGGGGACTTAGCCGCAAATGCCATGGAACTATTTTCGGCGTCAGGACTCTACGGCTCCCAGTTGGTCCCCAGCGGTACTTAGCCGCGATTCTATAACTATTTACGGCTATGGGACGTGCTGTTACCGGTCAGCTTTCTCCTGTGTTTTGCACCACTTTAAAAACGGCCAGGAGAGCGCTTTTTGGAGGGAAGGTACCTGAGACTATGCGGAACAAACACTGCTTGAGATCCAGGTGGAACACCTCGTAGTTCGTCCGCCAGAGTCCCCAAACGTTGACCAGCAAAAGCACCAGACTCTCTGGAACTGTTTTGGGCATAGGACCATGCGTGCTGTCAGTCAAATTATGACTTCCAGGAAAATCGTGAACCCCTGAACCGATCTGGATGATTTTTGGATATGTTTGTAATAGATAATTTAGAGATAATTTAGAGATAATTTAGTTTAGTATAGTTCCTGACTTAATTATTTCCCAGGCACAAGGGATGGATTATCTTGTTTTGTATGGAAGTGTCCTGGACCTGAGAGCCAATGTAATTGTGTGTATGCTTTTACTGTAGTCTACTCTCAGGTCCAGGGGGGAGTGCCCCTTGCATTGGGACCTGCATATAAGGCCAGTTGTGGCCGCCATTAAATGCATTCCAGCTTGTACTCCCAGAACTATGTGTCATCTGGTTACTGGGAGGGCTAATCACTGATCACTGTTCCAGTGTGGAGGATTCAACGGGGAAAATCCTTGTAAGGTTGCTAGGGCGAGTTCCCCATTTGGCTCCAGGAGGGATCAGTTCCAGGACCCCAGTCAAGCCACGGCGACTGTGGGCAGACGTGCTGTGGTTTGTCCCCTGTTCCAGCTAGGAAGCGGTCTGTGGCGGAGGTACCCAGTTAGGGGTTCAGTGAGCTCCGTTACAACTACATACACACACACACCCCTCCATTGAAACGCAAATATGACATAGAAGTATCACTGCATTCCAGTGGCAACAGAACATGATTGTAGGAACACAATTTTTGAGGTTGTTTGTGTGTCTGTTGAGGCTACTTGTGGCATAGTGTGTTTGTTGAGATGCTGTTTATGGATGCATGCACAGTGAAGGTGCTTGTGTTATTGCGTGCGTGTGGTTTTGCGTGATAATAAGCATATGGTTGTAGTATGTGTCAAGATAGGGGTTCCAGTGTGTTGGGAGAAATTGAGAGCAGTTATGTGTGGAGGAATTGGATTGATTTGTTGGAGGCATAGCATGGGAGGATGTAGCTGTAGTATGTGAAAGAGAAATAAGGACTGTAGTGTACAGAGATAGAGGCTGTGTTGTAGGGGCAGGCGAGTAGGGGTAGGGGCTCTAGTTGTGTATGGGACTACATATTAAATAAAAAAACAAAATAATAAAGTTTACAACCCACTCTGTCATGCTTACCTTTAGGCATGGGAAAGGGATGTTCATCCTGGTGGCCTGGTGGACTGCCCCAGTAGCGGGTCGTCCATGTATAGTGCTCCTTCCTGCAGGTGTTGGTTGACGTATGAGAGCGTTGCCATGGTTATCCTGATCCACTTCAAGGAGCGATAAACATGGCCTGCACGCTTCGAAGGTATATACCACAAGCTCCCTGCCTCTTCCCATAGCATGTTGCCTGGTGCTTTCCTAATAGCTAGAATACCAACATCAGAGACAGTCTATTTCTGATGCAAATAAGGTACTCCATCAGACTGGCACCTGGTGGCTCCCACTACGCCTTCAGGTGTTAAAACTGTAAAATCACAGTCAGCAGCCTTCCTGAACTAAAACTACAATAGCTTATATATAGGTCTTTATTTTACCTGTCAGTGGAGTTAAACCACAAAGCATGACAAGGAAATAACCAGTTTTACTATAACATCACACCTACTGAAAACGGTTAACTCATAGGCATTTAAAATGTGGGCCGTATGCAGAGAAAAATATTCCAACTCAGTACCTGTGAATAACTCTAGGGCCTGACAAAAGATGTCTAAATTCTCCTAAAAAATATTTTTATACTTGAATAACTAAACTTCCTCACACTAGAATAGCAGTCAGTTGTGGAGTTAGGATAAGGTCAGATCCACAGCTAGGATTAATTGGACTTGTTTTGTATTGCTCCCCTAAAATCATAAGCCTGCTATGATGTAACCTTAAAACTAGTCATCATCTCTTTTGTTACAAGGTAACAATAAAATAAATACCCTTAAACTTTCACTCTATGGGCTTTGAGGTAGACAGTAGACATGTGCACAGTAAGAAAATTACGTTTGGTCAAACTGATTTGTTAGAAGGAAAAAAATGCAGTTCGGTGGACTGAAATTTGTTCATATGGCATTTAGGTTTAGTGTCTATGCATTTGTTTTAGGAAATATGATTCAGATGAATTAAAATGATGCAAAAATGGGCTAATCAGTGTACTGCTAAGTATAAATATCATGTATATATTTATCAGTATACTGATAGGTGCATTTTTAGGTAATTTGGTTCACAGGTCCATATTTCCCTTCAAGATGTCGGATGAGTCGCAGATTGCCCTAAATTCTAACAAAGTAACCAAATGATCAAGTCTAGTGGAGAACACATGCTGTAGCTGCTGGTATAGTTTTTTAGTAAATACCTTTCATGTTTTGCTACAGGGTTTTATGAATGGAGTAACAGATGTAAGTCTATTCTGACACTATCTGTCTGTAACAAATCCTGCTGCCAGGCTGATTTTTCAGTGCCTTGGGGGATTCCAACTGCAGCAGGGTTAGGGGAGGAGGTGAAGATAGGATGAATGAGATAGCATGAGAACCACAAAAGCATACCGGGCAAATGCCTGGTGGGCTGCGATGGCCATGGGCCGAGGCCGGCAGGGGAGATCACAGGATCTCCCCTGTCGGCCCATGTTTAGCCAGCACTATCCAAGCGCTGGCCCTGCTGTGTGCCTACATGGGCCGGTGGGGAGATCTCCCTGACCGGCCCACAGGCACAGACATGAGGCCGTCAGCTGGGGAGGGAGGGAGAGGAGGACCAGGGGGATCTCTTACCTGCAGCTCTGCCGGGTTACCACGGCAAAGCTTAGATCTCGCGAGAGTGAACTCTAGCCCCACAGGCACACACACACACACACAGCACCCTCACACACACACACACAGCACCCTCACACACACACACACAGCAACATTACACACACAGCACACTCACACACAACACCCCTCTTACACTCACTGTACCTCTCTTACACACACTGCACCCCTCTTACACACACTGCACCCCTCACACACACACACATGCTGTACCCTTCACACATACACACAGCACACTCACACTCAACACCCTCACACACTGCACCCCTCTTACACACACACCGCACCCTTCACACATACACACAGCACACTCATACACAACATCCTCACACACACAGCACCCCTCTTACACACACACTGCACCCCTCATACACATACACATGCTACACCCTTCACACATACAAACAGCACACATAACACACAGCGCCCCTCACGCATGCAATACTTTAAAACATATATACTACAGCACCCCTCACACTGCAGCACTACACACACACACACTACAGCCCGTATATGCACACACTCGCTACATCCCCTATAACACTATGCCCCCTATACACACACTTTCTACAGCTCCTAGCCATATATATTACACTACGAACACGAATGAAACTGACCTATTTACACAATACCACACCACAATCAGCTCACTCTACACACACACAATCCCACAAGCAGGCTCCAAACACATGCACAATACGCTTTCCTGGCCACTTATGGAGACACCAGAGACAAGTTAAAAGCAAACACAGTGCAAGCATGTTATTAAATTTGTTTGCGCTGCGCAGAACAAATACAGGGCCTTTTTCTCATGCTAGAACTCTTCAGCAGTACTCTGCACATTGAACCAACATGCTCACTTTGAGAGGGGGCGTGCTTGTCAAAACACACACCCTCTGGCCCTGCCCCCTTCTCACGGGGTCGCAGTGATTGAAAAATTCCGGGCCAAATTTTTTTCCCAGTCCAGCCCTGCACAAAAGGACAATGTCACAGAGTCTGAGGGAGCAAAGAGTTTGAGGAAGGAGAGCATGATCAACACTGTCAAAGGTAGCAGAAAGGTTTCGAAGAATTAGTATCGAGTAGCGGCCTTTTCGCTAAAGAGATCAGTTCCTTAAAGGATTAAGCTGTGGTGGTTGTGGTGCCTATATAGTCCCTTTAATACATACGCAAATAAATACCTGCTTAATCTTTCGCTGGCTATAATATCAGAACTGAAACTAGTAAGCCCCTTCTGTGCTTGAAACTAGTAAGGAACATTACATCTTCTCAAACCAATCATAGCCTGTTAGAACAATAAATGTGTCTTCTGCACTTATTTACTAACTTGATTTCCCAAACAGTTGTTGAATGTTGATATCAGTAAAGCTCCTTCCTTTACAAGAACACAGTTCAGATAACATATTCTCACAAACACCCTTCCCCCGTACACATTGCATGCACATAGTGCCCTGTAAACTTTCTACTTATACATGCCTCTTAATTTGTTTGTACTCATTCTTCTTCCCTGTCTCTCTCATTTTTACACACCTCTATTGTTAGCTTCTAAAAATCACTTTAATTTTTGCTGTGGCAAACCCAAACAGGTTCTTTTCTATTTACTTGCCCTGACCTGTGCAATCTGATAAGCAAGCACTTCTCATATATTTTACACTGTTTGGCCATGGTATGCATACATTATACTGTTAAACATGCCGTTTGATGTGTTATTCTTTCCGCTGTACAGTGTTCATGATTGAGGTATTGGAAAATATGTGTATCTGTGTGTATATGCAGGCCCGGTGCAAGGATTCTTGCTGCTCTAGGCAAAGATCCGTATTGCTGCCACCTCATGAATGCAACTACATTCTCTCATTCTCTCAGAGGCTTATTCACTAATTGCACTAAGGGAATTGCAATGAAAGGCATTTAGGGAAAGGAGACGCACCCCTTGGGGAGACATTGAGTGAAATTTAAAGAAAGGAAAGAGTCCGGAGAGACATTTAGGTAAAGGATAGAGAGACTGTTAAGGTATTTAGGAAACAGAGACTGGAAGACATCTTAGGAGAGAGACAAAGTGAGCAGAAATTCAGGGAAAGAAAGAGACACACACTGTCCAATATAAACACCTATACAGTATATGCATCCATGCACACACGCTGACTAATACATACATATTTACATACGTACTGCCCAATACATACCATCAACCATACACACATCTCAATACACACACACACAGCCGGCCTTAGGCCTTTAGGCGCCCTGTGCGAAAAAGTCATACACACAGACACACACACACACACACACACACAGGCAGACAGTCATACACAGACACACACAGGCAGACAGTCATACACACACACACAGGCAGACAGTCACACACACACACACACACACACGCAGGAAGACAGTCACACACACTCACACACACACACACACACACACAAACACACAGACAGACAGTCATACACACACACACACACACACACACACAGACACACACACAGGCAGACAGTCACACACACACACACACACACACACACACACACACACACAGTCACACTCACACTGACAATCACCTCTAGTTATCTTTGTTCATTGTGGAGGCAGTGCAGCTCCTGGAGACTGTTTGTTGTGGTAGCAGGGACTCCTTCCTGCTTCCCCTGCAGCAGTTACCTGGCACTTTTAGCTCCGTCCCTGCAGTCAATTTTGCTCCGCCCCCGTTGCATGCGAAGCTCACACACCCCTAAGGCCGGCCCTGGACACACACACATGTTCGAATACAATCATCCATACACACAAGCTGCCTAATGCATACATCCACACACACTGGGCCTATCACTCCAAGGGGCCCAGGTGCCCTGTCGATCCCTTGGACTGTGGGCACACCCGGCATCACTTCAGGTTCGGTGCACAGTTGGACCAGCATTGGGGCATGCAATCACTGGTTGAGCGGCAGGAGGGGAGCGCACTGCTCAGTGCTCCCGCTCCTGCCAGTCACTGAATGTAGTGTGACTGAGTGGGCCGCGTTCTAACAGAAAGTGTTCACTGATAGAGCACATACTGTGAGACACGGTATTGCTGTTAGCTGTCAGAGGTGTGCACATACGGGAGGGGAATTGGGGATAGACTAATGGAGGGATCGTGGGTGAGAGAAACACATCGGGGTATGGGAGGGGTACATGTGGAAGCATAATAAGACATGGAATGGCTAGGGGCAGGGAATAAGCCACATTGAGGGGTGGGAGAGATACATGGGGTGGCAGAACAAGATGTGGAAGAATTGGGGGATGAGATACATGGAGGGGGATACATTGCAGTATGTGACATATGGAGCGGCTGGGGTGCAATGAGACACATGGAGTGTCTGAGAGAGGGGTGGGAGATGCATGGGGAGGCAGAATAAGACATGGAGAGGCTGGGGAAGGAAATGACACACGTATGGATGGGGGAGGGGAAGACACATAGGGAAGCAGAAATGGAGGGGCAGGGAGACGAAATGAAATACATGAAGGGGTAGGTGAATGCGATACATGGTGGGGCTGATGGAGAGGCTGGGGGGAATGAGACACATGGAGTGACGGGGGGCTGAGACACATGGGGGATGAGATACATGGAGAGGCTGAGGTGATGGTGGAATGAGACACATGGAGGGGCTGGGGCATGAGACACATGGAGGGGATAAGGAGGAATGAGATGTTGGGGGAGAAATAAGACATGTAAGGGGTGAGGCATAGGAAGGGGCTGGGGGGATGAGACATGGAGGGGCTAGGGGGGCATGAGACACATCAACGGGCGGGGGGAGAATGAGACACATGGAGGGGCTGTGGAGGAGTATGAGACACATGGAAGGTCTGGGGAGGGGGGCAATGAGACACATGTAGGGGCCTACAGCAATTTTATGGTTACGTTTCTGCACACGCACATGTCCAATACGCACATGCCCCACACGCTGGATGAGTTAAAAGGACTTGCTCTTTTTATCGTGGCTCCATAATAAATGCACAGTAAGGTATAAAAGGTTGTAACAAAATATATAAAACAAAATCCTTGCTCTTCTGAGCACTAACTAAACAAAATAATTAGCTAACTGGGTTGGATGGCTTGTCCATTTCCATGTAGAGTGGAGCACTGGCCCACCCTACTCTCCAAGTGCTACACCCCAGGGTCCAAATATACAATTATATAAAGTGCAATATTCATTTTAATATAACACATTTACCTGGGGCTAATTACACAAAGTAGGAACCTTGCAAAATCTGGGGAGATATATAGATTCCCTCCAGCACAATTCCTTGCTTTCGGTCACAACACATACAGCCAAATACATACAGAAAATAAAGAGTGCGGGAAGAATCACAATACACGTAAAAAAGGAAATATAAGTGAAGTGGGTGTAGAATGGTCCACTGATTTATAATGGTATCAAAAAAATCATAAATAATACATAGTTATACAGTAATATAATACAATCTAGTGAGTATAAAGTAAAAAACTCAGAAACAAACGAGAAATGTATGCTCATCACCCTTCCAAGGGTACTGGAATGTAGATCTTCTATATGGAAAATTTCGTAGTAGAAACAGGGAAAAAAAGGAAAAAGTAAAAAAAAACAACAATTGGATATTTATTGTATTGCACTTACAAAAGTGTAACAATTATAGGCATATTTCAGTCAATAGTGGTACTCCAGCAGGATGTAGGTCTTGAAAAACCAGCAGGATCAGACAATAACGGTGAGGAAATAGCAGCAGAAACAAAGATAAAACTATTAACAATCTTTAAAATAAAAATTCAATGAATAATAATCCAACACGTTTCGTCCTAGAAGCAGGACTAGCGATATATGTTTATCCTTAGCCAGGAAACCGTATAAATAGGATGGTAGTGAAGAAAAATAGGATCCATATGTGTTCGGCGTGCATTATACATTATCCTCCCATAGCCAGTAACCTGTGTTTATTATACATTATCCTCCCAACGCCAGTAACCTGTGTTTATTATACATTATCCTCCCAAAGCCAGTAACCGGTGTTTATTATACATTATCCCCCACAACCAGTAACCTGTGTTTATTATACATTATCCCCCACAACCAGTAACCTGTGTTTATTATACATTATCCTCCCCATAGCCAGTAACCTGTGTTTATTATACATTATCCCCCATAGCCAGTAACCTGTGTTTATTATACATTATCCTCCCCATAGCCAGTAACCTGTGTTTATTATACATTATCCCCCCATAGCCAGTAACCTGTGTTTATTATACATTATCCTCCCATAGCCAGTAACCTGTGTTTATTATACATTATCCCTCCATAGCCAGTAACCTGTGTTTATTATACATTATCCCCCCATAGCCAGTAACCTGTGTTTATTATACATTATCCCTCCCATAGCCAGTAACCTGTGTTTATTATACATTATCCTCCCATAGCCAGTAACCTGTGCTTATTATACATTATCCCCCCACAACAAGTAACCTGTGTTTATTATACATTATCCCCCCACAACCAGTAACCTGTGTTTATTATACATTATCCTCCCATAGCCAGTAACCTGTGTTTATTATACATTATCCCCCCATAGCCAGTAACCTGTGCTTATTATACATTATCCCTCCATAGCCAGTAACCTGTGTTTATTATACATTATCCCCCCATAGCCAGTAACCTGTGTTTATCATACATTATCCCCCCCCCCCCCCCATAGCCAGTAACCTGTGTTTATTATACATTATCCCCCATAGTCATTTATCGTTGGACCTAGGCAGCATGATGTCTTAGGCCGGCCCAGAGAGTGAGTGAGTGAGTGAATAATATAATATATATGTTCAGAAACATATTAGTAATATATGTAAATCGGGTTTATGCAAAGAGGGTGAAAAGGTATTAAAGAAAAGCACACTTATTGCATCAAATTTACAAAGCCAAACTTTTAAAAGCTTTCCTCATTTCTTTCTCGGGATGAGGAATATATCGGTTGTAGACTGAGGATTTCCATCTGCCCAATCTTTTAATAATATGCACTGGAGTGTCAGTGTTGAAGGAGACCGAAGCGGCCCCTATTCTAAATGAAAGACCCGAGACATGGATACAACCCAATCTTAGGAGTAGTGTTCTGATGTACAAGATGAATTTAGCCGTAGTCAGAGGGATTCAGTGAGAGTAGTGGTGAAATGTGTGTGGCATGACTGAGTGTGGGTAAGTAAGAGTCAAGTATTTTAACTGGGCACTAGTTCTAGGTGGGATAAAGTGGTATAGCGGATGGATGAGTAGTTTGGTTCGTTTTAGAGGTTTGTAGAGAAAGCATATAGTGATCATGATTTTTAGCGGTAAGGTGGTCTCAAACAAACATAAAATGCTATATAAAATTTGTGGGAATATCGAATAGTCGTGTACAGTAAATCAGAGAGGGCTCAGAATATTGAACCATCGATCGGTAACCTGGATGAAGTAGGGGGTCTATCTGTTTTATTAAATACTCGGTAATATACTTTTAATGGGATAGGACGTTAGGAAAGGTGTGTGATTGGGATAAGTGGTTGTGGCTGTATTTACCTTATCCTGGGACCGACCTGGCTCCTAAGCTTGAGCCGCACATGGCTGGATCACTCCTGCCTCCACACGAGCCGCATGCGGCTTGATCTCCTCTTCTGACTTAGCCACGTGCACTGACCACAGTGATCGGTCACGTGGCCCGCCTGGCACTAGGAGCACGCCTCGAGTCACGAGCTCACTCTTAAAGGGGCAGTGGGAGCCAAAAGTTGATTCAGGCTCCCATTGGCCCACGTCATTCCAGCACCCCCACACACGAACGTTTTGGGGGCATAGGCATGACGTGGGCCAATCAAATGTTAAAGGATATTGACACTGTTGCACATAGAAGGCTTATCAACAAACTACAATCTTTGAGTTTGGATTCCAATATTGTTGAATGGGTAAGGCAGTGGCTGAGTGACAGGCAACAGAGGGTTGTAGTCAATGGAGTATATTCGAAGCTTGGGCTTGTCACCAGTGGGGTACCTCAGGGATCTGTACTTGGACCCATTCTCTTTAATATTTTTATTAGTGATATTGCAGAAGGTCTTGATGGTAAGGTGTGTCTTTTTGCGGATGATACTAAGATATGTAACAGGGTTGATGTTCCAGGAGGGATAAGCCAAATGGAAAATGATTTAGGTAGACTAGAAAAATGGTCAGAGTTGTGGCAACTGACATTTAATGTGGATAAGTGCAAGATAATGCATCTTGGACGTAAAAACCCAAGGGCAGAGTACAGAATATTTGATAGAGTCCTAACCTCAACATCTGAGGAAAGGGATTTAGGGGTGATTATTTCTGATGACTTAAAGGTAGGCAGACAATGTAATAGAGCAGCAGGAAATGCTAGCAGAATGCTTGGTTGTATAGGGAGAGGTATTAGCAGTAGAAAGAGGGAAGTGCTCATGCCATTGTACAGAACACTGGTGAGACCTCACTTGGAGTACTGTACACAGTACTGGAGACCCTATCTTCAGAAGGATATTGATACCTTAGAGAGAGTTCAAAGAAGGGCTACTAAACTGGTTCATGGATTGCAGGATAAAACTTACCAGGAAAGGTTAAAGGATCTTAACATGTATAGCATGGAGGAAAGACGAGACAGGGGGGATATGATAGAAACATTTAAATACATAAAGGGAATCAACACAGTAAAGGAGGAGACTATATTTAAAAGAAGAAAAACTACCACAACAAGAGGACATAGTCTTAAATTAGAGGGACAAAGGTTTAAAAATAATATCAGGAAGTATTACTTTACTGAGAGGGTAGTGGATGCATGGAATAGCCTTCCAGCTGAAGTGGTAGAGGTTAACACAGTAAAGGAGTTTAAGCATGCGTGGGATAGGCATAAGGCTATCCTAACTATAAGATAAGGCCAGGGACTAATGAAAGTATTTAGAAATCTGGGCAGACTAGATGGGCCGAATGGTTCTTATCTGCCGTCACATTCTATGTTTCTATGTTTCTATTTAAACTTCCCTAGCCCTATCCACTTTGTCCTATCGTGGTTTCTGTGTCAGTACCCTTTAGTGCGTTCCTTGATCTATTTTGTTTATTTTGGTATTGACCATGGCTTTGCTCTTGACTCTGAATTTATCTTCAACCCTTTCCTGTTTTGTTTGCCCATGTGACTGATTACCATCTACCTGACTCTGGCTTGTTCTCGTTTTCGGAGTCTCTCTGTTACCATGACCTTGTCTCGTTTCTGATTACGCTTTATCTCTGTCTGACGTTTAGTCTGGCCATTCTAAGTCCAGGTAATGAGTTATATCCTAGTCTTGTCCCTTGCTATCCTAAACTCTGCGTGTTGGGGTATTACATCATGACATTATGATAGGACCATGGGCCCTGCAGGTTTAGGACAGCAAATGGCCTCCTATGAGGCAAGATTTTAAGAACAGGATCACCGTATGGACCAGATTGCCCAGGCCCATCAGACACTTTTGTCCAGAAATGCTTATTCGGCCCCTAAAACACTGGTATGCGTACCATCTCAACCCGTACCTCCCATTCCAGAGGCATCTATCCTGACTAGAGATGTCCCGAATAGTTCACTGGCGAATAGTTCCTGGCGAATATAGCTTGTTCGCGTTCGCTGCGGATGGCGAACATATGCGATGTTCGGTCCGCCCCCTATTCGTCATCATTGAGTAAACTTTGACCCTGTACCTCACAGTCAGCAGACACATTCCAGCCAATCAGCAGCAGACCCTCCCTCCCAGACCCTACCACCTCCTGGACAGCATCCATTTTAGATTCATTCGGAAGCTGCATTCTTTTTTTTTTTGTATTATTATTTTTTTTTTAGACAGAAGTGTGTTATATTTGAGCATGCTAGGCTGAACGTGCGTATATCATGGCTAGTTGCAGTTGAGGGTATGAGTATATAGCAGTACATTGTTGTGAAAGATGGCTGTCATGTTTAGGGTGTAGCTTGCACGTTATCAACTGTGTATTTATATCAGCAGCTCCACCACTAGATATAAATCAAGTGTGAGTCGCCCCATGAGATGAGACTAGTGAATAACATAATACATGAACGGTTAAGGTAAAGGCATGTAAGGAACTACGACAATAAACTCTTCAGAAGGTGAAATAATGACATGACGCTTGCTACTTTACGATTAGTTAATGTGCAGAGAGCAGTTCATGTGATCAAAGGCATGGTGTGGAGGATCGGCTATAGTGGGACATGCTTGGCAGGCTTCTGTTTACTGCTTGTGCTCATCCGATCCCTTCTGGGCGCCAGGTGCAGACCCTGGGAGTCCCTGATACCTGGAACAACAAAGGCAAGTCTCTGGCTGAGTGCCGGGTTCGCGACTTGAGGTGGTGGAAGCTTGTTTTGTTGGGTGGTCGGATCTGTCCCGGTGGTGCTTCACGTCCGTTGTGGAATTGTGGTGGCTTAAGGTGGAGGCGAGTGCTTGACGTGGGGCAGGCTCTGCGTTTCTGTTTGTGCCTCCGGTCCCGTCTTCGACGCCTTTTGCGTTGGTGGATTTTAATGGGGACTGCTTCGCTTAGCTGTGGTGGAGCTTGTTGGGGCTTCCTGCTTGTTATTTGCTTCCAAAATTGATTAAAGAGTCTGTCCAGCTTAGACTCAATATCCTGCCATGCTTTGCTGGTACCAGGAGGACATGCGGCTGCCGCAATATTGGGAGAGTCACAGATGAGTATGTCAGCCTGGGCGGCTGTGCTCTGTGCGTCATTAGCTCCAGACAGCCTCTCAGGGGTGGACCGGGATAACCCCCACCGGTCCGAGCATGGGGGGGGTGTAATGGACGGGAAGTAGCTGCTCCTGGGCATCCCAGGATTGGGAGATCGGCCGCCTCTCCCGCCCGGTGAGCACCAGGCCACACTTGCCACGCGGAGGTAAGTAAGACTCTGTCGAGTTGCTGACCGCTATTAAGCATGTCGGGTCGGTCAGGTAGGAGCAACATTGCTGGGTCATCCCCTTCTGGGGTGAAATTCGCTTGTTGATAGCTGCTTAAAGTGAGATATTGAGGGAGCTCACACGAAGTGCGTCTTTCCTCCATGACAGCTAGGCCCCGCCCCCCGGAAGCTGCATTCTTAGAGGAGGGACAGTGTAGCTGCTGCTTATTTAATAGGGAAATCGATAGCTAGGCTAGTGTATTCAGTGTCCACTACAGTCCTGAAGGACTCATCTGATCTCTGCTGTAAGGACAGCACCCCAAAAAGCCCTTTTTAGGGCTAGAACATCAGTCTGCTTTTTTTTTTTCTGTGTAATCTAATTGCAGTTGCCTGCCTGCCAGCGTGTGTGTCAGGCTCACAGCGTATACTGTGCCCACTTGCCCAGTGCCACCACTCATATCTGGTGTCACAATAGCTTGCATTTAAAAAAAAACCAAAAACTTTTTTGACTGTAATATAATAGCAGTCAGTTTCCTTCACACGTGTGCGTTTCAGGGCCTGCCAGGGCACAGTGTCACACCAGTGCAACTCATATCTGGTGTAACAGTAGTGTACATTAAAAAAAAAACTAGAAATTTGACTGTGAAATAATAGCAGTCAGTTTCCTTCACACGTGTGCGTTTCAGGGCCTGCCAGGGCACAGTGTCACACCAGTGCAACTCATATCTGGTGTAACAGTAATGTACATTTAAAAAAAAAAAAATACAGGGGGCTTGTTGTCACTTGGTGTTGTACGTGGCTGGGTGGAGGAAGAGACCTTCAATTACATCAGTGAGGACAAGGAACGGGACATGGCTAGCTTGGTATCCTTGTGCAAATGGGGAGTTTGCGGTTGTGCAAATGGACTGTTTGCGGTGCATTAAACGGGGGGTTTGGTCTGTCACTGTGAAGCGGGCGTAACCCTTACACTACCTGATCGATACAACATCATACCTGATGTTTTAAAGCACGTTATTCCAAACAATTTAGGAATGTTAGGTGATTTATGCCCTTTATGGATTAAAACCAGACTCTGCATCAACTATGTAATTTTCCATGGGAGTTTTGCCGTGGATCCCCCTCCGGCATGCCACAGTCCAGGTGTTAGTCCCCTTGAAACTACTTTTCCATCACTATTGTGCCCAGAAAGAGTCCCTGTTGGTTTTAAAATTCGCCTGCCCATTGAAGTCTATTTGCGGAAGTTCGCGTTCGCCGTTCGCGAACGGAAAATTTTATGTTCACGACATCTCTACTTCCTAATCAAAAAACACAGTTAACATGATCTAGATCTTGCTGTGACTTTGTCAGGATCGGGACAGGGATCCAACACGCAGAGTACAAACAGGTGGTAGGTACGTATACCGGACCTTAGAATGGCCGGACTTAACGTACGGAGTAAGTAGAGAATGGTCTAGGGACAAGCCGAGGTCGAGGGAACGAGAGGACAGGTAAGCGAGAGACAAGCCGAGTCAAAGGGTAACAGAGATAAACAGAGTAGTACAAACAAGCCGGGTCAGAACCAAAGGGACAACTAGAATACAAGAGCACTGAGTGACTAGACAGGCTAGAACCACGACAGGGCAATGAGCAGATGCGCTGTTAGCCAATGAGAGAGTTAATGCGTGGCTGGGCGTGGGTCAGTGGCACTAACCAGAGCTTTCTTGTAGGCATTTCCAGCAGCAGGGGAAGTGTTGCATGCCTATCAGTACCCAGGGAACCAGTGTGTGTGGGGAAGAGGGGGGGGCAGGAGGGGGGGGGGGGGCGGCAAAATCAGTTTTTGCCTGTGCAGCCAAAAATCCTTGCACCGGCCCTGCGAAAGCCTACTTTATACCTTGATTCTAGAGGGTAATCACGCCCCCGACGAGTCCTGATTAGTGCTCGGGACTTGACTGACAGGTCGACCCGGGTTGGCGTCATGACGTCGACTACTGAGCGTCGCGTCATATAAGGAAGTGGATCCCTCGCGGTCGGCTTGTAAATGGCCGAGAGGACCGCGAGGAATGGAAGAAACAACCCCTCTGGGAGGATAAACGTCTAAGTCTCTCACCTCCTCTGAGGTAGAGACTACAGGTACCCTGACAGACTTTTCCGTGCCTTCTTCCTTGTTCTGCTTGATGCTGGTTTTTGGATCACTTTGTAAAAATTCTCGACCATCTTTTTAGCATTTGTGCCACACTTTCATTTGTGCTGCACTCATTGCATCATCCTCGAAAGCCTTCCGAATCATCCGGATAGTTTCCTTAGAGGAATATTCAATGTCATTTTAAACGCGCCGGCCACACAGTACACATGCCCGCACAATGGCATCTAGCACCCTCACTGACTAGTACAGTGAAGTTGTCATTATTCATACATGCACATTCCAGTCCACTTTCTTTGGATGCCACGTTGCATCAATGTCGTGCAAACCGTTATATTAATAATGGATGGACTTTTGAAGGACAGACATCGTATATCATTAATTTTGAAGTTACTTAATGTGCCATGTTTTCACAGTAAGTTAACATTCTCCTTCAAAATCTTATTCTTTATGGGGCAACAACAGTCATTAATTTTTTTGAGAGAACCGAAATTTACAAGGGTCTCACTAGCACGGTTTGTGGGTAACATTTTACATTAAATAAGAAAACTATTTTAATCTTTGAGTTGCACTCGACAGCTCATTTTAGTGGATATGGTACAGAGAGTCTCCAGGCAGTATTTCCCTTGTTAATATAAATCCATTTTCAAATGGTAAATTGAAAAACACTGAGCTAGTTCAACATTGAAGAAACACAATGGAGTTAACCCCGACTAGAATTACCAAAAAGAAACAGAAAGAAGAGATTCTTATAACTTTCATTCGTTCTATCTAAAAGGAACACTATAGGGTCAGGATCACAAACGTGTTCTGATCCTATAGTGTTAAAACCACCATCTAGACCCCCTGGTTCCCTGTTGAGCCCCTTTATATAGTAAAATAGTAAAATATTGCTTTTATTCGAATCTGCAGCTAGGATTGGCTGAGCTTGTCAAGGAGGCAGATCAGGGGCAGAAAAATGAATTGAATCTGATGTCAGGAGCCAGGATGTAACATTCCCAGAGCGATGGCATCATTACAGAATCTGGGCAATCGGTGTACAGACTAATCCCAGTGGCAAAACCACTGGACACCAGAGATAAAGATCAAAATATGTGTGTGAATGAATGAATGTGAGTATGTGTGTGTGAATGTGAGTGAGTGAGTATGTGTGTATGAATGGACATGTATGTGCATGAATGTTTGTCTGTGCGTATATATGAATGTGAGCGAACCATATAAACATTAATATACACACAATGCATACACATGCATTGTGTGCATATTAATGTTTGTATGGTTTGTGTTTATGAATGTGAGCATGTATGTGTATGAGTGTGTATAAAAAGTGTGTAAAAAACTAGTAAAACAAATAAAAAAATCTATCAAGCTAAAAAGACATATTATATTACTCATATTACAATAAGCATGATTTTTAACCTTTCTATACCCCCTACACCTTTCATGTGGCAGTTGGGGTATATCATGTAAAACTAGCTACATTGCTGTCCAGTCACTAAAAGTGCCCTCTCTGTGAAATAATGGGGGAAGGCGTAGTCTCCCCTCTTCCCCCACCCATGGGGAACTTCAAATTAAGTAATACGGGGTGGACAGATCACTGTTCACACCCACTCCCCTTACCCCCATATACTTTCTTACACTTGAATTCTTATTAGAGTGCACTGAATAATTGGCTTGTAAGTCAACAAATCAGAATGCTCTGACAGAAAATTCTTACTTCTCTCGAGTGCTGGCCAGCAGCCACATGTTTAACCCTTGTATTGAGGTCTGCCAGTGGGTAAATAGCACTTCAAATTATTATTCACCTGAAGAATTGTGCAGACTTCGTCTCTTTTGCCTTCCTGTCATCTGTTTCTTTCCTTAACACCCCTCTCATGTCCTTTCTCCTTAGCCATGTTTGTCTTGGTCTCTCCACCCACCTATTATTATGCAACCATTAACGTCATTCCAAAATATATAGAAGCTTGGTTTCTAGCGCATGCACTTGAAACAGGCAGGCAGTTAAAACATCCAAACCAGAGTCTTTCAGTTCCGGTACAGTATAAAGTACATAAAATAAAAGCACCTTGGTATAATTCTTGAGGTAGGTGCATTCTCAGAAATAGTAGGATATGTGGAGATAGAAGAATATAGCAGAATATAGTGTAGACTATGTCACATAGCATGATGGTATAAGAAATAGAATTGCACTTCCAGTTTGTTGAGCCTCCATTCTATCTGAATGCGCTTGAGTGGAACAATCCCCGTCTAGGGATATTACGTGTCTTCTTTATTATTCTCTATTCACAGCTTGTCTTCTACAACCCATCTAATGACGATCCTTGTCATCCCTCTCTATACCTCCTATCAGCCAAATCAAATCCCTTCTTTCAGCACTCAATCTTGCCCATTGTTTCTCATGTTTTCCACTGTCCTCCATATTCTACATACAAACTGTGGAGGAATCCACTTTCCTCCATACCCATCCATCTCATGCATGTGTCCAATTTAATTCTACCTCATGTCCCTAGCGATGAATCATATGCTCTATATCTACCATGTAGTTCATACCTATCTATCATCACACAGCATATTTTATAGTGGAAGGGCAATATGGAGTGCCATTTGTTTCTCCATGTGGACATGTCATGCATGGCGTCATTATGCCACACACACACAAAACAAAACAAAAAACATTTCACAAAACAGCTCTTGTCTGTATAGTGCGCCCCACAGTTTGCTTGTATCACATATTGCTACAATGGACACAACTGAAAAGCATTGTAGATACATTAAATTGTGTTCCTGTATCTTTCTTTCCTAATGACAGAAATTCTTTTTATATCAGTTTTTTTTTTTTTTTAAGTGTTAAAATTATGTTACAGTTTTCTTTCAGGAATGCATGGCTTTGCGTACTTGCAATTTTAACTGCATCAAAGTTCAACCCAGAAACATAAGGTACTACCTCTCTGTAACACAGGTATATTTTAAGGTGCCTTACAGTAGGAATAGTTTACATTTTTTAAATGCACTATGGTACTTCTCTTTAGTATCTGTTTGGATTAATTGTGATGTTTCTTCCCTAGATCTCTAGTTGACGAGTGCTCCCTTTTTCCTTTTGGCTTTGAGCAAAAAGTTGAAAACTGCAGACTTCATTCTTCTAAGATGGAAAAAGAAGTCAGCCTGCTGAGAGAGCGTCCCTGCAGCCCGTATAGGAGTCAGCATCCAAGCACGGTAGAGATACGAAGCATTTATGAGCCTTCCAAAGTACATATCGATAGAAATAGCGACTCAGTTTCAGAACAGACTAGCGAAATATCACCAGACTCTGTAATGCCAGAACACTTCATGGGCCATGTTAAAGGTTTGCGGAAGGTGTTTGAAGATATTAGTCACAAAGAAAAGGTCAGACATTTTAAGGTTGAAGGCAAAGCCAAACTGTACGGATCTCTAAGACAAAAGAAACGCCAAGTGACCAGGGACATACCCATCTTACCTGGTGTACATGAGCCAGTATACTCTCAAGTTTTCAATCCTCGTAGTAAACATTTGTTGAATAAAAACAGTGAACATGGCACAATCTCCAATCAGGCTTGCATAAAGCATAGTGTTCCAACACCTAATAGTAGCTGGCACAACAGAGTAAACTCCTCAGAAAATATTAATGAAACTGCTATGGATACTATAGAGGTTGCATCCTTGAGTGGTAAAATGGACTCACACAATGAATATTCCAAACTCCAAAGTCAAGATCTCCATTTGCCCCTGCAAATAGCAACACCACCTACAGAAAAGACTTGGAGTAATACATCCTTTTCTCTAGGGTCACCAAAAGGATGGAGAAAAGAGACCCATCTTGTTCGATCATCAAAAGCTATTATTCGGCAAAGACTTGAAAAGCACTTACAAACTGTTTCCCCCACACAGTCTCAGAATTCAGACACTTTAGATTTTTCAGTTGCAAGAGCTGAACTTTGTGATGTTATGCCAGACTCACCTGAGCCTGAAGATTTCAGCACAGAAATTGATACTGAATTACCAAGCATGAGATACAGTGATGATACTGACATTGCAAAGCCACTAAATAAGGAGCAGTTTCACATTGCTTTGAAACAGGACCCAGTTCAAAATGAAAATATTTTTTGTTTAAGTGAAACTAAGAGTAGCCTGGAAAGTGAGAGAGACCATGTAGACCCTTTGACAATCAAAAAGGTGAAGTTGGAAGATCCACTTGTTGATTCAGGACAACAAGTAAAAGATAGAAGCAAAACTTATTTCAGAACTAAAGAAATAAATTTAAGTGTATCCAAAAATAACACGGGGAAAAAAGTAACAAATACACTGTGGTCTGATGGAAATACTGAACAAAATCTGCCATGCAATGATAGAAGTACTGCTTCTAAGGTACATAGAGACCTCTTTTCTAGTGATGTCCACACCATGCAGGCTAATTGCAGAACTCACAATAATTGTAGTAAATACACTTTTGTGCCAATTGAAAAGGGAAATTTAGGACATGCTCAAAGTCTGGTACACAATGATAAAAGTAATGCACCTATTTCAACCCAACAAAGAAATGTCAACTCTAGTGGCGTCCATGTTATACCACCAACTAACTCAACTCATTCTGTAGAAATGAAAAGACAAAAACACAACTTTGAACAGATTACCACTGGAAACACAGTTCCAAATAATAGAACAGATGGAGTAGTGGGTGATAGAGAAGTAATTAATCTGCCTTTAGAGAAGGTCAGAACTAAAGGAGAGAAAACATTTGTAACAGATACTATGGAAGACTATGAACAATTCTCAACATCAACTACAGATGTGCATCATCTGAAAGGCACATTAAGACATATTTATACACATCACAATACTAGTTTGCTAAATAAAGAGGAAAAAGGCATTGAGGTCAATGTACCAGCAAATAAACCCACAGAAAACGTAATACCACGGCAAGCATCAACTGCATTTTTTAATAACAAGAAATTGCAAACACAAAGTACCTTGGAACATCATTATAAAAAACCTTTATGTACAGAACTACATAGTTATAAAATCTCAGTAGAAAATATAACACCACAATTACCTAAAGAAAGATTAACATGCCAATCTCAGGATTCCCCTGAGTTTTCGAAAGATAATAATGAGTTTGAGGCTGAAGTCAGATCGGCGATTGACCGGCATGGTGATACAATTGATCATGGTGGAGAAATAATATATAAATATACAGAGTGCATCAAACAAGATGAAAATGGAATGGATGAAACTGAAAGTGCAATGAATACAACTGGTGATGTGCTACTGCCAACTGAATCTTTTGTGTATCAAAGTAAAAATATTTTGATTGGAAAAGGAAGCCAAACTATAAGGAATTCCAGAGATTTATTGGACAAAGCTAAGCAGATGGCATCCTATCTATCAACAGAGAAAACAGAAAATTATAGGGAGTGGCAAAATGAAGATATAGAGAAACAAATAATGCACTTCTCAGGCCAAGGTGGAAATACAGTGGAATTTGAAGATACTATATTAGATAAGCACAAGGAGCACACATCAGTTGACACATCAACTAACAAGCAAATTGAAAAAGATGTAAATGAAATCACAGAGTTGTCTCAAGACACTCTTCACAATTCTTTTGATGAGCAAGATGAGCATGATGAGGAAGAATTTTTCACCCCAAGTGAGACTTCAGAAGAAAATGCCAGTGATCATAAATATGAAGATGTCATAGGCCACATAGTAGAAAGTTTAAGTCGTGTGATAGATAGTCCTACCTTCAAAGAGGAATTGGGAGGAAATGCTAGTATCCAACTAGCTGAAGATAAGATAGACCAAACAGTTTTCAACAGCAAAACTGTTGAATTGACTAATCGGTTGGGAGGTATGGCTGATACTACTTTCATTAATGAACAACAGTCAGGAGAAGTCAACATTCAGCCATGTCTAGGTAAAGAAGGCCTATCAGCACATTTTACTAATATGTCTGGCAAGAAGATGCACCTTGTTACCATGGTTGAAAAGTCTCTTGGTGATGTAGACAGCATAGTATATGTTACCAATACAATTCAAGAAATGCCATCTATCACCCCCGTAGAGGAAGAATCAGTTATAGGAATCCATATTCAGACCAGTACAGATAAAATAGAAAATGCAGATAATATTATAAATGCATCTGATTGTGGCATAATTGCATCAAATAAGTTGGATAACATTATTCCAGAGGAAGGGGAGCCAGAGACGAATGTTATTATTAACCTCACTGAATCCAACATAGATAAAACATCTAGTATTAGTAATAAAAATCACAATATAGTTAATAAGAGTGATATGATAATTAGTGTTCCCACACAAGAAGGGCCAATCAGTGAGTCAGTTATCCCATTAGTTCTAGATAAAATAGACCAGTCAGGATATGATACAGATATTCTGGGTGATGATTCTAAAGATAAAACAGAGAAAACACCCATTATTATTAAAATACCTGATGATATTACAAGTATTAATTACTTAACGGATAAAAAACCTATTGCTCCAATGGAGGAGGAACCAACAGGACATGCCATTGTTTGCCCAAAGGAAACTAAAATAAGTCAAGATATAAGATGCAATGGAGATGGCAACATGAGTAATCAATTTTCTTCCACAAAAGACATGACAGATGAGACAGAGCAATCAGCCAATATTGTAAACATAGTTGAAGTTATTGCTTCCACAAAGAAAAACACACTTAATGTTACAGTAACAGAAAGACCAGCAGGACATACCTTTGATTGCCCTGATGAAGACAAACTTAATCAGCCTGACTGTGTGACTGGAAAGGTGTTAGATATTCCTTCCATGCAAGAAGAACCAGCAGAAGATGAGGATATTATACTAGATCTTGATAAAGCAGACCAGTCAGCATATCATACAAAGGTCCAAGATAATGCCTCTTTTCAGCATGCTACAGAGAAAACAGAGAAAACACCAAATATTATTAAAATACCTGATGATGCTACTAGTATTAATTACTTACTGGATATAACATCTATTGCTCCAATGGAGGAGGAACCAACTCCTGTTTGCCCAAAGGAAGATAAAATCAGCCAAGATTTAAGATGCAATAAAGATGGCAACATTGTCAATCAATTTGCTTCCACAAAAGAAATGACAGCTGGAGATGTAGGTATCCAACTTACTCTAAGTAAAGTGGACCAATTATTACAAAGTGTAAATACACCTGAAGGTTCTCCTTCTCGGGACATTACATATGATAAAGAGCATACAATTAGTATTATTAATACATCTAAAGATTATCCAAATATTGTTTCCATAGAGGCTATAACTAAATTGCATGAGGAGCCAGAGGGAAATGTCACTATTCATTCATCAGAAGCTGATATAGACCAAGCAGCAGATTATAGTATTCAGACTGATGACATGATTAATCAGTTTAGTGATGTCTCAGTTCTTGTCCTCACACAAAGAGAACCACAAATTGATGCAGATGTGGAGCCAGTTTATATTAACAATACTTTGGACAATGTTGACATCCATCATTATACCGATAAGACAGAGCAATCAACCAACATTGCAAACATAGTTGAAAATTTCACAGTTATCGCTTCCACAAAGAAAAATATACTTAATGTTATAGTTGAAGAAAGACCAGCAGGACATACTATTGTTTGCCCTGATGAAGACAAACTTCATCAGCCTGACAGTGTGATTCAAAATGTGTTAGATACTTCTCCCATGCAAGAAGAACCAACAAGAGATGTTGATATTACAGTAGATTTAGATAAAGTAAACCAGTCAGCATATGGCACAGAGGTCCTGGGTCATACCTCTTTCCAGCAGGCTACGGAGAAAACACCCAATATTATTAAAATACTTGATGATGTATCTAGTATTAATTACTTAGCAGATAAAACACCTATTGCTCCAATGCAGAAGGACCAAACAGGACATACCATTGTTTGCCCAAAGGAAAATAAGATAAGCCAAGATATAAGTTGCAATGAAGATGGCAACACGGTTAATCAATTTGCTTCCACAAAAGAAATGACAGCTGGAGATGCAGATATCCAACCTACTCTAAGTAAAGTGGACCAACTATTAGAAAGTGTAAATACACCTGAAGGTTCTCCTTCTCAGGACATTACATATGATAAAGAACAAACAATTGGTATTAAAACAATTGGTATTATTAATAAATCTTATGATGTAAATACTGTTTCCATAGAGACTAAAGCTGTTATAACAAAAATGGATGAGAAGCCAGAGGGAAATGTCACTATTTGTCCATCAGAAGCTGACATAGACCAAGCAACAGATTATAGTATTCAGACTGATGACAAAATTAATCAGGTTGGTGATGTGGCAGTTCTTGTTCTCACACAAAGAAAACTGCAAAGTGATGCAGATGTGGAGTCAGTTTATATAACAAATACTTTGGATGATGTTGACATCCAACATTCTACCGATAAGACAGAGCAATCAACCAATATTGTAAACATAGTTGAAAATTTCACAGTTATTGCTTCCACAAAGAAAAACACACTTAATGTTATAGTTGAAGAAAGACCAGCCGGACATACTATTGTTTGCCTCGATGAAGACAAAATATATCAATCTGCAGGTGAAGCTAATCAGCCTAACAGTGTGACTGGAAATGACTTAAATATTGCTCCCATGCAAGAAGAACCCGGAAGAGATGTGGATATTAAACTAGATCTAGATAAATCAGACCATTCAGCATTTCTCACAAATGTATCAGATGGTGCAATGATCCATCCTGATAATACTAAACAAGCAGTCAACAGAAAAATACTGGAGAGTACCACTATTAATGCTTCTATAGAAGATACCACTGTAAATGCGCCAAAGATGGAGAACACAACAAAAAATGACCTTACATATCCTTCTAAACATGAAAAAGATCAAATGGCAAGTGCCTGTATTCAACCTGTAGGTTTAGTTAAGATACATACAAATGGAGCAACAACAGGCGACACAAACATCAAGCCAGCTGGAGATGAAATAAATCAAAGAGCACATTTCACTGATGCATCTGATAATCTGATGATTAGAGTTTCTTCAGAGGAGGACATTCTACAAAATGCCAAAACACAGCCAGAGGTTGTATATCAAGCTGCAGACATGACAATTATGGTGCCTGCTAAAACTGAATCAGCAGAACATGAAGAAGGTGTGAAAACCCTGGGTAGTGCCGAGATACAAAATAAGGAAAACTCTGCATTCTTAAACATAAGAAGCTTTCAGGAATCGACAAAGAGAAGACCAGAGGAAAGTGAAAAACACAATGTTTACAATTCACATAGAGAAGATGCAAATACTTATGCAGGTATATTTTCAAGCATTGTGGATTCTGTTCATATAAGTACTGCAAACAACAACATCATGGATTCAGTAGGTCACCAAGGCACAACTGAGGATATAAATGTAAATCTTATATACAATGATAGTGCATTATCCATGACAAAATCAGAAAAATGGGATCAATATACGACAGGTTTTACAGACTCATTGTCCGAGACTAGAAGCTCCCATGCTATACAAGTTCCTGTGGAAGTACTGAAAATTGTGCCCTCTGTTCAAGAAGACAATTTGCATAAAAACACTATCAACTCTAGGCATGAATTTCAAGCCTGTTTAGAAAAAGGTGAGGCTCAAACTATCATCATCGATGACAAATCTGGTTACTTTTCAAAGATGGACGAAGAAGTAGAGATCAATGAGAATATGATGGTATGGATGAATAAACTGCGGCAGCTTGAGACTCCTGATATTATGAAGTACCCAAGAGGGCCACGCCAGCCCCGTTCCTCTCCTCTAAGCATGTATTCAAATCTACCAACCATAAAAGAGGATCAAGATACTCTAGATAATGAGCCCAATAATGTTATGTCCCAAATGCAAAGGGAAAATGAAGAGGCCTTGCCAAGCCCAGATTCAAAAAGCCTTGAGACAGAGACCAAAAATATAGAGGAACAGTCTGAGAAGAAGTATTCCTGGGAAAAAAACATTGAAATGCCTTCCGATAAGGCATCACCTCTAGAAATGTTGAGGAAACATTCTGGTGACGAGACCTCTAGGAGTGAAACTTACAAAGCCTTGATAGCACAAAATCTTAATTCAAGACAAGGTTCGATCATTGGGTCACTGCTAGCCAACCGAGTAGATAAAACAACAGAAAAAACTGAGGGAAAGTTCTACTCCAGACTAAACAGCAGCTTTCTTCTCAGTAGTTACATTACACCTAAAAATAAATCAGAAGAAACTGAGGAGGACGTACATACAGTTTCACAGGATATGCCAACCATAAAAGACAGCGATGTACCTATGCCAGCCACAAAAGATAGCAACCCAGACGTACTTGTGCCAGCCACAAAAGATAGCAACCCAAACATACTTGTGCCAGCCACAAAAGATAGCAACCCAAACGTATTTGTGCCAGCTACAAAACATAACAACCCAAACATATTTGTGCAAGCCACAAAAGATAGCATCCCAGACGTACTTGTGCCAGCCACAAAAGATAGCAACCAAGGCGCACTTGTGTCAGCTACAAAAGATAGCAACCCACTCAGTGAAAATGTCCCCCTTTCTGCACTTGGTAACACTAGTATAGCTTCATCTGAACAACCTCAGGATACCGGCATAGATTGCACTTCTCTACTTGCTACAGTAGCATCTTCATCATTTCCCAGTGACATCCTCTCTGAGCCACATAAACCAATTACTACTCCTTTTAAGGACCTCCTGGACATCTGGGTGAGCTTTATTGTAGATTCAGTGACTGATTTGATAAATACTGATCATTAAGCAATTATTATTAACTTATTCTTTCTCACATTGAAATGAAATTAATTGATAACTTTCCACATTTGTATTATTGATTTATAATGACCTGAAATTAACCTCTTGTTAATGGGTGATTCAGTAATTGATTTTAGTTATTAGAATTGTTTATTGATCTGTAGTTATCAGTTAGTGTTTGTTAACTTTGCTATTAGTAACAAATATATGTTTTATTCATTTTAGCATCACGTCGAGAAACCTCATGGGCAGCTGAATCCTAGGCCAGGGAAGGTAAATAAATTGTTTACTTCACCTCACAGAGAGGACCAAAATTCTAATTATGTAGAAAATAATAAAACATAAAATCAAATAACTTAACAGGTGCAGGCATGCAAACATTCAATCTTGTTGGTGATGGAATCCTGATCATAATACTCTGGGAAGGAGGAACTATAAACCTTGCAGAATCCACGTGTGAGCCTTCCATGTGTAAAAATCTTCTTACTATAGATTTTATGATGTATAATATGTTCACTGACAGATCATTATATTCTCGGAGCCTGAGTTCAAGGGACAGAAGCATGAGATCTACAGTGACGTGGGTAATACAAGTGGCTGGGAATTACCGGATTCCATCTCTGTGCGTGTTGTTCGAGGGGGGTGAGTATAAAAACAAATGCGAAGAAGGAGTCTGGTTCATATATACTTACTTTGGATACTAACTAGGATGTCTTACTTAAAAATCTAAGTATCTACCTATTAATAGAAAACATGAAAAGAGAAAGTAATACTATCAGCGTTATTCACTGAAGGCCAGATCCCCCCATACCAAATGGGCAAAACTATACAGCTGTATATGGGGAAATAGAGATGGCACAATATGGACATTGTTCACACTATTTAACAATGTCTGGATTTTGAATGTATGGCTCCTAATGAGCCTGAATTAGGTCTAGATTTCCGTCAGACTAAACGCTGCTGAACTACTGAGATTTGGATCCGAAATGCTTCAAATCTAGGCCAATATTTTTTAAAAACCTAAACTATTTGGCACAGCAGTGGTTAATTTAAAAAGTGCAACAAAAAAAGGCATATGGGGGGGGGGGGGGGGGGGGGGTCAATAAGATCATTCTTGTAAATCTTCTTATCTTCAGCTCCAATGAAGGCCAGATTAAAATCCTTAATACACGATGCAGCTCTTGAAAAACAAACAAACCCAGATTTGGAAAAATAAATAAATCCTGAGTCCATCTTTGACTTCATCTTTATAAAAGCTTTCCCACGCTTTGAATTCTCATTAGAGGGCTCTGATTGGTTGGCTTGTAAGTCAACCAGTCAGAGCGCTCTCAGGGAAAGCTTACTTCTCTCAGAACTTCACTAGTAAAATGAATATATTCAAATTGATATAATAGATAGGACCTCAACCAGCCTATCAATTATATCTATTTGAATATATATGGGTGATGGGGTGGGGACACCAAGTGCATCGCAACGAATCCTGCAAATTTGGTCGAACTGACCGAATTTTAAACTGACTTGGTTTTTTTAAATATTAGGATTGCCATTCATGATAATTAATTTAAAAAAGTATATAGAGTCCAATAGAATCCATTATCTTCAATATATATGCTTTGGCTTTCCTATTTCCAGCATCTCCTTCTGGACAGAAAACTACCACTACCACATATACATTTTGCATAAGTTATGGCACAAGAAGCTCCCTGTCTCCCTTCTCTGTTAATCATGGTCATTATAGCTGCAACAATTTGGTAAAAATCACTGCAGTTATATACACACCTTGAGCCTTCACAGGCAAAGCTTAACTTACACCTGACCCCTACAACATCATATATATATATTTCCTGCTATTAGCAAATTTCAAGTAACCCCTTCTATATTTTGTTTCACACCCACATTATCTAATTTAGTTTGTAAGCTCAAAGGTCATATCTCTATGCGTGTTATATTAAATTCATATTATGCCAGCTACATTTTAAATATGGCAGACATTTCCTTTACTTTTGTACCAGTTTTTCTAATTATGCATTGTTCTATCTTCAATCCCTATCATCCGTTAACGCATTCACATTTTAAATAATAATACATAATTATATTCATAAAAGCAATGTATACTGTGGGTATTCTTTATGTCATGTGCAGGCTGGGCCAAAATTCTGCCCCAGAATTCTAGCAATACAGGCTGGGTCGCCACCCGGGCTGTATTTTACCAGGGCGGCCAGTAATTTAACCAGTACCAGATTTAGGAATATTCCAGCAGCATTGCCATTATATGTTGTGGCTGGTGCCAGTCATCTGCCTCTGCAGAAAGGGAGAGGCAGCTCGGCATATGTGCACAAACATTCTGTCTGTTTGCCTCTCGCACTCCTCATGTGTCTCGGAAAGTCAGAGTAACGTGAACCATCACCAAATGTGCGGAGTGAGCAAAAGGCAGATGCCATATGGGTCCTGGGGTAAGTACTGGGGATGTCACCTTGGTCCTGTAATTAATTCAGGGGATATCATCTGGGTCCTGGGGTAAGTGCCCGGGATGCCATCTGGGTGCAGAACAAGTACTGAGTTTGCTATCTTGATGCAGAGTTAGTGCTGGGGATGCAATCAGGGTGGCAGAGCAAGTTGCTGGTAATAAAACCATGTTCCTAGGGTAAGTGCTGGGGATGCCATCTGGATGCAGAGTAAGCGCTGGAAATGCATTCTAAGTGGCAGAGCAAGTTGATAATCAATTATCTTGTATATCTATCAACAGATCTATTTTATTTGTGAATTTGTGTCTATAACTGATGTTAACTGGTGGGTTGGTAAAAGTGCGCTTTGGGCCCCTATATAGTTTATGCCCTACAAGCCACAAGTTTCAAGCCCTCCCGTGCTTATTTGCCATATATTTTACACCTCCTATGTAAGCTTGTACTAGCTCTCTCTCTCTAAGAAAAACTGGTACAATAAGTATTCCTATGCCTGGCGGGTTAAGCTAATCAAGGTAATACAACTTGCCTAGCTACTTTTGTTAACTTACAAAATAGTTTCACTTTTTAAGGTGATGCTCTAGGCATCTTAATTATTTTTTCGACGTAGTTCTCTAGACTTCATGGAATATAGGGTAGAATTAGGGTTTCTGGTGATTTCTATTTATTTATTTTACTTTTATTTAACAATAATGGTAAAAGCTAGTATTTGAAATGATAATAGGAACACTCCAACATTAAAAATAAATGTATTTACTTTTAACAGTAGTGTTCCTTTCAGCTCCTTTGCCATCTGTTTTGATCTGACGCTCATACTCTGTTGTGGATGTGACCATTAATCAACATTTTGTTTTTGTGTTTGTGGATCATTATTTCTACAGTGCACCTATAGTTTGAGCAGATATGCATTTACATTATATTTACCAAATTATATGAGCACAGAAGGTGTAAGCCAAATCATTTCAAATATATTTATTTTTTTCCTTAAGATGGCTACTGTATGAGAAGCCACTGTTCCGTGGAAAACGATTAATGTTGTTGGAAGGTGACACAGACCTGACTTGTCCATGGAACATACAGAAGAAAACAAACAAAGAAGATACCAATGGACACAATTCGTGGATTGGATCACTGCGCCATGTGGTTAAGGTTATTATGAAAAAGAGATACTGCATGAATGTATAGAATCCCTCTAAAAATAGAGTAAAAGTATATAGTGGTAATAAATATATGGATTCTATTTTCTCCATAGTATTTAAATGGATGCAGTTGTAATGAAAGGTTGTTAGATTAGGACAGAAGAATCTAGAGCTTATTGAAGAATTGCTACAGACTAAAACATCTAAGGTTTCTGCTAGGGTGAGGCTGTTTAAGTGTATGCATTTTGAAATGCAAACTGATGAGTATCTGTGAAGTTAGATACTGCATACAGCTTATAGAAGACAAATTCAGGAGTGTTTACATCTTCTTCATTAGAACAGTTAGTTCACTGTAAGAGACCACAAGGAGGATGTAACTGAAAATAATTAGAAGCCTTCTAGTGTGTGTCACCATAAAAGATCAAGTATGGAAACCAAATTTAAAAATAATATTCAAGACAAAAAATCCAAGGGATGTGTACAAATTTGAAAGAAACATGCCAAATCCAAGGGAAATAGCCTTGCTCTGCATGATCTGGTATAGTCCAACTCCATAGAAGGTTATATAAGGATGACCAAGCAGTGATGTTTAATTTTAGTATAATGTATGGGTAATTTATGTGAGCTCAAGCATTGTTTTGGCTCACAGTGACTAAATTACCCTAACATGAAACCTAGGATCCTGATCAACTTGTTATAAAAATTACAAGGAAGACTAGATGACAAGACTCATGAATGAATGTGAATGGATTAAATTAACAAAGATTTGGGGCTTCAGAGAAATGGAGAGGAGTAGATGGAATATAATGAAAAATGCATTGTTTGGAACTTTAGGATATTCTTAAAAACTAAGCCAAACACTTCTTTGAATGATGTTTCAGGAAAATATATATTTTTAAATTCTTTATTTTTGTTGTGAGAGTAAATACATGTAGGCTTGCGATGCTACAACAGCAAGAGCAAACATTTCTGTAATGAACATAGTTTTACAGAGTCATGGCACATAAAGATTTAACACATTTTTGTAGTAGAACAATAATAAAACTGTAATAATGCTGATAAAGACATAGTGCGTTGTAACGAAAGAAGGTATTTTGCAATAAATGCTTAGCCTGTGCACTGGTAGCAAGAAACTAGGTAAAATAAAAATACATAAATTCTATTTTGGACTGCAACACATAAAGTTAGAACTAGCAGATACCACTGGAGCCCGCTATGTCAAAACTTAGGCATGTATATAGGCTCTCTAAACATAGTGGACCCTCGGGCTACTCCCGTTTGTCTAATGATAAAGTCCCAGCATTGCAGCAGGCCAAGCTTTTTCCACTCCGCCAGTCCTGCCAGCACGCATCATGTGCCCACAGATGCCTCACCCCTTTGAGTCAACATCAGAGTTCCCCCGGGTGTTGAGCAGTGATGTGAGGTTCATCCTCTCAGGACTCTAGGCCCAGTTAAACAGCCACAGGGATCAGACCCGCCGGGTACGAAAATGGGAGCAGCCAACAGCCCTTCACTGAGTGTTGGGGGCCTCAGTAGCATGGCCCAATATCGTAAGCGAGAGCCCTTCAACGCCTTCCTTGATGTGTCAGCCTGCAGGTAAGAATACGTAGGTGGTCTCAGGGAGCTGTGATTGGCAGCCATGTTGTGATCGGGGCGCGGGAATCCGGGGTCAGGTAAGCTATACTTATTCATCCTCTTAGTATCGGATCCCTGCAATGGGGACCGGGATAACCCTCGCCGGTCCAAAAGGTGTTAACCGGACAAGTTGGAGTGTCTGAGTGCCGATGTTGGGAAGCCAGAGATAAGAGCAGGGCAGCGGCCGTCTGCCCAGCTCGTCTCCCGATTAGGCCACAGGCACCGAGTCTGCCTTATGTTCATGGCTCAGGAAAAGCCATTCCCTGCAGGAGCCTCTCCCGCGTGCGACCGGGCAGCCTGGCGGTCCGACCCCGCCCCCCAGGAAAATATATTTTAATTTATTTTTGGTTGAGTGTTGTTAGTTCATTATTATTTTCTAATTATGTTTTGAAACATAAGACATCCTAGTGATGATTGTAAGAATTTCATTGTAATCTCTCTCTTTAGGATTTTCAAATTCCACAGATAAGTCTGTTCCCTGAGCAGAATGGGGAAGGTGAGAAAGTGAAAATTGTCGGACCAGCTCCAGACACACATGCATTTGGCCAGCCGATCAAGACAGAATCCATCATTGTTCACAGTGGCCTGTAAGAGATATTATGTTGTTATGGTTTTGGGAGAAAAAGTTTATATCATTATAACTTATAATTTTCAGTACTTGATTGGGAAGAAAATTGTATTTCGCAAAAATCAGCATGGCTTTATGAAACATATGTGATGTCAAGCTAACTTGATTGCATTCTATGAAGAAAAAAGTAGATGTGATCTACTTGAATTTTACAAAAGGCATTCCACAGGATAATGTTTACAAAGAAATTGGTCTAGACTCTAGATGAATATCTTTGTTAGTGGGTAGAGAACTGGCTTAAAGATACAGAGTACAGAGTGTTGTCATTAATGGTAAAAAAAAGTTGGACAAAACTGGTGAATGGTGTCCCTTACTAAAAGTGGGTAAATGGTAAGAAGGATATAACTTCACTGCAGTGGTGTTTAGATAGATTCTTGGACCGGGCACTCAAATGGCAGATGAAATGTAATGTAGACAAATGCAAAGTTATGCAAGGAATGAAAAAGCAACTTGCACTCTAAATGTTAGCGAATTAGGGATAACAACACATGAGAATGATTTGGGAATTTCTACAGACCTTAATAAACCCACCTTAATAAACTTAATACATTGTATAACTCGTTCTGCCGCTTTGTGATATAATGTAATTACAGGACCCACCATTGTGACATGCTAAAATAACTAAACTGGCTGTCGCTGGAATCCAGACGCACCCTTCATCTTTCCAGCCTTGTGTTTACAAGCTTTTCTGGGAAGCTACCACCATACCAGAGCAGAGTGCTCTCCTCGGCTGTTCCATCCTCCTATAACCACCGATTCAGTACCAGCACTTTATTTAGTCTCCCTCAACACAAAAAGAAAGCATCTAGATCCGCCTTTTCCTACACAGCACCTCAATTATGGAACGACCTCACGCACACTTTCAAATCTTCCCCAGGCCTAAAATACTTTAAGTGATCCCTCTCTACATATCTCAAAACAGAATGCACCTGTCATAGTTGATTATATATTTCTTACCTGTTCTATGTTAAATTTTGTATACATTGTGTATTACATTTTTTTGTATTTTATTGTACCCTATTATATCAATGGGCAACAATGTGCAATGTCAATCAGCAGTTGCTAAGGCCAGTAAGGTATTGTCATGCATAAAAAGGGGCATTCATTCTCAGAAGGAAAATATAATTTTGCCTCTTTATAAATCAATTGTAAGAGCACAACTTGAATATGCTGTGTAATTTGGGGCGCCTGTTCTGAAGAAAAATGTTATGGCACTAGACAGGTTATGAAGAAAGGTTAACACATTTAAATCTGTTTCGTTTAGAAAAAAATGTGCCTTACATATTATATGATAGCATTATACAAATATATTTGAGGCAATACAAACCATATTCTGGAAATCGATTCATAAATAGGACTATATATATAGGACACAAAGTCACACTTTTAGATTTGAAGAAAGGAGATATGATCTAAGGGTTTAAGGTCTTACAGTAAGAACAATTAGAATGTGGTATTCTCTGCCTAAAGACGTGGTTTTATCTTTTATCAGAGTCTGTACAGATTTTAAACAGAAACTGGACGAACTCTTGCAAAAACACAATATTCAGGGATTTCATTTTTAATATGTGTGAGACCAGCTTCCTGAAGGAGAGATCTGACTGCCAGTCTAAGGTCTAGAAGGATTTTTTTCCTCATTTGTTGCAAAATGGGAAACACTTCAAACTGTGTTTAATGCCTTCTTTTGGATTAACAGCAAAAGCGAGAAAGGCTGAACTTGATGGACATATGTCTCATTTCAGACTGTATAACACATTACTCATTATATTAATGAGTAATGTGATGTGAGATATGACCTTTAGAAACTGGTGTGCTGAAATCATGACAACCAATATATGTAGTAAACTAGGGTAGAAAACAGGTAGGCTGTGTAATTGTTGAGTAGAGGGTTTTATATCTTGACATACATCTTCTGCTTATCTGTCCACAGCTGGCTGTTATACAGTAAGCCATTCTTTGAAGGGGACCCATATATTCTGGAGTCTGGTGGATACCCCAACAGGAAATCCTGGGGTGGACTGGATTCCCATTTATGTTCTTTGCAGCCTGCACGTATTGTGAGTGTGCTCAACTGGCATCATAATATGCATAGTTCTGGTCATTTGTCCTAACTTTCTACATGTTCTCTGAGGGTTAAATACTAAAAACCAAATATGAAAAGGCAAATCCTAAATCAGCTATGCTCTGAGTTCAGGTACCCTGGCCTTAAATTTTAACTTAACTTTGAATTCATACTTTAGTAAACAACCCTGCTTGAAACTAACCCTTACTTGAACTCTGTTTGATTCTTAATAAATGTCAGAATTCTTGTACCTGTGATGGAGTCTAGAATGAATAGCTCTGACTATGATTTTCACATTTGAGCAATACTTGAATGTGCATATGACTTTAATAAAAAACAAATTCATATTTTGACTCAAGTTTAGATATTTATTGGAACATTTTGGCAATCTAATGCACATTTTGAGCTTAGTGCATAACCCCCTCTATGTTATGTTCTTCTTCTGCATTTTCATAGCTTGGGGGAAAGAATATATTTCAACATTATCTGTTTTCTAACAGTTTACTCCTTTTTTAAATATTCTAATTTCTTTACATTCTAGGGAGGCCCCACTGTAGAGAAACCAAATGAACCCAAGGTAAATTCACAAAGAGATGTTTTAGCACAATATTGTGCCATGCTTTTATTTCCATGTATATTCAATGTGCTATATACACATATTATCTAATGTGCTAGTGTAGTTAGGTCATTTTATGAGCCTAATGGAAACAGTCAAAACTGCAATGTGTGTCAGACAGCAAAACCTAGTATGTTGTTATTGAGTCCAGTATACTTGTGGTTGCATATGTTCTCTGACCAAGAATGTTGATAATAGGAAAGGTAAAGAACAGCAATGTTTTGTAAGGCTACACATAGTATGTCGAAGAAGTAGTTGCTGTCTGTGTATAGTGTGCTTAAAGGGACTCTATAGCCAACATATAAAAGCAAGAAAGACAGGTCCCCCAGCCTTCCTTCTTGCTTTTATATGAACTTTCATTGATTAAAAATAATTTTTGAAGCGTTTTTATATTAAAAACTTACCTCCGTTCCAGCGCCGAGCTTCCCCCAAGGCCACGCCCCCTTTTTCGTCAAAATGACGAAATCGCGGGGCTCAATCAGACGCTTCTCTCAGAGAAGCGTCATAGCGATGTGGTGCGCATGCGCGGCTTCGCGCTGCACCAATCGCGTTCTTCATAGAGCGGCATTGAATGCCGCCCTATGAAGACACTCAGCGCTATACCGCGCATGTGCGCAGAATGCGCGTTCACGAGCTGAGCTGAGTGACAGCTCAGCTCGCTGTGTGCCCGTCTCCCTCCTACGGCAACTCTCTTACTCCAAACTTTGCATGCAAACACTATATATAGAGACTTCTCTATATATAGTGTTTGCATACAAACACACACATATTGTTAAACATACACACACACTTTAAATAAATATTGTTAAACACATACACACTCTATTTCTACTTCTTTCTATTTATCTATATCTATTTCTTTCTATCTATCTTTTTCTATCTAATTCTTTCTATCTATCTATTTCTATCTATTCCTTTCTATCTATATCTATCTATCTAATTCTATCTATCTAATTCTTTCTATTTCTATCTATTCCTTTCTATCTATCTAATTATTTCTACCTATCTATATTTATCTATTTATATCTATCCAATTCTTTCTATCTATTTCTATCTATCTATTTCTATCTATCTAATTCTTTCTATCTATCTATCTATCTATCTATCTATATCTATCAATTCCTTTCTATCTATTTCTTAGATATCTATTTCTTTATATCTATCTATTTCTATCTATTCCTTTCTATCTATCTAATTCTTTCTATCTATCTATTTCTATCTATTTCTTTTTTTTTTTAATTCTTTATTTTTGCACCCGATAGGGAAGGCAAGAGTAACACAACTTGTAGGCTTGCGCAGAAGCCAAAATATACAGGAACATACATTTAAATACAAATATAACTCCTTTAGCACATACAACAATTCACTTTATGCATTCTGTATCACTTGCCCCCCATCGAGGGTTTTCGTTTTTATAGTAACATCAGTTAAGTTCCTTACTGTTATATAGGAGAGCTATAGCGAGAAATAGCGTTATGTATTTCTATCTATTTCTATCTATCTAATTCTTTCTATCGATTCCTTTCTATCTATCTAATTATTTCTATCTCTTCCTTTCTATCTATCTAATTCTTTCTATCTATATCTATCTATTTCTGTCTATCTAATTCTTTCTATTTCTATCTATCTCTTTCTAATTTTTAACAGATTTACACTATATTGTGTTTTTTTCTGTTCCTTTGTTTATGTGTCTACTCATCATTCAAGTTTAATCTATACTTCAGGGTAAATGTGTACCCTTTTTTATGTACCTCTCCACTCATACAATTAGTATAGATTTGGGTGTTTAACTCACATCTAACTGGTTTGTTTTTTTGTTCAAATTATAGTATGTGTGGAAATTAGTGATAGCAATTATATGTTAAATTAATTTGATTAACAATGCCAAAAATGTATTTAATATGCCATTCAATGAATGGAAGAAGGCACAGAGATTGTGATACATGCCATGCCATGGCAAGAAAATGATTCTTATTTCCTTCTCTCCTCCAGCTGCATATTTTTCAGTATCCTGCATTTGAGGGTCATATGTGGGAGGTTACCAGAGACCTACACTCTGTACAGGTGGAACTCCTAACCAATGTGGGCTCTTTGAAGATCCTCGGAGGGTGGTAAGTAACTTAGCACACAGGAGATTTCAACTAGAAATGCATACTTCTTTATTCTTACTTTTTTTGATCTCCATTGTAGCTGGGTTGGATATGAGAAAGAAGGTTTTAGGGGTCACCAGTACCTGCTTGAAGAAGGTGAATTTAGAAATTGGTCTCATTGGGGAGGCCGTACAGAGGAACTAGGATCGCTTCGCCTTATCCGCACGGTGAGTAGATTTTGATGTGCTGATGAAGTTAATCATTGCCTCATAAATGTTATGAGGCATGTGAATCATATTTGAATGCTGAATGTTCACACAAAAGCTTGATATTGTTTTTTCAGGATTTTTCTGAGCCCGAGATAGTACTGTATGAGGATCCTGGATGCTCAGAAGGTCCATGTCTACGTCTGAATGAAGCATTGGCTGACATAGAAGTGGCACAATACAGATCAAAGACAGGTTCCATCCATGTGCTAAGTGGGGTGTAAGTTTTCTAAACAAAATGTATCCATTCTTTCCCTTATCCCTAAGTTACTATCATGCTTCTTACCAACTTTCTATGTATTTTCCCTCACATTATCCTCACGCTTTTCATTTACCATATGTAACTATTATTTCACCCTTCCTTACATTGCCATTATCTGTTTCATTCCACTAATGTCCAAACGATGTTCACTTCCAAATATCATTGCTTTCCCATTCATGGATCGTATCTTTGCACCTTATCTCCTGTAATTGATATCCCAAGAAAATTGAGTAGATATCCTTTTCATAGCACAATATCAAATCATGTGATACATCTCAATATGATAATCTCCCTTACCTGTATGTCTCCTTCCTGTATCTATTCTTCCAGCTGTATACACTTCTGTCTCTGTTATGGAAATGTAGCTGACTGGATCTATGCAACATGGATAGTATGTAAAAAGACTTATAAGGGATATTTGGCGCTATATACAATAATAGTCCAGTGCAGCCTAAAAACATTTAAAGTGTATTGTCACCCAGTACACTTAACAGCAATTGTAAAATATCAAACAAAATGTGTCAAAACGCGCACAATGATTAAAATTATTACCTTTTTTAAAATAATTTTCTTGGTTAATAATATTGTGGTTAAATGGAACACTCACAATTTCCAGAGCCCTTACAGAATGGCTCTGAACTGTAATAGCGTTTTATCCACCTTTAGAATAGCAGAAAAATAGTAGTGAGGTCTGTACTGCAATGATCAGATGTCCAGTAGAAACATGAACCAGATGATAAAATCACTCCTATTTAGTGATGTCCCGAACGGTTCGCTTACTTCGTTTATTCATATGCTAGGCCTACACCAACCCATCCGATAAGTTTTATCCTTACTCCACATATTAAGCCACCTTGGCCTTGCGCAGTATTGACAACGTTACATATGACACCTACATCTAGACACTTAATAATCTATCAAGTTGGTTATATATATCATTATCCTTTGATCACAGCCTTAGACGGCCCTCCATTACGTACAACGTTGCCACCCTGGTATTCATGTAAATTCTCACTACCACTACATATGGACCGGTTCAAACAACAGAGGCATGTGTTGGGGGTTAACGTTTCTTCCTGTTGCAGATACTAGAAATTTGGGGCCCATCCGTGCACTCCACCTTTAGATACGGACGTCCGGGTGGTTATCTTTTACTGAATCAGTACGCAACAACGTATGTTAGTTCAAGATTAGGTCAAAAGGTTATCTCATTGATGGTCGGAAACAGGTTAATTTTTAAGCTGACATTTAACTTGACTATTTCAAGAATAAACTGCCCATTTACAGTAGTTATGTACTTAACCCTTTCAGCATCATTTTTGGCCTCTACACAACTCTTACAACCTTGTGATGTTTATTGCATATTTGCTAGTCCATTGTACTCTGGTCAAGTACCAGGATACCACCAACACAGTTCCTAATTGCTATCGAACTCATGCATAAAGACTTAGCGTTCCCATCAACAGTACTGAAGTCAAGCTGTACAGACTGATGATTGTCAACTCTGAGCTCCCCAGCCAGGTATCTGCACCCATGCAAATATCACAGACAACATGACATCCATCCTTTCATCATAATTATGTTCTATGATAGTCTGGAGAATTAGAGTCTCCTAACTCAGGAGCTCCTAACCCTCACACGGAGTACTCCACTATGTACCCCTTACTTTCATCCACTATGGGTAACATCACAAGTTACGGTTCGGCACACATTCCCTTTGCTCACGTTATTTCACCGGCACATTTAATTCTTCCGTCATTAGAAAGTACATATTGGTAGGCAAAGACATCAAATTGTTCTCCTCGTAGATTGCCTGACTTCACTAATTCATTCAAAAGTAGTTCCCTGCAACATGCCACAGTGGACGACTGTGTATTTGTGGTATCCCTCTCATGGCTGCTATTGACTGTCTTTTACTGCTATACAACGACACATTATCATGACACAATTCTGACTGTTGAGGAACCTATTGCTTTACTCTAGAGCATTCACAAGCCCATGGCCCCATTTCATCCTGGGTATTCTGCTACCCCAAGATATACCATAAACCTATACCTGTAATATTACTAGGCATACATCTCGATTTATTGTTAATACAGCCCTGCCCCCCGCTGATAGTGTCCATCGTATCAGGGAAGACGGAGTCATTCTTTAGTAAAGGTTCATTCCCCCACTGACCAATGATTCCCCTGTTATTTTAGACTGGGTTTGAAGCCATTATCAAGGACAACTGGTTCTGTGACACATGGCTGCAGAGACATGGTGCACTCTTTTAGTAACCTTCAGCTCTCGTTGTATACTGATTCACTGCCACTGCACAAGCCTGGGGGTCTCTATGGAGGAGGAGGTCTGTCAATTACTACTCAAACAGCAGTTTGCAAAGTTACTTGGCTGGCAGCAACACAGCAATTTTACCTTGTCTGCATACACATACCAGCCTGTCACAACATAGCAGCTGAAGCCTTGTCTCCATCCCATTTCAGGTATTAGTCCAAACATTCCATGGCTGCTTTACCACATACTAAAACTCCTACATTCCAGGATCTCATTCTGGATTAGTTCCTCTCATGGTCATGGTAGATTGCTGGCACACCTGTCTCTCTCTGTTTATACCAACCATTTATATACCAGAACTCTGGCCATTTTAATATGTTCACTTCCGTATATCGAATCGTCAATCCGTACTCCATCGATACCATCGTGACATTCACATTCTTTTGCCACCTCAACCTTAAATTAGCTAACAAACATTTAAACTTATCTATTACCCACCTGCAGACCTATATCTACATACTATCAACAATAAATGGTGCCAGGTCAACATACTAGACTAATTGTCTGACACTCACAGGACTACACAGGCTTACACTCTCTTTTAAGGTTACACGATAACCACTCACTACATCAAATTCATTCTGTACGTCAGAACACAATTCGTAACACTCTGATACGACCCTTCAACATATTCAGGTCATTCTTTTAGAATAAGCACTGCTTCTGCAGCTTTTAGTAAACAAAAAACGCACATCATAAACTGTTACATTGGAATTGTTTGCATACACCAGATATCCCTCAAACGGAGAGGGAACTGAAACAGGCATTTAAAGTACTGCCTACCCGAACGTCGGTTTCGGCACACCACAACTGACTTATGCTACTACTATAACTCAGCTTATTGCCCCCGACTACAAATGGAAAGACGGGTCCCCGACTACAAATGGAAAGGCGGAGCCTGTAGTTGTGGGAAGGGTTTATCCAGCCTATAAATTCACAGGCCTCCCCTTCCTCTGGGCTGAGCCTTCCTGGTTCAGCCCACCCACCGCACCCTTTATTAAGCATTCACTCAGTGGGCCCTCTTTTACAGGCCTACCCGAACCACAACCGACTTATACCACTACTTGGCTTATTGTCCCCGACTACAAATAAAGAAAGACCCGCTTAATTTATTTTAAAATTTTTAATTTTACAACATGGATAGTATGCCTTTTCCATTCACTGCTAGCGTGTTGAACTGCTGTTCCAAGCAAGCTAACAATTTTACATTGAATTGTTTTTCACTTCCAAATTCAATGACGTGATGGAGAAACTGTATTTTATCAAAACATGCTAAAGTAACACTGGGCTCTGGAGAACGTTTATTGTACTTGGTAACATAATAGTTGTGTTTAATTGAAATTTTCTTCATAAATAAATGAATTTTTCTTCATAAATAAATGCCTATGTTATTATATAAATAAGTTAACTCATGCTACTATATATGTATATTTAAATATATATATATATATATATATATATATATATATATATATAAAATATCTGCATCTGTTTCATGTAATCTGCTGTCCCTCATGGGTGGAGCTAATCTGAAACATCATGATAGACCATTGTAGTACCTCTACTAAACATTCAAATATTCATATTTGAAAACTGAAATTAAAGTAGATTGTAGAGGACTAAAAAATTAGTACAGTGTAAAATTTGTAAATTGCTTAGTAAAGCTTGTTTTGAACCTATTTTTCTGTCATGATGGTCTCAAATTTTTATTACAATTTGTGGCTAATGTAGCTAAAGCAATACATACAGTGTATACAGTTATTGTGTAATAGCACAGACATCTGTATCTGAAAAGGATTGATGCTTGCTGTTGTTGATACTTGCTGCTGTACCTCTGTGCCCTTTGAGCCTTGCAAATGAAAGGTAAATGTTGCAAAACTTTGAATATACAGCATGTGTGTATACAGGGATTTGGAAAGTGGCTACATAATTGTGAATTCCTATGTTTACTCTAGGTTGACAGTGAAAGGGCTACTGCAATTTAGTTTTTGCTATTGTTAGACTGGCTACGTATTTCCATATATATACATAATGGAATCTATTGGTCTATTAAAATGTTGTTCTTTAAAACCATTAAACAAATATGTTGTTTTATAGTTTTCATTATTCTAATGATAAGCCAAATGGCAAATGATTTAGGTAAACTAGAAAAATGGTCAGAGTTGTGGCAACTGACATTTAATGTGGATAAGTGCAAAATAATGCATCTTGGACGTAAAAACCAAAGGGCAGAGTACAGAATATTTGATAGAGTCCTAACCTCAACATCTGAGAAAAGGGATTATTTCTGATGACTTAAAGGTACGCAGACAATGTAACAGTGCAGCAGGAAATGCTAGCAGAATGCTTGGTTGTATAGGGAGAGGTATTAGCAGTAGAAAGAGGGAAGTGCTCATGCCATTGTACAGAACACTGGTGAGATCTCACTTGGAGTATTGTACGCAGTATTGGAGACCATATCTCCAGACGGATATTGATACTTTAGAGAGAGTTCACAGAAGGGGCACTAAACTGATTCATGGATTGCAGGATAAAACGTACCAGGAAAGGTTAAAGGAACTTAACATGTATAGCTTGGAGGAAAGACGAGACAGGGGTGATATGATAGAAACATTTAAATACATAAAGGGAATCAAAACAGTAAAGGAGGAGACTATATTTTAAAGAAGAAAAACTACCACAACAAGAGGACACAGTCTTAAATTAGAGGGGCAAAGGTTTAAAAATAATATCCGGAAGTATTACTTTACTGAGAGGGTAGTAGATGCATGGAATAGGCTTCCAGCTGAAGTGGTAGATGTTAACACAGTAAAGGAGTTTAAGCATGCGTGGGATAGGCATAAGGCTATCCTAACTATAAGATAATGCCAGGGACTAATGAAAGTATTTAGAAAATTGGGCAGACCAGATGGGCCGAATGGTTCTTATCTGCCGTCACATTCTATGTTTCTATGTTTCTAATCAAGCGTGCAAGCTGTATATTTTAAGGACCGAAGTAAACAAAAATATGTATGCATACACCTAATCATGTTGTTTTTTTCTGTAGGTGGGTGGCATATGAGAATGTTGATTTTTCAGGAGAGCAGTACATTTTGGAAAAAGGGACCTATCACAATTACCAAGATTGGGGAGCTGAGAACTCCACGATTTGCTCTTTGCAGCCAGTATTACAGGTGAAGGTCTTTTGTTAGTGGAACGTCTATAAATCAGTAGATTGCAATTTATTTATAGATATACTGGCAGAAACACAAACACAGAAATACACAGCAAGAAACCAACAAATGCACTGTCACATAGACACACAAACACATACCTGCAGATAACAGGCCAGTTAAACAGACACACAGAGCTATACGACCATGTACATAATACAATACAAATACAGTACAGTGGCTTTCTTTGGGGAATGCACCTCTGCGATGAGCTGCTCTCATCTTTACTTCTGTGCAAGATCCTTGACATTACATGCTCCCAGTTGTAAGAATATGTGATGCATGCTATTGTCCTGTTAGTGTAGACATTTATGTTGCCCCAACCAGAAAGCATATCAATAGCAGTACTTAGGGCCCAGACTCCGTACCAGAGTTCCACTCTACCCTCCCAACAGACAGCACTAGTGACATATTTCTCTGTAAAGATATAAATAGAAGAGCCAAAGCACACCTTCTCTGTAAAAAGGCAATCTTTATTAATATTTACTATGTGATGATATAGATAACACCCATAGATCAAATATACAAAAGCAAATATACAACATAATTGTGCATTCATAAAAGATTATAAAACTTACGTGAAGTTTCACAAACAGTAATCAAAATCCCATGAATACTGTAACCTCAATCAGTAAACCCATAAATAGACTGAAGGTAAGTGACCCCCATTGTTTCAGCTATATACCTGCGTCAGGTGTAATGAATAATGAAATCAATCTCTTTTTACAGCAAAAAAACATAATCTGTTGTAAACTTTACCATTCAAATAGAGCACAGCGAAAAGAGTACACATAGAGTATAACAGAACCATGTTGAAAATACATGTGTACACCACACTGTATCACTTTGTCTGACTAGTGGGTCTGGATATTATGACAAAGCCACTCTCCATAATAATCTGTTCCATATATATTTTAAAGCTAGAAACCAACCCATTTATATACAAATAATGTCTGCTAAAGGAGACATGATACATCAAATCCATTGAAATACATTTTCTATGCAATAATATCAATCACCACGGTGTGTCACTATTCTCAAAATAATGATTATAATTATCAGACTTGTGTACTGCAGAAATGTCTGATTCATTTGAATGAATTTGGACGAACATTTATTTAGTTTTGCCCAAAATGTATTTCCTCTATTACTTGATTAGTTTCTGACAAAATGTGTTTTTCTACATTGAATTTCAACTGCCTTTTGAGTGTCCAGTTCTCCAATCTATCAATATCAATCTGCAACAAAGCAATATCCTGCTCACATTGTATTACTTCACAGAGTTTTGTGTCACATGCAAACATTGAAATAGGTTTTCAATCCCTGTTTAAAAATAATTTATAAATATGTTAATATGATATAGTCACCAAAATAACTTTTTGTGTTCCTGACCCTGCGGTGTTCATTTAATCTAAAGCTGTTTTGATGACTATAGTGTCCCTTGAAAGATAGAGTACATAGGCTACTCCTCCTTTATTCACCTTAACTATTTTCAATGCATTCCTATGGGGATTTGAGCGACGCTGGAGGTCCTCACACAGCGTGAGGACGTCCAGCGACGCTCTAGCACAGGTTTCCTGTGCTATGGACCAGGAAGAGACCTCTAGTGGCTGTCTAGTAGAGGTGGAGTTAACCCTGCAAGGTAATTATTGCAGTTTTAAAAAAAAACTGCAATAATTACACTTACAGGGTTAAGAGTAGTGGGAGTTGGCACCCAGACCACTCCAATGAGCAGAAGTGGTCTGGGTGCCTGGAGTGTCCCTTTAATAAAAACATGCTGCTGATTATTATTATTGCTAATAACAATGTCCTTCCCAATGAATTCCTGAATATTATTCCTTAATAACATTTCAAATACTTTTCACAGCCACAAAAGTTAAAGCTCAAAAGTCTATAATTTTCAGGCAAAGATTTTGAACCCATTTTGAATATAGGAACCACATCTGCCTTCCTTCAATCCTCCGGTAGAATTCCTGAAAGAAAAGATTAAAAACAAATATTTATATTCGTACTAGGTATAAGGAAGAAATCCCATAATCACAAATGAACCTATAATACATCATTTTTTTTTAATGAAGTATACAGTGTTTAAGATCAAAGTAATTGTGCTTGTCAATAAATGTTCTTTTTTTTTTTTCAGCTTGGAGGACAGAATCTACATTATGTATCTAAGGTGAGTATAGTTTATTAACTTGTTACATATTTTTCAGTAACGAATGAATAAATGTTATAATGTCTGGATCAGTAAATATGTACATCGTTTTTTTTTAATTCTTAATTTTTGCAGTGCATAGTTTGACAGGTAGGTTGTATAAAAATTTCATAGGATGACATATGACAATACATGAAATGTCAGGAGTGAGTTGCACAGTTTTTTTTCTTTATTTTTTTCATAAATGAGACAGCATTAGTCCCGAACAGTTCGCCGGGAACTGTTCGCCGGCGAACATAACTTGTTCGCGGTCGCCGCGGCGGGCCCATCAGACACTTTTGTCCAGAAATGCTTATTTGGCCCCTGAGACACTGGTATGCGTACCATCTCAATCCGTACCTCCCATTCCAGAGGCATCTATCCTTACTAGAGATGTCCTGAATAGTTCGCTGGCGAATAGTTCCTGGCGAACATAGCTTGTTCGCATTCGCCACGGACGGGCTATGGATGTTCGGTCCGCCCCCTATTCGTCATCATTGAGTAAACTTTGACCCTGTACCTCACAGTCAGCAGACACATTCCAGCCAATCAGGAGCAGACCCCTCCCTCCCAGACCTCCATGACGAATAGGGGGCGGACTGAATATCGCATATGTTCGCCCACCGAGGCGACCGCGAACAAGCTATGTTCGCTGGCGAACAGTTCCCGGCGAACTGTTCGGGACATCTCTAGAAATCAATTATAGGACAGTTGAGTGGAAGTATCGGGCTATGCTAAGCATGGCTGAGTAGTAGCTGGAACAGTTGTTAAATACAATCTGAGTAAATATATATATATTTTATAATAAAGACCTAGACAGCATCTCGGAAAGGTAGCTCAGCTATTGAGTTAGATAGCCTAGCATAAAGTGAATGTTGGGTTTCATGTTAACATTTAACATTTAAACATGCTGGACTAACATCCCTAACTAGCTAGTGTAAGTACCATTTGGCGCTGCTTCTTCTGTAAGTGATTAAGGGATGTCAGGGTCGCGTCAGAGTCACACCCGGTAGGTCACGGCTTGGCATTGCTGTGTAAGGGTTTCAAGTTGGGTTTCAGCTGCTGCTGCTCCAGGTTTCTACTTTCATCAGTGGATTCGAGACCAGAGTTGCAACCATATGCGGTCAAAGGCCTTAGTTAACTGCTCCTCCTGTGAGGCACACATCGCTTTGGAAACCTGTAGGTATCCCGCCTGCGGCCATCTTTGTGAGCATGATGGCACGAGTCAGCTCAGCAGGAACCGCCATATCCAGCTTGGGTGAGCTGGTCAGCACCACATTGGGGGCTGGGATAAAATATAATTATATATGATTCATTGTATTATTATTGCACCAACCAACCATGTTATATCTAAAACCCTGCCTGTCCCATCAGATCCAGCTGTTTTCTGAACCAAACTTCCATGGTGGTTGTCTGATATGTACAGGGGATCACATATTACTTCCTGAAACCTTTTCTCCCGAGTCTTGTCGTGTGGAAGGAGGCAGGTATGGATTTATATAGGTTCCATGCATGCATCATAGTTTGTGCTCTTTGCATTTATTCATATGTACTATACTTCAATGAATAGTTGACATGCAAACTTAATTTTAGAAATAGAGTTGAATCTTGTGTAGTCTGCCATATGACATATTTTCACCTCTGGAGGACACTGCATTATTTACATGACAGTAGTAATTATAATGTGAATATCTTTGGATGCATTGATAATACAGAATTTACACTTAATTCACACTATTGGTTTTATCCAACCTAGACAATGGTGATTGACAGACAATAAATAGTATGGGGGATTAATGTTGACATTCTGTCAATGGTATTATAGCATATAAATCATAGAAAAAAAATCTGCACTGTAAAATAGAAAAAATAATATTCTACTTTTATGTAATCTTAATAGGGCAAAGTATTTAGGGCACTTAGTTGTCTCCTTTAACTCCTTTAACTAAAATCTATGGGAGATTTTGTAATCATAATTTCCAAATGGTGACAATTCACCGCTGTGTAATTTTCTTTGTTAACCTGTTTCTCAGCCCTTGTTCATAGTAAATAAACAGAAGTGGTCAGTTTGATTATCTCATGCAGATAGTTGCGTACCATAACAAGAAATATTCAATAACTGTTAGTAGAATCATGCTTTGTTAGAACTTTTCAAGTCACTTGTATTCAACTCAAAGTTTCAAGCTCTAGGATTAAAGTACCGGCTAAAATATAATCTAAATATAAAATGCATTGGAAAATAAAATATACGACGTAAAGGGGCACTCCATTAAAAAACAAAACAAAATAAAAATGAATTATATCAAAGGAAATATGTATGCAATATTGTTATATGATATATTGACTTGCAATAGCTGCAGATCTATTATCTGCAACCACTTCAAGTCTTCCCCTCTTCCTTAGCACAGACTTTTGGTGGCTATTTAATCACAGGCAACTGTGTGGTGGGGTTGCAGTGGGGTAGGAAAATTTAGTTAAATGTATGAAAAGACATTTGGGATCATGAGAGTAGGTGTAGATGAGAGAGGTAGAATACTCTTCATTGGAAAGGGAGAGAGTGGAAGTATAGGAACAAGAATTTGTAACGTAGGATGTCAGATGTGGTAGAAGACTTTCTCCGTCAAAAGTTTTGCATAACAGGATCATCATCGGATATAGCAGGTGAGCTTGTAAAGGGTTGAAGGTGTGGCTGATGCTTAGGCGGTGGTTTAATTGGTTCAGTCATAAGTGGCAGACAGGACAGGGATAGCTTGCAGGGTAGGACTGGCCCACAGGGATACCAGAAAATGTATTCTTATAGCATGGCCAAGCCCAGACCCGGGGTAGAGGATCTTCTGTTCTCCTACCTGGTCTGACAGGAAGCAGTTCGGTGCTCTCAGAAAGCACCAAACTGTTTCCTTTTAGGCCATGTAGAGGAACAGAAGATCCTCCACCACGGTTCGGGCTCAGCCACACTACAAGAAGAAATTTCCCAGTATCCTGGAAAGGAAATACATTTTTTAAATGAAGTATTTGCAAAATAAATCAATAGATAAATTAAAAAATCATCACTACCTTTAGTATATGACAAGAACCTTCACAGATATTACTCATTGTTTATGCTATTTCTTTAGAAGACAATGGATTTCTGCAGACTGAAAGCCAAATTGTTCAATTTAAGCTGATATAACTTGATATAAGTTGGAATAATTTTCTCAGTTCTGCAATTTTTGGCCTTCATTTTGTGAGTCCCTCCCAAGTTCGGTGTTCAATAATAATATCCATGGTATTTGAAATAACACAAATAATTTATATTAACCATGCAATTTCCCATGACGCTATACATTGTTCTGCTCAAAACTTTACTTTTAGTACAGGATAATGAATTATGGTAACTGTTATATTTGTATTATTGTATACTCTGTAAATATTGTCTCATTTAAGAGATCATGTGGATGGAATTTCCTCCTTTTCCCCTTAACCCCTTAAGGACACATGACATGTGTGACATGTCATGACTCCCTTTTATTCCAGGAGTTTGGTCCTTAAGGGGTTAAATTGTTTACTCCCCGTACTTTACAACCTATTTCATTTTTATAATTTTGTTTCAAAATATTGTATTGTTGTGTCTTTATAAAAAATAATTTTAAAATAAATAAATAAATAGTGAATAGAAGCAGGTTATGCATAGATAATTTTTTTTTATGCCAGAATGCAGCTGAAATGAAAAGAATGCAGATTCCAGGATCATAAAAGGGATAAAAGGGAAATTCAATAATTGTATATAAGTTATAATTAACTGTTATGTAGCTTCACACTGCAGACTTATTCTACTCCTATAGCTGGATTCTGTATGAGGGAGAGGATTGCACTGGTGAGCAGTATGTTCTGTCAGAGGGAGAATACCCCACACACACTGCTATGGGATGCCTCACAGTCTGTGTACTTCGCTCTCTCCGGAAGGTGCCTTTTGTACGTATCAGATCTAAACCACACTCAATAAATACATGTATGACAGTAATTCCTGTGATCTATACTTTGTCTTGATTAGGCCTGGCAGTAACTTGTCTATTCCCTAACAATATTCTATCAGTCCCATTCCAAGACATGAACTCGGTTGTTGATCTGTATCCTTCAATAAACGGTTGCTATTTTCTACTGCTTGTCCTACCAGTGGCTATATTGAAGGACCACTATAGTCACCCAGACCACTTCAGCTCAATGAAGTGGTCTGGCTGCCAGGTCCCCCAAGTTTTAACCCTACAGCTGTAAACATAGCAATTTCAGAGAAGGGTTAATCCAGCCTCTAGTGCAGGCATAGGCAACCTTCGGCACTCCAGATGTTTTGGACTACACTTCCCATCATGCTTTGCCAGTATTATTAGTGTTAGAGCATTATGGGGGATGTAAGGTTGCCTCTCCCTGCTCTAGTGGCTGTCTTCCTGACAGCCACTAGAGGCTCTTCCAAGATGCTCAATGTGAAAATCGCCTTGAGCACGCAGTTCGTCCATAGGAAAGCATTGAGTAATGCTTTCCTATGGGCAGCTTGAATGTGCGCGCGGCTCTGGCCGCGCATGCACATTTGGCTACACTCGGGAGCTGACGTCGGAGGGGTAGGAGAGGTCACCAGCGCCGAGGAAGCCTGGCTTACAGCTTAGAGGTATCAATTTACATATGTTTGCCCTCTATGTGCAGAACTTGGATGTTTACTGAAAAGATGGAATGAATCTCCTATGTTCATATGTATGTACAGGGACCCAGTGACAAGCAACCTCTTTGCACCATAACTTGTCCAATGAGTGTTATGATGCATGCAATGACAATTTGATTGCAAAATGTTGAGCAAAATCACAATGCTGGGAAAACTCTCTAACTTGAAACCAAATTGTTAATTCTCTGCATTTCACTTCATAAACACTCAAGTCTTTTTCAATTTAGCAGAATAGAAGCAAAACTCTTATTTCAAGAATAAATGTTCTTGCCCGAAAGATTACCGACATATGTAATATGGAATGAGATGTATATGCTCTCTCCCCACAGTATTTCTCTGTTCCATCTATCTCACTTCATGGCCTGGAAAGATTTGAGGGGAAGGAGTTGGAGTTTTCTGTGGAGATTCGGAGTCTACAGGGAGAAGGCTACAATAACCATGTGTTGTCCGTGAGGGTCGAAAGTGGAATGTGAGTGATTGGGCTGTGAGGGAACTAAAAGGCCACAAAAAAAATCTATAATTGGAATGATAGGGGAGGTTGAGTAAAGATGGTTTATTAACAAATGCTTATACACATTTGTGATAGTTACTTTCTATAATTACATAGATTTTGAGATTAAGGGTTTTCACTAAATTGTCATGTCAAAACAATTTTTTAATATAATAATTATTTTATCAAGTTTTGACATGGTTTTTCTTTTTAAATTTAAGTTTAAAAATTAGAAAACTCGTCCATACAGTTAGTATATGACAGGCAGGGCCAGATTAACATAGGGGCTGATGGAACTGCAGCTCCAGGCTCAGGCCCATGGAATAGGCCCGTTTAAAAAAAAAAGTATTATTCTCTTGGTTTACCACCTGACTGGCATTTTACAAGCACAGCCGGCATTTGAGGCTGCCTGGCCATGCCGTTATTACAGTAATACTGGCAATACAAATGCAGATATTTTTCTCAGTATAAACGGAGATTACTCTGCAATACCAGCACGGGCCAGTAGGGGTCACTGTGTGTGGAGAGAGGCAGGGATAGGAAGTTACAGCATATCCCTCCCTGCCTCTCTCTACTCACTTATGCGCAGGGGAGCAGCTACACAGCACAGAGAGTCCAGATAGCAGAGACAGCCTGCAGAGACAGTCTACAGCTCAGGGAAGTAAAGTATAGGGGGAGGGGGAGGCAGCAGGGAAACATGAGGACACTGAGACACTAGGGGACACTTGAGGACACTGAGACACTTGGGGACACTGAGACACTTGGGGACACTGTGAGACATGGGGATGCTGAGACACATGGGGACACTGTGAGACATAGGGACATAGTATCTCCATCTCTCCCAGGGTCCCCATGTCTCCCAGCCAGTGCCCCTAGTGTCTCAGTGTCCCCTAGTCAGTCTTCCAGTGTCTGTGTCTCCATGTCTCTCAGTGTCCCTAGTGTCTCAGTGTCCCCAAGTCTCCAGTGTCCCCAAACATCTGTCTCCCAGGGTTCACGTGTCTCCCAGCCAGTATCCCTAGTGTCTCAGTGTCCCCATGTCTCCCATTGTTCCTATGTGTCCCAGCCAGTGTCCCTAGTGTCTCAGTGTCCCCATGTCTCCCAGTGTCCCCATATTTTTAGTGTCCCCATGTCTCCCAGTGTCCCCATGTCTTCCAGCCAATGTCCCTAGTGTCTCAGTGTCCCCACGGCTCCCAGTGTCCCCTAGTTTCCCAGTGTCTGTGTACCCATGACTCTCAGTGTCCCTAGTGTCTCAGTGTCCCCATGTCTCCCAGTGTCCCCAAATATCTGTCTCCCTGTGTCCATGGGTCTCTCAGCCAGTGTCCCCAGGTCTCCCAGTGTCCCCAAATTTTTCAATGTCCCCATGTCTCCCAGTGTCCCCATGTATATGTCCACAAGTGCCCCTGTGTCTCCAAGTATCTCAGTGTCACCCAGCCTCCCAGACAGTGTTGCTAGTGTCACAGGGTCCCCATGTCTCCCAGTGTCCCCATGTCTATGTCCACAAGTGCCCCATGTCTCCCAGTGTCCCCAAGTGTCTCAGTGTCCCCATGCCTCCCAGCCAGTGTCCCTAGTGTCTCAGTGTCCCCATGTCTCCCAGTGTCCCCATGTCTCCAGTGTCTGTGTCCCCATGTCTCCCAGTGTCTGTGTCCCCATGTCTCCCAGTGTCGCCATGTCTGTATCCACAAGTGCCCCCCATGTCTCCCAGTGTCCCCAAGTGTCTCAGTGTCCCCAGGTGTCTCAGTGTCCCCTGGTGTCTCAGTGTCCCTGGTGTCTCAGTGTCCCCATGTCTCACTGTGTCCACATGTCTCTCACTGTGCCCCCTGTATCCTAGTGACACGGGAAACACTGAGACATGTGGAGGAATGAGGACACTGAGACACTGGGAGACTACGGAACTGGGCGACATGGGGACACTGACACTGTAATACATAGGGACACTGATGCCAGGCTGACCTTCCAATTCTTTGGACAGACATGCCCCCTTTTTGGGCATGTTCGCCTCTTTTGGCAGTTCTGGTCACGTGATTCACGTCAGCGGCCCACCCTTTTACTCCGCTCATTGACTTCCTGCTTCACTGGACACTGCTGTTAGGGGGTATGGATTTACTTGAAAGATAAAAGCATAAATTAGAGAGAGATTAGCATAGAGTATGTGTTTTCTTATAGCTGCATCCTTTGAGTTTCCCTCCAACACCAACTCCATCAGATACATGACGCTTGAGAGGTATGACTGTTTTAGTGTTTTTGGTTGATAAGATTCTGTAATTAGGCCCCATCATAATTGTCAGCACCAGGCCCACTGGGCTCTTAATCTGGCCCTGATGACAGGATCTTTCAGCCATATATCTGCAGTTTGGGTCAGATTGTGTTTGAAAACCGGTTAGTCTCTATGGTTCTCTCTGCTTCACTCATGAAAAAAACTTCATCAAAACTTGATGAAAGCATTATCATATTAAACAATAGTTTTGAGGTGACAGTTGTCCTTTAAAGTATGTTAATGTTTCATATAGTTGCCTATTCCCACTTGATAGGGCAAGACGTTTGGATCTTTTTGTGGTTTTATATTATTTGCATGACAGGATTTTGGCCAGTTGGAGGCTGCTGACTAGATAAGATGACTGGATACTCTAGTGCTCTGGTAGTTTTCACACACTGTTGTATTAAAACCATTTCTTTCCACGGCAAGAAATGTGTCATTTTTTTTCCATGAAACGAGAAGTACATGTTATACACAATGCAAAAATTCATATACAGGTTTTGCACTGTTCCGCCCAATGCTTTCTTTATTTTATGTGGCTTTTAAAGGGAAGTGGTTATAACAAGAAATACAATAAGATCTTAAAAGTTAATTCAATCAATACATTTTAATTTAACTTCACTTCTAATGATCCATTTTGCTCTTAAGGGTAGAACACCTATGATGTTAAAGGTCTGCTGTAGTGAGAAGAGTGAAAAGGAGACATTCTCGTTACTGGTCGCTAGACGCTAGATAGCAGAAGTGTTGTAATTCTTTATAAATGTTCTGTGTACGGGCATCAAGAGGCAGAAATGTCGACAGACAATATTTTTCCTCTTTCTCTATTCTTTCTGTGCTCAGATAATGAGTTTTCACTATCAAAAAGAAACAATATGACATAATTTTGCACTCCACCAGTAGAGAAATAGCAATAAAAAAAGGAGTACGATTAAATCTTCAGTTTATTCAATATCCATGTAAGTAAAAAATATGACAATATTGGCAGATGAACATAAAAATTAGCAAGCTGTATATGAAAAAAAGGCTCCCCATACAACACCCTGATGAAATTGAACACATTTCACATCTAGACGGGAAGCTTTGTCAACAGTTATCATAACTGTAACGTAAATGTTGACAAAGTGTATATGTGAAATATATTCAGTTTCATCAGACTTGTGCAATGTAATTCCCCTCCCCCTTTTTTGAACTCAGGTGGGTTACATGAAAAGTCATATTCTGGGAAAGAACATTAGCTTAAGGGAACAATATAATGTTAGGAATACAAATCTGTATAGTATCCCTGTGAAGGGGTTAAATCCTTCTCAGTCATGATCCAATCTATGAGGAGCATTGGGAAACTATTGTGCGTGATCAATTCTTTCCTATGGGGCATCTGCACTCTGTCAGTGCAGCAGAAGTGCTTCATGTAGCTGTAAACTGTAAACATTGCAGTTTGCATGTTTTGTTTTGGAGGGTTAAGATGACAGGGACACTGATCCCCAGATCACTTCACTGAGATCAAGTGGTCTGGGTGACTATAGTGTTTCTTTTATGATACAGTACAGAGAGTAGTTGTAAATGGAACATTTTAAAGGTGGACAGAAGGGGTAAGTGGAGTGTCTCAGGGTTCTGTCTGGGATGAGCTTTTGAACCCTTTTGTAGAGTGAGCACTTGAAATTAAAATGTAAAACATATAATTTCCACATAAACTATGGATGTAACCACTATCAAAATACTATCAGCGCTCAATTTCCCCTTTATTTTCATTGTTATTTGTCTAGTTATGATCCAGTGTGCTGACATACAGAGCAAGAACAAAACTTGTGTCTCTCTACAAATATGCTTTCAGATGAAAAAGTGTGTATGTGACATGTGACAGAGGTTTAATAAGACAGTTATTAGGGATTGTATGATACTAGATAAGAGCTATGCTATACACATAAGAAAGTACCAAAATAAAAACAGTGCAAATATGAGCAACTCGCATAACCTTGAGCTGGATTATTTTCAAATGGTTTGGTTTTATTTAGCACCCTACATACTAATGATTTATTTATTTAATATTTTCTACAATTTTAAATAACCACTTTCCCACATTTCATCTCTGTCTCTTTATCCATACAGATGGGTTCTGTATGAACACAGTGATTTTAGGGGTAGGCAATGGCTACTGGAAAAGACCCAGATCCCTAATTGGCTGCTCTATAGTGGGCTACAGAGAGTTGGATCACTATGTCCCATTCGACAGGTGAGTAATAAAATGAGAAATGTCTGTACTGTGCTCTAATGAGTGGAAAAAATGCCATAGGTGTATGACATTAATACATTGAGACGGGGAGGGAGAGGGGGAGAGAGGGAGCTCACACTCAATCTGGCTGCCACACTGGGCTAATATTGCACATATAAACTTAATACTATGGCTATTAGAGGTCCCCAGCCACAGGAGGACTGATATTGAACACTGATGTTCCTTTTGGGGTCAATATCTGAAGTTCCGGACCAAGCAGTAGTCCTGCCTGACACTGCAGCATATCGAATCTGCCATGTCAGTGGTGTGGAGATGCGGCCAGTCTCCCAACGTGGAGCAAGCACCTTGAGGTGCACTATTGCAGCCCCGTTACCCCCCATGGATCAGTGGGGTTATCCCAGTCACACTGGGGCCTACAGAATCGAAGGTAGAACTCACCTACCTGGGTGCCTTAAGTTTCATGAGGTGCCAAGAGTTCCATGAGGTACCAAGATGGCCACCACTCTGGAGCTTCAGCCAATCCGATAAGTCCTCAGGAGTGGAGAAAGTAATTGAAGTACAAATTGATGCAATATGCCAGGAATTCTGGCATCGACTCAGTGACCACCCCCTAGTACTCATCCCTCTTCTCAATCTGACACCCCGCTCCTCTTCTGGGCTGGGGGCGATTGCAGCAATCTCTGGGCAGCCATCCATACACACATGGGGGTGCCTGAGTGATGGATCCCCTCTGGGGACATAAGCACTGGAGCTGTAGTTACATGGTGTGGAAGACCTCCCTGCCTTTGGATTATTATTTTATACTATTTTGTCTGTTTGTTCGCCAGTCCCTAAAAGAAGAACTAACTACCGAATGGCGAGCCACCCAGCAGGGAAGTGTGCTGCTCGTTAATCTTTCTGACATTATTAACATTGTGGTTAACCGCAGCCACTTCCAACTCCTGAATGGTCGGCTGGGTGGTCGTCATTCGTATGAACGAACACGTGGTGGCGGCCATCTAGGACAGTCGAACGCCCAGCAGTGTTCGTCGACAACTACATGGAACTAATTTCGGACACTGTTTCCCGCGAACACCACTGAGATCCCCAACCATCCATCTCTGCGTCAAGTTCATACGAACGCCGTGCCGTTCGGTATATTGACAATCCACGAACAGAACTGTCCCAGATAGCAAAGCCCATGGAGCTCATTATTTCTGCCGAACGCACAGTGAACACTTTAGCTCCATGGCGATTTGACTGTGTGTATGGGATCTGAGTGCTGTTCGGTTATATTGAACGCTCAAATCCAGGCTATCTGGAGATATGTCGAACGTGGGGGTTCCGTTCGGTTAAATAAGAATTATATATTTTTATGTGTTTTTACCATTATTGTAAAATGGGACTATTCTCTATACCTGGAGATAATTGAGTTACTTCAGGCACTTAACCCAATTATCTCCAGGATAGAGAGGAAGAGTTGCACTGTTTGTGTGGGAGTGTTTTCATATTGTGACTGTATGTGATTGGATACTTGCTGGTCCCTTGCTGGATGACCTGCATAAAAGGTCGATATGTGGCCACCAGTAAACAGATCCTGCTTGACTCTCAACACAGAGCCTTGTCTCGTGCTTGGGGGGATAATTCATATGATTCCTGTTCGGCGCTTAGGAGTGTTCGGTAGCTGACTTTGTATTCGGGGAAAAGAACAACTTTGGCGGCGTTAACCCCTTCTCATACCCGGGGTGCCTTACACATGGACTCTGTACTTGGTGGCCTACTCAACTCAATGCAGCCAGACGACCACAGAACCCACATAATCTTATGCTGGAGGGGAAGGATACTGGTCCTGGTGAGAAGCTGACCCACCATCTTTGGCCTATGTGCGGCATTGGGTGATCTATCTTAGAGCCTTCCTGACACAGAGAGACTTGCCCACCTGCTTATCATGCAAAACGTTACACTTTGCACTCTGTGTTTGGATCATCCTAACCTCTTTTCATAATTTGTTTTTCATTGTTCCGCTCCTGAGCCCAGTGGTTTTATATTTACACTCATAGTCTGTCAGTGTATTCAGCAGTGTTTATTTTTTTCTTTAATCCTCTCTACGGACACACTACCTAGCGTGTTATAGATCATTATATGTAAAGTATGTAACTCATTGCCAAGCCTGACAAGCTTTTCCTAATACCTATGATTGTTCTTATATTCTTTTCTCGTATTATAAAAAAGAGTCCAGTTTCAGGTTATTGTGACCTAGCATCCTAAATTACTCAACATTAAATTGATGTAATATTTTATCCTATGTAATGTCATGTCATTACTTCTCCTGATAATGTCACAACTGTTTTATTGTAACCCGTGTTACTTCTATCACTCAATAAAAATACAGATTGACAAAAAAAAAAAATACATTGAGACCTTATATTGTCAAACTCATTTCAACTGGCATATAACAATTATGGGACAATCTATCTTCATGTTACCTAAACATTTTTGCCCATATCAAAATACCAATTTAATTCCTCACATAATACACATGAATCAGAAGGGCTTTGGTTCCTGATCAATAAGCAGATTCACCAGTTGTATGAAGCCATTTCCCTCCCTCACTGTGAAGACAGTAAACTATTTTCATATTATGTCAACTTGATAATGTGGAATTTGCACTTCCATATTATCAATATCAATTCAATCCAACCTGGATAGCAGCTACAGACTAAGCACACTGGACAAACCTGCACCTAGTGCTCTGTGCCTATCATTGCCAATAAGGTTGAAGAGGTTTAATTTTCACATTATCAAGTTGATTGAGTTGAAGAGAAGGAAGTCTGTATGTTCCAAGGGAAGCCACAAGTGTTTTGTGTAGTGCCTGCCAAGTGGTTTCACAAAAAAGCAAGTGATGGCACCTGCAGAATCATGGCAGCATAACACCTACACTGAGTTATAGACAATGAATGCAGTAGTGAATATGACAGAAATGTGTACTCTAATTACTTACTAGATTATTTGTTGAGAATTTTAACAACGTGTAGGTTGGTATATAGATCAGTATATAAGATATAGAGCAGGCAAAAATAGAATATTTAGTGTAGTACGTATGTCTACGAATATAGAGAAAACAGAAAAGTAGATGAATTTACAATTTTAAGCTCTGTACTAAGCTCTATATAGACCCTATGGGTGGTATAATCCCGGCCTTGAGACGACTGGATTAATGACGGTTTGGTAGCTTGGGTGTTGTGGATGTTCAGTATAATAGGCAACAGAAATGGAAAATGACTGGTGAATTACATCCAATATCAAGGAGTTGTTGTAGTGTGAAAAGTCCATACACTCATATTTGGTAAAGTTTGGGCCCGCTGAGGTTTATAAAGTTGGAGTGGAACTGAAATTCCCCACTCTGTGATATACAGCCTCTAGGTGTTCTTAATAGTGTGATGCACGCACAAAATTATAAATTGATTTACCACAACTTAAAAAAAATATTAAAACACACCTGCCTATTATTGTGTAGGTCGCCATTGTAATGATATAATCAAAGTTATTAACTTCAGAGGTTGTGGCAGATCAGTATATATATTTAGCATAATAGAAAATCAACTCATGCTCAGAAGACTTGGTATACAAGCTGGTGGTACAGGGTTCACTTGCACAGTACCAATCAGACTTTCTCCTTTTGCACCAATCTATATTAAAATTGTCCTTATAAATAAAAATATGCAGACTCTATAGCTACTTAATCTAAACCAGGCCCACTAAAATGTAAGCATACATCTGCTTTGCAGAATTTTGGAATGGGTATGCCTAATAGAATCAAATAGGGGCATGAGAAGCACCCTTAGTAACCAGAATGTCTATGCCTCTCCATAGTTCTCTGGGATGCAGTACATGCAGACTCCTGATTTTCTCAGAAACTGCCCTTGAGCATCATCATGCAAAGACTGTTGGAAAACTCTTCCCTATGTTTTTCTCTCTTGTTACTCTTCGCCACACATTTTTTCGCTTCCACCTTTCATTTTGCTACCATCACAAAGTGCCACAAGGTTCATACATTTCTTTTCTTTTTTTTTAATTTAATGTTTGTTCCTATCAGCTGTTTTTGAGACTTTTTTTTTTTAATATTCGTGTTAAAGAGTGGGTAAATATATTTAACTCTGTATTTTGGCTTTGAACTCCTTCGAATACATATCATGAAATAAAACTGTGCAATTACTAATACTATTGTTTTTCTTTACTTCTTTTCTGCAGTATTTGTATGTTATTATCTGTATGTATGTTATTATATGTATGTTTATCTGCAATGCTATCTATATTTTCAATAAAAACATACAAAGTTAACAAACTCTTGCATGTGTATGTACAGCATTGGTACATAGGTTCATTTTTCCCAATAAAATCAGGATTATTTTTTTGCTTAAATCTCTGCATATATTTCTCAATGTCTATAACCGTTTGATAACACTTTCTAAATGGGCAGGAGTACTTAGGGCTCAGTGTTTCCAGCCAATTACGCTTATCAGCGCCTAATAATCCCTTTAATGGCTTGGATTCATTAAATTACAGCTGTAAAAGCTTATTGGTCTAATACTTCCTTGTGCCCCACTTGCCATGCCACGGGTGGGGTCATGTCTATTAACCCCTTAAGGACACATGACATGTCTGACATGTCATGATTCCCTTTTATTCCAGAAGTTTGGTCCTTAAGGGGTTAAACAGTGATGTTTACTGTTATGCCACAGTAATGCTTGTTGTAAGAAACACATGTCTAGGCAACAATTGCTGCCCAGTCGCTAATGAATTGGAGAACTGGCACAAGTTTGTCCTCCTCCACCCCCCCATGATCCCATCTGTCCATCCCCTGTACACCCACCTGTCACATAATTTCTTCTGAAACACATTTATCTGCATTTTTTTCTCAAGCTGCCGATCCGTTTATTGGGTTTGGTTGCTTGACTTGCATTTAATCGAGTCAAAAATCTTAAAAAATAAATGTACAAAGCAAATTTGCTAATTATCAACTGCATTAAATAGAATATAATAAGCCTCTTTTCTACATCCAGAGGAGAGTGTATATCCGTATTCGGAACAGAGCCTTGAATCTCTTCCTTAGTGTCCCTGAACAAGCTGAGGATATGAAAGCTGCACGTGTTTTGGTCACGGAACCAAAGGAAGGAAGCTGTGAGTTGTGGTATTATGAAGAAGGACATATCAAGAATCAGGTAAACACAAAAAAACAAACAAACATACAAACAATTTACCTTATTTTCTATACATTCAGGTATTATTATCTCATACAATCTCATTAGTGTCTGTGAACTGTGGGTACAGAGGCGGCTCTAGACTTTATGAGGCCTTAGGCGAAACTCAAACATGAGGCCCCACTAACAAAAAAGTGTCAGTGTATGTGCCTGAGAGTGTCTGACAGAGTATCCTTGTGTGTGAATGTATGTTTTTGTCTGAGACCCTATGTGTATGGGGTAGCTGCTTGAAGTGTGTTGTGTGTATGGGGGGGTGATGGTGAGAAGGAGAGGCGGGTGAGGGTGACAGGGAGGTGATGGTGTGGGGGGTGATGTGAGAGGGGTGATGGTAATGTGAGAGGGGTGATGGTAATGTGAGAGGGGTGATGGTAATGTGAGAGGGGTGATGGTAATGTGAGAGGGGTGATGGTAATGTGAGAGGGGTGATGGTAATGTGAGAGGGGTGATGGTAATGTGAGAGGGGTGATGGTAATGTGAGAGGGGTGATGGTAATGTGAGAGGGGTGATGGTAATGTGAGAGGGGTGATGGTAATGTGAGAGGGGTGATGGTAATGTGAGAGGGGTGATGGTAATGTGAGAGGGGTGATGGTAATGTGAGAGGGGTGATGGTAATGTGAGAAGGGGGGGTAATGTGAGAAGGGGGGGGAGTTGATGGTGAGGGGGGGTAGATGGTGAGGGGGGGTAGATGGTGAGGGGGGGTAGATGGTGAGGGGGGGTAGATGGTGAGGGGGGGTAGATGGTGAGGGGGGGTAGATGGTGAGGGGGGGGTAGATGGTGGGGGGGGGTAGATGGTGAGGGGGGTAGATGGTGAGGGGGGGTAGATGGTGAGGGGGGGTAGATGGTGAGGGGGGGTAGATGGTGAGGGGGGGTAGATGGTGAGGGGGGGTAGATGGTGAGGGGGGGTAGATGGTGAGGGGGGGTAGATGGTGAGGGGGGGTAGATGGTGAGGGGGGGTAGATGGTGAGGGGGGGTAGATGGTGAGGGGGGGTAGATGGTGAGGGGGGGTAGATGGTGAGGGGGGGTAGATGGTGAGGGGGGGTAGATGGTGAGGGGGGGTAGATGGTGAGGGGGGTAGATGGTGAGGGGGGGTAGATGGTGAGGGGGGGTAGATGGTGAGGGGGGGTAGATGGTGAGGGGGGGGTAGATGGTGAGGGGGGGGTAGATGGTGAGGGGGGGGTAGATGGTGAGGGGGGGTAGATGGTGAGGGGGGGTAGATGCTGAGGCGGGTAGATGCTGAGGGGGGTAGATGCTGAGGGGGGTAGATGCTGAGGGGGGTAGATGCTGAGGGGGTAGATGCTGAGGGGGGTAGATGCTGAGGGGGGTAGATGCTGAGGGGGGTAGATGCTGAGGGTGGTGGGGGATGGTGAGGCTGAGGGTGGTGGGGTGGTGAGGCTGAGGGTGGTGGGGTGGTGAGGCTGAGGGTGGTGGGGGTGGTGGTGAGGATGAGGGTGGTGAGGCTGAGGGTGGTGAGGCTGAGGGTGGTGGGGGTGATGCTGGGGGTGGTGGTGAGGCTGAGGTTGGTGGGGGTGATGCTGGGGGTGGTGCTGAGGGTGGTGGGGGTGATGCTGGGGGTGGTGCTGAGAGTGGTGGGGGTGATGCTGAGGGTGGTGGGGTGGTGAGGCTGAGGGGGGTGGTGAGGCTGAGGGGGGTGGTGAGGCTGAGGGGGTGGGGGTGATGTTGAGGGTGGGGGGCGGTGAGGCTGAGGGTGGTGGTGAGGCAGAGGGTGGTGGGGGTGATGTTGAGGGTGGTGGGGGTGATGTTGAGGGTGGTGGTGGGGTGAGGCTAAGGGTGGGGGGTGGTGATGCTGAGGGTGGTGTGGGGGTGGTGAGGCTGAGGGTGGTGTGGGGGGTGGTGATGCTGAGGGTGGTGTGGGGGGTGGTGATGCTGAGGGTGGTGTGGGGGGTAGTGAGGCTGAGGGTGGTGGGGGGGGTAGTGAGGGTGGTGGGGGGTAGTGAGGCTGAGGGTGGTGGGGGGTATTGAGGCTGAGGGTGGTGAGGCTGAGGGTGGTGGGGTATGGTGAGGCTGAGGGTGGTGAGGCTGAGGGTGGTGGGGTGGTGGTGAGGGTGAGGCTGAGGGTGGTGAGGCTGAGGGTGGTGGGGGTGATGTTGAGGGTGGTGGGGGGGTGATGTTGAGGGTGATGCTGGGGGTGGTGGTGAGGCTGAGGGTGGTGGTGGTGGTGAGGCTGAGGGTGGTGGGGTGGTGTGGTGGGGGTGGTGGTGAGGATGAGGGTGGTGGGGGTGAGGCTGAGGAGGGTGGTGTGGGGGTAGTGAGGCTGAGGGTTGTGGGGGGGTAGAGAGGCTGAGGGTTGTGGGGGGGTAGAGAGGCTGAGGGTTGTGGGGGGTAGTGAGACTGAGGGTGGTGGGAGGTATTGAGGCTGAGGGTGGTGTGGGGGTGGTGAGGCTGAGGGTGGTGTGGGGGTGGTGAGGCTGAGGGTGGTGGGGGGTAGTGAGGCTGAGGGTGGTGGGGGGGTAGTGAGGCTGAGGGTGGTGGGGGGGTAGTGAGGCTGAGGGTGTTGTGGGGGGTAGTGAGGCTGAGGGTGTTGTGGGGGTAGTGAGGCTGAGGGTGTTGTGGGGGGTAGTGAGGCTGAGGGTGTTGTGGGGGGTAGTGAGGCTGAGGGTAGTGGGGGCGTAGTGAGGCTGTGGGGGGTAGTGAGGCTGAGGGAGGTGGGGGTGAGGCTGAGGGTGGTGTGGGGGTAGTGGGGCTGAGGGTGGTGGGGGGTGAGGCTGAGGGTGGTGTGGGGGGTAGTGGGGCTGAGGGTGGTGGGGGGTAGTGGGGCTGAGGGTGGTGGGGGGTGAGGCTGAGGGGGGTGTGGGGGGTAGTGAGGCTGAGGGAGGTGGGGGGTGAGGCTGAGGGTGGTGTGGGGGGTAGTGAGGCTGAGGGTAGTGGGGGTGAGGCTGAGGGTGGTTGGGGTAGTGAGGCTGAGGGTGGTTGGGGTAGTGAGGCTGAGGGTGGTGTGGGGGTAGTGAGGCTGAGGGTGGTGTGAGGGGTATTGAGGCTGAGGGTAGTGGGGGGCGTAGTGAGGCTGTGGGGGGTAGTGAGGCTGAGGGAGGTGGGGGTGAGGCTGAGGGTGGTGTGGGGGTAGTGGGGCTGAGGGTGGTGGGGGGTGAGGCTGAGGGGGGTAGTGAGGCTGAGGGAGGTGGGGGGGTGAGGCTGAGGGTTGTGTGGGGGGTAGTGGGGCTGATGGTGGTGGGGGGTGAGGCTGAGGGTGGTGTGGGGGTAGTGAGGCTGGGGGCAGGGTGAGGCTGAACCTACCTTAATTTCCCTGGTGGTCCAGTGGGCTCCCTGGTGGTCCGGTGGCCACTGCTTCCGGTCTGCAGCTCTGCTGAGCTGCAGACCATGTAATCTCGCGAGTGAATCAGAGCGTTGCCGTGGTAACCCGCGGCAACGCTCTGATTGGCCAATTCTCGCGAGTCACGTGGTCTGCAGCTCTGCACACTGCGGAGCTGCAGACCAGTGTCTGCGATGGTGGCCGGGCAGCCAGGAGGGGCCTCGCACCCGGCGGCATACCGGGCAAGCCGCCGGGCCCCCTCCTGGTGTCAGGTCCTCGGTCACTGACCGAGGACCTGACACACTCTGACCATAGGCGGTTTAGGCGGCCGCGAGGCCCCAGCCAGCGCGAGGCCTTAGGCGGCCGCCTAAACCGCCTAATTAGAGAGCCGCCTCTGTGTGGGTAGATACATATTAGGTAGATAAGTCTTATAGTCTCCTATTACATATCTACTGTGTACTCTCAACAGATTGCTCCTCACATGAGCCTGCAAGTGGTTGGAAAACCTGGTCCTGGCACCAAAGTAGTTCTCTGGGCCGAAGGGCGCAAGCCCGTTCAAACATGGAGTTTGCAAGATTCTGGTTACATAATTAGTCACACTTTCCAGGGCATGTGCATTGATGTTAAAGGTAATTATTGAGAAAACCTTGTTTTAATCATCTTTTGTTGAATCTTTTAAAACTCAATAGCTATGCAATTACCGTGCTTGAACCTTTGATGCATTCAGTAAACTGGGAATTATGCTGAATTGACAGGGATTTACAAGTATGAGGCCTAAATTAATTCTCTTCTCTGGGACTTCTCCACATATGGTGGATTAGTGTTTTATCTAGATCTCATGGAGCAATATTCTTTCCTACATACCCAGGATAACAGAGTGCATAACAGAGTGCATGTGTCACTGTTGTTTTTAATATTTTTTTCTCCTTTTTTTTTATCTGCTATCACAGGCGGAAACAGTTATGATTCGGACCATGTAGTGGTGTGGGAAATGGAAGAGGATAGATGTACTCAACATTGGGACGTAGAAGTGTTCTAAGATGACCGCACATACTACACTTGGGGTGTCAAAAACACAAAGAATTCTTATTTCTCAAGTACTGGTCCTTAATGTTGCTGTGTCCTGGTGTTTGTATGCGTGTGACTCATTAATTGGACAAAGGAATCTGCCCCCCAAATCAATTTTACTGTATACCTCAATATCAGATCTATTTAATGATCGCACACTTCACAGACTCAGCTTTCACTTACTGATAAGATATTGATGAGCAAAAAGGTCGCTGGCATATTGGTCCTCTGTTATGACTTGGAATTTCATCTCAAAAGCTTCTCGAACTTCTCCCACCTTACCCGCCTTTCCCATATCTAGAAAATGTGAAAACTCTAACCAGAATACATAGGGATGGGCCTGATGTGCTCCAAATAGTATTAATGAGTGCCTAAGTGTTTCAAGCCCAGATACAGGACTATTTATAATAATATATTTTTATACAGCACAACCTGATCTTCAACTTTTTTTTCTTACTCACAAACTGTTGGTGGTTTTGTATATATTCTTTTTGGGACTTATTATAAATGGCTGAACTTCTCTTGAGTTTTATTGTGAAGTTTATTTTAATGTTCAGGGTAATTATGGTGTTATGATAATTTGCAAGGAAACCTTTACAAGAAAAAAAAAAAAAGCACTGATCTTTAGACAACTCGCTATTAAATAATAAAATAAAGTACTGCCACTTGGTGATGAAAACATTTTTATTTCACAAATATGTTTACAGTTAACAACAGGTTTGTAGGTTATTTTGGTAAATGTTGGAGAGTTATTAAAACCAGAATGGAAGGAGTGATGTTTCTTGATTTTCTTCAATTGACTTAGGACTAGCTTAATACTAGTTCTTGGTTATTGTAAAACAGATTCATTTTCCTCTCTTTCTGTTTCATGGTATTAATTTCCAAGGATGTAATACAGGATAGAGAAAGTTAAAAATGCAAGCAAGGATGCATGAGTTCCAGGTACTTCTGTGCTGTTTTCAGTGGTTTCATTTTTTGTCTGAAAAAGAGAATGAGAGTACGTTATCCGAGTGTATTCAAAGCGGTTTCCGTCATTTCACTTCTCGGGCAACCACATTCAAGGTCTGTTCACAAATCCCAAGCTACAAATAATAAACAATAATTAAAGGCACTTTGATATTAACGCTCCCAAAGTCACCAAATAAAAATGTTAGTTTCATGCATTGGTGTAGGAAACTGGGGATGAGGGGGTAAATCCCCTCAGAAAATAAGGTGTAGCTTGTAAGATCATGTGTTTCATTGTTTAAGAAAGATAAGAGCTATCCAGTTCTATTAACGGGACAATGTCGGCAGTTTAACAACTTCATCTTATTGAAGTTGTTGGTATACCAAACAAAAAAAGAAAAAAGGTGTGCTTAGGTGCTTGTATATAATAGCACAATATCCCCAGTGCCACTGACCACCTACTTTGGCACAAATAAAAAGTAAAAAGTGTTTTATTGAAGTTGTTATAGTGCCTGCAGTCCTACCCCTTTTTTTTCTACAACCCAAAATGGAATATTAAACTAACTAGAAGGCTTGAAAGTGCGGCTTTAAGCCAAGCCTCCAAGTCCTTTGGTTATGAGAAAGGGGGATCTTTCTCATACTTACCGTTACTGGTACTTCTGACATACTGTTACATCATGTGTGTATGCACATGCCGTCATGTTCGGCCATAGAGAATCTTTAAATACAATGATTCTCTATAGAAAAAATTGTAGGTGCATTGCAGTGAGTGCCACACAAAGGCCTACATTCCCCAATGTTCCTCTATGAGGAGCATTGGATTGGCCCATCAACCTGGAGGCATGGCTCAGCACAGAAGAAAAGCTGAGCAATTTGTTTATTTTTTTTCATTGTGTTTTTAAATTTTACATGGGGAGGAACCTAATTGATTAAGGACATCAGATACAACGCTACAGTGTGGAATCCTAGTGATAACAGATAAATTCAGCAGCCATGGTATTTGTACTCTTTAGTTCCCACTGCCAACTTTCTGCTGAAATGGCACACTGAAGTGCAAGAGACAACACAACACCTGACGAGAGACAACCTTTACTGCATGTTATACAAAATCCAACATTTGCATGCACTAATCTTTAAGCAAGTGTGGTCCATACAGAATTCTCAGGTTACCTGGCGATCTATATTTTGCATCGCATTACCTCAGTATGTTAACATGCCAAAAACCTTAATTACAACATACGATGTAAAAGAAAAATTGTCTGATGATGTTCACAATACTGTTTGATCACATTACATTTTAAACAATTTTCTAATATAGTCTAAGACTGTGCTAAGCAGCATTTTCTCTTTAGAATTGCTGAGGCGAATTTCAAAACCATTCTAGCATTCAAGAGTGGAAACCGGCTTTTGGACAATGGATGCTTTTTAGAGCTCTAGCAGGTAGATAATCCTTCAGTAGCAGAGTTGGACAACAGAGGTCTACTAGTGAATGCCAAAACTCAATTGTTTCAGCTTACAATAGATAGACAAACAGACAAATATTTGTCCTCAAACATACATGCACTGGTCATGTTTACATCACATTTCATTAAAGTAGAAATTCTGCAAAAAAGATTTTCACTTTTAATGCTGCACTTTTTAAAGATATCCAGCAATCCAGATACAGTAACACTTTATGTTTATTGGAATATTCCAAAACTTTTGACATTGTGAGATTTTATTTAATCAACTAACATCTTAACTATTAATCTGTGTAGTTTGACTACTGCTATGTGATGCACAGCCATTTACTAGTTTATTTAGCAAGAATAAATGTTTATTTATTTATTACTGGAATTTTTAAAGCGCCAACATATTCCGCAGTGCTGTACAATTAGGTGAGAACATAAAATATACACAGACAAATACAAAAGGTAGAGAGAACCCTGCCCGTAAGCTGAGATCCTGCCATTGAAGCTCTTTTATACAAAGTGCTTAGCTAGATAGCCCGTGAGCTTACAATCTGAATCTTGTTATTTAATTATGAATCTAGAGACTTGCTACAACCAATAAATAAAAAAAGTTAAATAGCACCTAGCCATCTTAAAGTGGAGTTTTTATCAGGGTCATTCACTAAAGTGTAAATTCACAGAGAAAGCAAAGTGAATTTCAAAGTTAAGTTCAAAAAAACCAAAAATTCTCTTAGCCATCAATGCTTTCAATTCAGCTACTTTGGCCTCACATTTGAAATTGAATTCTCACCTTAGTAAAAAACACTTTATGTATTTTTTGTATTTAACAAATATGGATTTGTGAGGTGTAAAAATGTTAATTCAATGTAGAAATCCACACCTCTTCAATTTGCAACCAGGCGCCTGCATTACCTTTAAATCATTCAACAAACTCTGATCTTTGCATCTGGGAGTCAGCATTGCGAAAGCATGAATAGAAAAAAAGGACTGAATCATTGTGAATATTTATCAGAGTTTTCTGAAATGTGTCAGTTAAATTCCATCATTATTTTTTATCATATTTACTAATAAGTGATAGTTTTCTTCGTAGTAAATTTGTGACTGTAATTTCTTTGTTTAGAAGACAACCAAATTTACAGCAGCAGGTGGTGGAAGTGGTGGAATATTCATCCAGCCATTGAGTTGTTAAAAACATGGGGCAAATGATGGTTAGGGCGTAAAATTAAAAACAAACAGATCTGCCAGATGTAATAAATGGCACCAAAACTTTCGGAAGCTTAGATGGGAAAATGTGGTTGACACTTTGATAATTTGATTTCTTCCTCTTCATTGCCTTGTCTGAACTAGATTATCATATAATTTGTTAAATCTATAATATAAACTTACTTATCATGAGAAAGATATTGGTGGTTTTTAATAGGTTAATAAATTGTGTGAATTCCAGAGACATAACAGTTCCCCTATAAATGGAATTAGGAGTGTTAATGTCCAGCTTCTTGCATACTTGCCAATTTTATTGCAAAGGGTGTTGTTGCTTTAAAGATGTTGTAATTCATAAAAAACAAAACAAAAAAAAACTTTTTTAGAATTGACGGGAACACACTGAAAACTGCATTTGTATACATACAACAAGCATTTTTGGCAATAATTCATGGATGGAATATCAAGAAAAACATAAATGGAGCAATGTAAATTGAACTGGCATAATAATTATTACATATACACTTTTTTTTCATCCATCACTGTTATTAGAAAAAAAATGTATGTATTTACCGTAGCTGTTGCCATGGTCATTGCGATATAGAGAAACAGAATGGCACAGGTGAGCAGGTAACGTTGCATGATGTACAGAGGACTTATTTTTCCAGACACGTTTAACTGAAACTCGGTGGTCCTTTTCACTGTGTCGGTTCTAACACAAACTATATTCTCAGTGACACCGTTCCCAGAAGGGACTTTCTCTCTGAAATGCACAGAAATCTTTAACAGCTGACAGAAGTAAAAAAAAAAAAAAAAAAGCCCTGCCCTGAATTTTAAGTCACTCAATCCCGTAAACTCAGAAACCACAGTTTATTTTTAGATTTCATCTACTGTTCATTAAAACTTACAATTGTCAGTGCTCTGCATTAAACCCACTACAATCCCAAATAAAACAAATCTATGTGCCAAATCAGTACTAGTAAGATTCCTTTTTTTCTATAGCTGGAATCCATTTTGTCTCTTGATAATAAGCACTTAAAAATGTAACATGCTTTAAATTTTTTTTTTTTATTTCTGTTGTGCAATGGAATTACATTACAACATGTTGCACAAATGTGCTGCAAATAATTTCAACATGTATTGCAAGTATATAAATCAATAATTCTGCACAACACGTGGTAACATGCTCTTTTTAACTCATTAACGATTGATGGTGGAATACATTTGTCATAACAATTCAACCTGCAAAGATTATATATCAAAATAAAGCATCGTACTCATTTAGCAAATGCCAAATACACATAACTGTCCTTACTAGTATAGTATATTTATTTTGTTGGTCCTAATGGGTTAATGTAGTGTAGTGTATCTATGTTTGGTGTAGGCTACTACCTACATAGCTTAGGACACTAATTTGAAAATGCACATTTGCAAATTATCATTCACTTGCTTTCTGCAAGTAAATAAAATAATCTGAAGAACTATCTGCTAGCTGGTAGCACTAGCAGTCAACAGGAAAATAATTGCAAATCCTTGGCGCTGCAAAAGTTAATTATGTGTCGACTGGCCAGCGCTTCCTAGCCAGATGTCACATTAAAGTAAAAAAATGAAAAATGTAAACATTAAAATCTTATGTGAGGTCAATAATATGTTGCCAAATCCTGTAGATTCCAACTTAAAAACATAGCCGGCATCCGCCCCTTTCTTACGAAAGATGCTTCCAAGGAGCTTGTCAATGCTCTAGTAATTTCCCGCATGGATTATTGTAACCCTCTCCTAATTGGTCTTCCCAAAAGCCGTATTGCTCCGCTACAGTCTGTAATGAATGCCGCTGCCAGATATACCGCTCTAGTCAGTCCTCTCACACCTCACCCCTCTGTCAGTCCTTACATTGGCTTCCTGTATCCTATAGGAGTCAATTTAAAGTGCTAACTCATACATGTAAAGCACTGAACTATTCTAGCCTCTCTTATTCCTCGTCACAGATCCATAGGTATGCCCCTACTCGGTCCCTACGCTCTGCCCGTGACCTTCTCCTGTCCGCTGCTCGCACCCGTACGGCCAACTCGGGCTTGCAGAACTTCTTGCGGGCGGCTCCCGTCCTATGGAATAGCCTGCCTGCCCCCATCAGACTCTCCCCTAGCCTTCAATCCTTTAAGAAGTTCCTTAAAACCCATATCTTTAGGAAAGCTTATGGCCTACCAGAGTAGCCTCTACCTTACATACCTGTCTCTTGCTCTCTCCTAAAGAGCAGCACTCTACTCTCTCCTCCAGCTCTGCTTCACTCCCACCTTGTTTGATTGATATTTCCTGTTCTAATGTGTTTTATACCCCACCTCCTATAGACTGTAAGCTCATTTGAGCAAGGTCCTCTTCAACCTATTGTTCCTGTAAGTTTTCTTGTAATTGTCCTATTTATAGTTAAATCCCCCCTCTCATAATATTGTAAAGCGCTACAGAATCTGTTGGCGCTATATAAATGGCGATAATAATAATAATAAGAATCCCATATTACTTTAATGGAGGTATATTACATTCATATGTGATATAGAAAATTGATGATGGATAAATAATCCCAGAGATCACCAGAGGCTCCTAATTAGGTGTTCAAGCACTCGGGAGAACCAATAATAAAACCACAGACTCACTTTGTTTGTAGTTCAAAATAATATTCTTTCAATCTTTAATGGGAGATCACCATATATATAAAATGGCAATTAATCTACTGCACATGTGTGCATAAAAGAAGTAAGACCAAAGAAACAATGGCTTACTTGAAAGTGTTATCTAAACTATGCAAGGTTAACCCCTTAAGACCGCAGGACGTACCATGCCGTCCTTATTTGGGCGGCTCTAAACGCCGCAGGACGGCATGGTACGTCCTGGGCGGTCTTACCCCCCACGTGGCCGGCGGAACATGGCCGCTGCAGATCGCGGTCGGGGGGCATGCCTGGCCCCCCAGGCAGCCCCCCTGTGCCTGGGGACCGCGGTCTGCAGCTTCCGATCGCAGTGACAGGCTGTCACTGCGATCGGTATTTACCATGTGTCAGCCGATTTTAAAATCGGCTGACACATGGAGCCGGCGGAATTCTCTGCAGCAGATCGCGGTCGGGGGACATGCCTGGCCCCCCAGGCAGTCCCCCTGCGGTCAGTGACCGCGATCTGCAGAGTATGATCGCAGGGAGAGGCTGTCTCTGCGATCTGAATGCAGAGACAGCCTCTCCCTGCGATCTGATCGCAGTGACAGCCTGTCACTGCGATCAGAGTTACTATGTGTCAGCCTATTGGCTGACCCATAGTAACTTCAGGCAGGATCCCCCTGCAGATCGCGGTGGGGGGCATGCCTGGCCACCCAGGCACTCCCCCTGTGGCCAATTACCGCGATCTGCAGGAGGTGATCACAGTGACAGCCTGTCACTGTGATCACTGATCCTGTGTGTCAGCCAGTGATGTAAAATCACTGGCTGACACTGTCTCTGCCCCTCTCCTCCCCTATTAACCCCTTAATGTAAAAAAAAAAAAAATTAAAGTTAAAAATAAAATACACTTACATCATTTATATATATATTATATATATGATCTATATATAATATATATATATATACGCACACATTTACACATACACTAAGTGTATTTTAATATTTATATATATAATTATATATATATATATTAATATCAAAATACACGTAGAAGGATATTGATTAAATATATACATAATTATAATTATATATATATATTATAATAAAAAAATATGTAAATACGTAAAAAAAATTCAAATAAAAAAATAAATAATTAAAAATATATATGTGTGTAATTTCATTCTAACTGTATTTTGATAATATATATATATATCTATATATATATATATAGATATAGATATCAAAATACACGTAGAACGAAATAATATATATATATGTATATACCCAAGTATATACGTATACATCACTATATGTATACCTATATATAAATAAAAATAATAGTAAAAAAATTATATACATATATATACATATATATATATACACACACGTGTATATATAATAATTTTACATATATATTTATGTAATAATTTTACATAATTAGGTATCCTAATTAATTACAATTAGCGGGACCTGCCTAACAACCCAGGCCGAAAGTATAGGGAATTTAATTTGCTAGCACTATATTTAACCCTATAACTTTCCAAGACACTATAAAACCTGTACATGGGGGGTACTGTTTTACTCGGGAGACATCGCTGAATACAAATATTTGTGTTTCAAAACCGTAAAATTTATTACAACAATGATATCGTCAGGGAAAGTGAAATTTATTGCCTTTTTCGCACACAAACGGCACTTACACTGACGATATTTTTGCTGTCATACTTTTTACTGTTTTGAAACACAAATATTTGTGTTCAGCAAAGTCTCCTGAGTATAACAGTACCCCTCATGTACAGGTTTTATGGTGTTTTCAAAAGTTACAGAGTCAAATATAAGGCTTGCGTTTCAGTTTTTTCACAATGAAATTGTGACGAGAAACAGAAAAACCATCTACAGAAACTGCTGATAAAACCATTTGGCTTTTTAACCCCTGCAGACGTGGAAGAACTTAACTAAAGCTAAGCCTGTAGCCCTTTATGTACCTTTTATCTATGACAATTCCCCACAGGGGAGAGTTCTAGGTAAGGTATATCCAGATATACTAGTTATACCTGTGGGACTTTAATTAGATCTTCACCTCGGTTCCTTTGCCATCTCAAACCAAAAGAGCCATCAAGAAAGAGACTTGTCCAGATATCTGTGGGTTACAGGATGATATGTGATTTAAATCCATGTCTCATTTTGCAATTTTGCATCCATAGATTAAAACAGGTAAGAAGAAAGAAAAGACATATCACAACAATTAGTGGGTGCAGTACTATGTTTAAACCCTTAAGGACCAAACTTCTGGAATAAAAGGGAATCATGACCAGGGGCGTATTTGCCGCGAGGCAAACAAGGCATTTGCCTTGGGCGGCATTTTCCAGGGGGCGGCAAAAAAAGCCGCCCCCAAACGCCCAGGGCAAATGCCTTGTTAGCCTTGCGGCTAACAGACATCCTGGGCTGGTGGCTGCTGGGCTGGTTGCTGGGCGGGCGGCTGGCGAGGGAGCACTTCCTCTGAGCTGTCTGCTCAGCTCCCTCGCGCGCCGCAGAGTGAGGCTGGGAGCCGGAATATGACGTCATATTCCGGCTCCGCCTCCCAGCCTCACTCTGCGGCGCGCGAGGGAGCTGAGCAGACAGCTCAGAGGAAGTGCTCCCTCGCTAGCCGCCCGCCCAGCAACCAGCCCAGCAGCCCGACCGGCAGCCCCACTAGACCCCAGGGAGAGGGAGAACCCCCCCAGCATTCCCAAAGGTAAGGAGGCTGGGGGGTAAATTAAAAAAAAAAATGAGTTAATGTGAGTGAGTGTGTCTGTTAGTGTGTGTCTGTTAGTGTGTGTGAGTGTGTCTGACTGTGTGTGTCTGTTAGTGTGTGTGAGTGTGTCTGTTAGTGTGTGTGTGTCAGTGAGTGTGAGAGTGTGTGTGAGTGTGTCTGACCTTGTGTGTCTGTTAGTGTGTGAGTGTGTCTGTTAGTGTGTGTCTGTTAGTGAGTGTGAGTGTGTCTGTTTGTCTGTTAGAGTGTGTGTGTGTGTCTGACTGTGTGTGTCTGTTAGTGTGTGTATGTCAGTGTATGTCAGTGTGTGTGAGTGTGTCTGTTAGTGAGTGTGTCTGTTAGCAGCTAACAGACACACTCACACACTCACTAACAGACACTCACACACACTGACATACACACACTAACAGACACACACACTAACAGACACACTCACTAACAGACACACTCACTAACAGACACACTCACTAACAGTCACACTCACTAACAGTCACACTCACTAACAGTCACACTCACTAACAGACACACTCACACACAGACACACTCATACACTCACACACACACACTGACAGATACGCATCCATTAGCTAACAGTTAGCTAATGGATGCGTATCTGTCAGTGTGTGTGTATTTAGAAGGCGGGGGAAGGGTTGGTTGGGGGTGGCGGGGGGGGTGGGGGTGAGGGGGGCGCCTGAGTTTTGTCCTGCCTAGGGCAGCACAAAACCAGGATACACCCCTGATCATGACATGTCACACGTCATGTGTCCTTAAGGGGTTAAAACTCCTTTAGAGGAGGGAGACCACCCTGTAAAAATATAATACCAGTGATGTCCTGTATCTGCCACTATCTTGTTACCTATGCTGTGTAGTTTATTAGCAACTACAACAGTTCTTTTCTGTAGTGCATGCAAAGAGTGGTTAATGGTGGCTAGATGTTTAGCTAGGTGGTCAGTATTGTTGACAATGTTAATTAACCCCTTAAAACCGGAGGGCGTACTATTAAGCCCTATTCTAAGTGGCCCTAGACGCCGCAGGGTGTAATAGTACGCCCTCCGTTTTTTTTTTACTTACCCGGTCGCCGGCGATCCCACGCCGGCGATCGCGGTTGGGGGGACTCCCAGGGAGTCACCCGTGGCGATTCCTGCCTCCTGCAGCCCCCCCGGCCATGTGAGAGTGAGATCCTTGTGAGGACCTCACAATCACATGGACGGGTTAGCTGCCTGCTGCATTGCCAGCAGGGGGACTGCCTGTAATGACAGGTAGTCCCCCTGGTGGCTGGAAATAAAATAAAATTAAATAAGTGTAAAAATATATATATATATATATATATATATTATATATATATATTAATATCAAATTACATGTAGACTGATACTGATTAAATATATATATAATTATTGTTTTATATATATATTTATATATAATATAAAAATATATGTAAATACGTTAAAAAATAAAATTTAAAAAATAATAAAAAATAAATAATTAACAAATAAATAGGTGTAAGTGGCGTGGCCAACCGCCGAGCAACCTGGCAGCTTAGGAAATTGCTCCGGCACCCGGGCTCTCAGAATCCGACGACATCGTCTCCCAGAGCCCTGAAAAACCTCACAAAACACAGGATGGCAAACCCCAAAGGGAAGAAGAACGCATAGAAAAATGAAAAACTAAATTTTTTCAACCATAAAAACGCGAGTAGCTCCGAAGTCGACGCGGCACAATCCAAGATGGCGCTGATGAACAAATGGCGGGAAACATCCCATTCACGGGCTCATCCCATGAAAGCCAGGAAAACCTAACCAAAGCGCACCTAGATGAAGCGATGAACACCATGGCTGACAAACTTATAAAAACATGGCAATCCTCTATACAGGGAGTGCAGAATTATTAGGCAAGTTGTATTTTTGAGGATTAATTTTATTATTGAACAACAACCATGTTCTCAATGAACCCAAAAAACTCATTAATATCAAAGCTGAATATTTTTGGAAGTAGTTTTTAGTTTGTTTTTAGTTTTAGCTATTTTAGGGGGATATCTGTGTGTGCAGGTGACTATTACTGTGCATAATTATTAGGCAACTTAACAAAAAACAAATATATACCCATTTCAATTATTTATTTTTACCAGTGAAACCAATATAACATCTCAACATTCACAAATATACATTTCTGACATTCAAAAACATAACAAAAACAAATCAGTGACCAATATAGCCACCTTTCTTTGCAAGGACACTCAAAAGCCTGCCATCCATGGATTCTGTCAGTGTTTTGATCTGTTCACCATCAACATTGCGTGCAGCAGCAACCACAGCCTCCCAGACACTGTTCAGAGAGGTGTACTGTTTTCCCTCCTTGTAAATCTCACATTTGATGATGGACCACAGGTTCTCAATGGGGTTCAGATCAGGTGAACAAGGAGGCCATGTCATTAGATTTTCTTCTTTTATACCCTTTCTTGCCAGCCACGCTGTGGAGTACTTGGACGCGTGTGATGGAGCATTGTCCTGCATGAAAATCATGTTTTTCTTGAAGGATGCAGACTTCTTCCTGTACCACTGCTTGAAGAAGGTGTCTTCCAGAAACTGGCAGTAGGACTGGGAGTTGAGCTTGACTCCATCCTCAACCCGAAAATGCCCCACAAGCTCATCTTTGATAATACCAGCCCAAACCAGTACTCCACCTCCACCTTGCTGGTGTCTGAGTCGGACTGGAGCTCTCTGCCCTTTACCAATCCAGCCACGGGCCCATCCATCTGGCCCATCAAGACTCACTCTCATTTCATCAGTCCATAAAACCTTAGAAAAATCAGTCTTGAGATATTTCTTGGCCCAGTCTTGACGTTTCAGCTTGTGTGTCTTGTTCAGTGGTGGTCGTCTTTCAGCCTTTCTTACCTTGGCCATGTCTCTGAGTATTGCACACCTTGTGCTTTTGGGCACTCCAGTGATGTTGCAGCTCTGAAATATGGCCAAACTGGTGGCAAGTGGCATCTTGGCAGCTGCACGCTTGACTTTTCTCAGTTCATCGGCAGATATTTTGCGCCTTGGTTTTTCCACACGCTTCTTGCAACCCTGTTGACTATTTTGAATGAAATGCTTGATTGTTCGATGATCACGCTTCAGAAGCTTTGCAATTTTAAGTGCTGCATCCCTCTGCAAGATATCTCACTATTTTTGACTTTTCTGAGCCTGTCAAGTCCTTCTTTTGACCCATTTTGCCAAAGGAAAGGAAGTTGCCTAATAATTATGCACACCTGATATAGGGTGTTGATGTCATTAGACAACACCCCTTCTCATTACAGAGATGCACATCACCTAATATGCTTAATTGGTAGTAGGCTTTCGAGCCTATACAGCTTGGAGTAAGACAACATGCATAAAGAGGATGATGTGGTCAAAATACAAATTTGCCTAATAATTCTGCACTCCCTGTAGGACAACTCCGCAAGGAGGTCCAGGACATTGGCAACAGAACCACGCATGTGGAAAATAAATTAAGCGAGTATGCAACAGCGCATAACGACATGGCCGATCATGTGGCGACACTGGAACAAAAAATTTAAGCAATGGAAGCACGTATGGCTGATGCTGAAGATCGCTCGCGGAGGAACAACCTCAGGCTGTGAGGAATTCCGGAGAGCATCATGCCGAATGACCTGCAAGCCTATGTGCAGGGCCTTCTGCATGCGTACGCTTCGGACATACCCACAGATATGTTCCTAATAGATCGAGTACACAGGGTGCCCAAACCACGCAATTTACCTGATTCTATTCCTCGAGACGTCCTATTGAGGGCACACTATTACCACATAAAAGAAGCAGTACTGCGTGTTAGCAGAAACCGCACAGAACCGCATGAGACCTACGCAACAATCAAGATCTTAGCAGACCTGTCCGCGGCGACCCTCAAACGCAGGAGGGACTTCCACCCGGTGACAGAAGAATTGCGTCGCGCTGGGATTAGATACCGCTGGGGATACCCCACTAAACTGCTAATCACTAAAAACGGCGAGCTTAAAATTGTCTACACACCGGACGAAGGCACCGGAATACTGAGAGAATGGGGGCTTCTCACAAACCCCCCAACGACTCAAGCAAGTCCAACCAGACGACTGATACCGGAATGGCGCCAAGCCTCAGCACAAACCAAGTCTCCGTGACTTACTCGATGGACTAGGCCGTCACGGCCATAACTAGGGACACGTGAGATATCCTTACATACTATTATTTTGTTTCATAAGTTCTTACTTAAGTTTTAATGAGGTTAATTGCTTTGATTAGCATTTTATTCACCAAATAACTAAATAACACTATGCATAATATGTTAGATGCTGGAGGGTGGGGCGCCCTCATATATGATAATCAAGGTGAACTCCGGGAAACAAAGAGGGCCTGTATCATACAGGTACAAGTGGAAAGAAGGGACTGGCATACTAGGGGTGATCATAATGTCTAATGTTAAATGTAATAACTGATGCTATGCATACATAATAATGGCATTTCAAGGATGCAAAATGGTGCATAACGATTATGTAGGTTGACAGAATAATGTGTATAGGAGGTTATTTGTAAACCATATCACACAAGCAACTATTGCTTTGACTAGCATGTCAGGCACATTGCAACCATGCCACCCACCACACTATACAGCTTATGCAGAATACACTCACAGTCTATGTTGTGAGGACCGCGAAACTGCATCATATAACAAAGATTGACATGATAACCACGCTAGATGTCAAGGCTGTAAACTGTACAATGCACCATTAAGCTTTCACTTGGGTTAAGATTGAGCTTTCACCTATATACACCTGCCAGCACAACAGCAACATGCACACTATCCAAGTAACTATTGCATTACAGCTCTGAGGAGAAACAAAAACTGTGTAATCAAGAGAGCCCAATGGCCACACTACTAGAGATGCTATCTAGGCGTCCATCCCCCATGGCACAACGCCACAGTGCCAAGACCCACGTTTGGGTCAACTTGTATATACTTTGGTTTCTATCCCTCCTTTCCCCCGTCCTTCCTGAACCTCTCACTCCCGGGCACAAAAATATAGTCGCGCAGGCGCCGACTATGAGGCACATCAAACGAACCCTGTCCACTCCACAATTCCATATAGGCATTGCGGAACCACAAACGAGCACCACTTATCACTCACCCATCACGAAAATATATTCACACAACTGCAGGGGACTGAATACCTACCATAAAAGGCGCATGGTACTAGAGGAAGCCAAGCAGAATCGGGCGGACATTATATCTCTACAAGAGACCCACTTTGTTAACTCCAGAGTGCCCAACTTTGGTGCACAACATTATCCTCACCAATGCAACGCACTCCTCCAAATCAAGAGGGGCCTCCATCCTTCTACATTCATCTTTAACAGTTGAAACACTACACATAATTAAAGACAAACAAGGCAGATTTGTGCTGCTGCAATGCCTCATAAATAACTCGCCATATACCATAGTCAGTTTCTATGCTCCTAATCTACACCAACGAAATTTACTACATAAGGTGCTCTCCACACTCCCAACCTGCCAGACTGTCTCAGTTATATTATGCGGAGACCTAAACTACCCCCTCGACCCACACATGGACACTACACTAAAAACCACGACACCAAGACACAAAGCACTCAAAACACAAAGCAAAGCAATCAACAAACTGTTAGGAGAATATGGCCTATATGACCCCTGGAGAGCATTCCACCCAAATGAGAAATCATTCTCTTTTTATTCAGCAGTACACAAATCATATTCAAGGATTGATTTCATTCTCATAACAGGCCCATTACTCCCTAGGGTAACAAACAGCGAGATCGGGGACATAACATGGTCAGACCATGCTCCGACCAAGTAGAGCTGACTGAAGAATACCAACACAGAGGAAGGCCGCCGTGGCAGCTAAATGATTCACTTTTATGCGACCAGACATTCTCTACAACATTATCAGAAGCCCTGACTTGGTACTTCCAAATTAACGACACGCCAGATGTACACCCAACCACTGTGTGGCAAGCCCATAAGGCGGTCATCAGAGGACTTATCATTAGCCGAGCTTCCTACCTAAAAAAGAAGGCACAACAAGAACACTTACACCTGCTGCGAACCTTAAGAGACACAACGGCGGCAAATATAGCAAACCCTTCACCACAACTTGCACAGGCAATACAAGACACCACAACAAGCATCAACAACATAGCAATCTCTAAAACAGCACACATATTACATAAGCTGAAACAGAAAACTTACTCACAAGGCAATAAAGCAGGAAGACACCTAGCGACCCTATTACGTCAAAAACAATCCAGCGCAAAAATTCCATATTTGCTTACATCCCAAGGCTCTAAAATCCATAATCCACAGGATATTAATGATACCATGGCAGACTACTACCACACACTATACAATCTCAAAGACGACCCTAACCTACACCAACCCACGCCCCAGGAGTTTCCTTCAACTGTCCTCGCTGCCAACACTGACGGAACAACAGAAAACTATATTGCAAAACCCAGTCACACAAGAAGAAATACACTCACTCCCCCATGGCAAATCACCGGGACCCGACAGACTCACAAATTCCTATTACAAGACACTGACCACAATCCTCACTCCATATTTAGAAAAAACTTTTAACCATATCCTCACAACGGGCCAAATGCCCCAGGACATGCTTATGGCACATGTAGCCACACTGCCAAAACCAGGCAAACCTCCTACTAAATGCCAAAACCTAAGACCAATTTCCCTCCTTAACACGGACATCAAATTACTTGCTAAGATTTTCTCCAATAGATTGACGAATATTATTCCGACCCTAATACATGAGGACCAGGTGGGATTCGTCAGTGGTAGGCAGGAAGCGGACGGGACCCGAAAGGTCTTGGACTTGCTGCAGGGGGGGTGAGGGGGAGGGTCTCGGTGCATCATGTTATCACTTGATGCTGAAAAAGCCTTTGACAGACTGCACTGGCCCTTCCTCCAAGCTGTCATGCTCAAATACGGCTTCCCGGACACTTTCTTAAGGTTGGTGGGAGCGTTATATTCCAGGCCGACAGCGAAAGTCACCAATGGGGGATTTGGCTCTAAACAATTCCACATAACCAATGGATCACAACAGGGTTGCCCACTTTTGCCTCTCCTTTATATTCTTTCCCTAGAACCTCTCACACAACTCATTAGAGACAACCCAAACATACACGGCATCACAAGACAAGGCAAGGAACATAAACTCTCACTTTTTACAGATGACTTCCTCTTAACACTGGAGCAGCCACACATATCCCTACCTAACTTTCACAATACACTCTCCCAATATAGCAAAGGATCTTATTATAAACTCAATGTGAACAAAACCCAAGCAATGGGTATAAATATCTCAGCAGAGGACTTGGATAGGCTGCGTACCTCTTTCAAATACGATTGGCGCAATGACCATCTCAAATTCTTAGGAATCAATATCACCCCAACTTCAGCAAACCTCTATAAAACAAACTATCAGAAAACACTGACTGAAATAAAAAATGTACTGCTAGGATGGAAGGGCAAATTTATATCTTGGTCAGGGAGAATAGCCGCAGTCAAAATTATTGTTGTACCTAAATTGCAATATCTGTTTAGAACGTTACCCATAAAGATACCACCCAAATTCCTACAAGACGCACAACAAACACTACTAACTTTTATATGCGACAAACACAAAGCGCAAGTGGCGAAGAGCACGCTATACATGCCACGCAAGAAAGGGGGAATGGGAGTATACAGCTACTACAGAGCAGCTAACTTAGGCCCCCTATTAGCAGCTTGCCACCGAGATCACCCAACCCAATGGATGGAACTGGAGGCGCAACATGCTAATAATATACCCATCACTATACTGGCATGGCTTCCTCGACACAGCAGGCCTGCTACAACCGAGCTGCTCCCAACCACTGCCCTCACTCTGTCCATATGGGACAAGTATTGCCGCACATTGGGCTGGTCAGGCAGAATATCGCCCGCCATACCTATAAAGGCAATACACTATATGATACCAAACTTCAACTACACTATGTGGCACCGACATGGAGTAACACACTTACACCAACTGCTTCAGGAACTCACGCTTAGAAGTCTCACAGACCTAACAGCCTCTTACCATTTGACCCCGATGGCCTCATTCTCCTCTATGCAGTTGCACTCATGGCTTAACAAGCAAACCTTGACAGGGACTGATAATGTACAAGGGCCACAGCTGACGGTGGTAGAGAAAATATGCTCACGTCTCTCAACCCCCAAAAGACTTATCTCTGAACTATACCAAACGATGCATACTCCAAAAGACCACACAAGGGGGGGGCGTGTCCGGCGGCCGAGGAAGATGGACGCCTAACACCAGAGCTCCTCGTGGCGCCTGCTAACATACCGCATACACGCATGCACCCGGCCCGTCCACACGACTGCAATGGGTCGCACAAAGAAGCAGGCAGACCCCAACGGCACCCCGAGACCCTCGGGGCGCGAGGGGGAGCAATCCATACGCTCCTACCTCCAAGCCGCAATCCGCACCCGATCACCGCTGCGGGAGGGGAAGGCCGCAAGCCAGGAACTGGATTCCTTCCCCTCCACGCCGGCCAGGCTGTCACCGGTGCCGTCGCTCCTGTTGGAGTCCCAGCCCCCACAAGAGGGTGAGTGGAGGGCCATACTAAAGCGGACTTTGAGGCCCTGTCCGACCGCCTGGGCCGTGTGGTGAGGGAAGAGATGGCTCAACTCCGTGCCGACCTGGCTAATGTAGAAGTCCGCATGTCAGTGGCTGAGTCCGAGACCAGGTCACTCCGCACGGACCTGGAACAAACAAATTCAGCCATAGCCAATCAAGAAGCGGACACTGCCAATGAACTGGACAACCGCAGGCTGAAACTGCGGAGCCGCGGGATGAGAGTAGGGGGACCGGCAGAACACATACCAGATGTGCTGACACGACTGTTTACCCAGGTACTGGGGGGCCAACAACTACCCAGACTTGGCATATTCAGGGTGCACAGGGCACTGCGGCCCATGCCGGCACCGGAAGAACAACCTAGGGATATAGTATGCTGCCTGGAAAATTACCAATTGAAGGAGGACGTACTGCGCACAGCCCGCCGCATGGGAACCATTCGCTTTGAAAGCCAAAACGTATCGATTTACCAAGATTTATCCCGGTATACCTTGCAGGCCAGGAGAGCCCTACGCCCAGTAACATCCGCCCTGCAACAGGCTGGAATCCCATATAGATGGGGCTACCCATTCTCCCTCTCAGCCAGACAAGGCCCGGATCAACTGGTGGTGAGGAGACCAGAAGACCTCGCAAGTTTCCTCCGAGCTATGGGCCTCCCACCGTTCCAGGTACCCAATTGGCTGGCAAGGTCATTTCTTCAGCCTCCGCAGGGACCACAACAACCACGCAGACCGGACCAAGGTCCTCAAAGACCCCAGCAACAACGCGGGACCTCTAGACCTTGCTAGCAGCAAAGTAATACCTGGGGCGACACATGAAAACATACCAGCCGTATAGGCAAAAGCTGGGGTGGGGGACGGGGACACGGGGACACTGGAACGCAGCACACCAAGCAACATGGGGACTACCATACGCAAGAGATTCACGTGGTGGAAAGCCACTCCGCACTAGCAGAGCCGAGGGGCGGTAAATCAGGACACTTGAGGTGGGGTACGGAGTCCAGCATCTGTACCGGCATTGCTCAGGCCAGACGGACACACCAGAACTGCAAACTGCTGCAGTGGTGATACGAAACACCATACAGGGAGCCACCTACAGAGACACACCTGGGCCAAAATAACTAGCATGCCAATAGGGAAGGGTGTTAGAAGGGAACCCTATAAGGGTCTGAGCTAAGGGCGGAAAGTTGCTTCCACCAAACACTGTTTTGAGCCAGGTGTTCAATTACTAAGACCCATTAGGATGTTTTATTGGATGGGGCCCTGAGGGTCATTGTCTTATACCCGTGACATCGTGATAACACGTGATCCCTCAAGTGACTCCATGCTAGCCTTTGCCCACGAGCCAGTGTTTAGGCACCTTGGCCTACCAATACTATCAGACCTACCTCTGACTGTCTGCCCTATTTTATATTCTTGGCAGTTTCCAGTCTGTTACAACTTGTCAGCTCCGTACTAAAAATGTTAACGTTAATTAGAAGTATACTTTGTAGAAAACCAGGAACTGTATCCTCTGTACACCCTCGCTTGCCACCTGCACTTTGTAGTTCGCTCTCCTCCCCCTGTCAATATTTCACATCTCTTACTGAGGATAGAGTAGGGAAGGAGGTATGGGGGGGAGAGGGACGTGCGGAGGGGGAGGTGGGCTGGGTGGGAGGGATGGATATATGAGAAGGAAACAGAGGAGGGGGGAAGGCAAGGGACGGGTGGCTGAATGTAAGACGGGAGGGGAGAGGGTGGAAGTGGAAGATGGGTGAGGACACGACAGGACCTACGATTGACAACCTGGGGCAACACCACAGGCACCAGGAAAAGGCGGGGACCCCGGGTGACTACTTCAAGGGGGACCAAGTGACAGCCCCCACGTTGGCCTACCAGCAACCACCGCGACATGACCCCGGGGGGGCAGAGGGACCCAACCCACTACTTGGGCTGCACAATGCAATTCACGACACACTCGCATAGTCGCAGAACGGCCTTTGACGTGACATACAGCGCTGACGTCACTATGGAGGCAGGGACCCGACAGAGCAAAGAGGAGGCAGCCACACTGCACTACCGGAAGAATAGGTCGCACGGGGACCTACCCCCAGACACACACGACCCACGCTCCCCCCATGCCCATATGACCGGCGAGAGGTCAGGTGCCAACACCAGCCCCAACACTACTTAAAAACCATCCTGAAACCCCGCCTGAATAACGCTACCTGCAGATCACGCCGATAGAATTAAACCCCACCCCGCTAGCCACGCAGCTACAACTCACATGTACCCTACCAGGGACTCACGAACCGACGCCTCGCCCGAGACAAGAGCGCACGGCACTAGGCCAACCGAGAGACACGACACACTACAACTAGCATGATCCACATACACTGACCCACACACGCCCTAAAGAGATAGGACAGAACGGCTGCTTCAGCCACACAGCCACTAAGGAGCAGGTGACTACGTACCACGTATCGTACACGTTACCACATTCCACACCTACACGGAACCGACGGACGCTGAGTGGCGGTCCGAACCCACTCGTACGTATAGCCCGACTCCCCCACAGGCATAGGACATAAAAGTCCCCACTTAGCAGGGGACGAACCACTCCCGGCACCGACACAGGCACACCACTGGGTGTGACCTAGAGGCCGAACAGCCGGGACGCTTGTCCGATAACCTCTGCATGTGCAAAGACTCATTTGACGCACAACTGACGGCACCGAGTGACACACACACACTCACGGCCCACCCACCCTGCCCCCTAGATCCCGCCCGGACGATGCCGACACCGAGATCCGGCGGCTTCGCCAGAGAGGACTTATACATAGTCTCCTATAATGTGCGCGGCCTGAACGTCAGAGAGAAACGCTCAAGGACGCACAACAACAACTCAAACACCTACCGGAACAGATTTCGGCAGCATTCCACGCGTACTACCAGGACTTATACTGTCTCCGCCACACCGCTCCGGAGGTACCGAGACCCCAAAAACTAGAGGACATCCGCAGATATCTGGACATGGCGTATATACCGGGAATAAGGGAAGTGGACCAGGAAGCACTGGAGGCCCCCATAACCCCGGAGGAATTAGTGCACGCCATAACAAAAAAAACGGGCAGAGCCCCGGGACCAGATGGCCTACCCCTCCAATATTACAAAACCTTTGCAGGGAACCTACTGCAGAAACTCTTGACAGCACGAAACTCGATCCAAGACGGGGCCACACCAACGACCCAATTCACCTCGGCGAACATCACCCTTCTCCCGAAGGAGGATAAGGACCGGACACTATGCACGAGCTATTGCCCGATCTCTGTACTGGATCAAACGGGCTTCATACCAGGCAGGGAGGTGAGGGACAACACCATCAGAGCCCTAAACCTCATAGCACATGCGAAAATGCAGAAGGCCCCAAGCCTACTCCTGTCCACTGACGCTGAGAAAGCGTTCGACAGGGTGGACTGGGACCTGATGTTTGAAACACTCCGCTCCCTCGGCATTGGGCCAAATTATATGACCTGGGTGCAGACACTCTACACCAACCCAACGGCGTGAATCCAAATCAATGGCGCACTTACAGACCAGTTTCAGATCCACAACGGCAGGGTTGCCCGCTCTCACCCATACTCTTTGCACTGACACTGGAGCCCTTCCTCAACAAGATTAGACATAACGTGGACATCTGGGGACTAGCAGTCGATACCGTACACCACAAAACTCTGGCATACGTGGATGACATGCTGTTTGTGGTCACAGACCCGGAAATATCCCTAAGAGCGATTCAGACAGAATTCGACTTATATGGCAGCATCTCGAACCTCCGAATCAATTACATGAAATTGGATATACAGTGGAACCTCGGTTAACGAATGCCTCGGTAAACGAAAAATTCGGTTTACGTATAAAAATTCATTAAAAAAAATGCCTCGGTTTACGTATTTTTTTCACAATACGAAACAAGTGTCCCAGTTTATAGCTCCGCCCGCTGCATACTGAAGTGTGGGTAGCACGTGAGTGTGTAGTGTGGAGGTGTTTGAGAGGTTTTGGAGCCATTTGCAGCAAGCTGTGGAGCCTTGTGGAGCCTTTTGGAACCATTTTCAGCAAGTTGTGGAGGCTTTTGAAGCCACTTTCAGCAAGTTGTGGAGCCTTTTGGAGCCATTTGCAGCAAATTGTGGAGCCTTTTTGAGCACTTTGCAGCAAGTTTTGGAGCCTTTTGGAGCCATTTGCAGCAGGTTTTGGAGCCTTTTTGGTGCATCTCAAGAAGTGGAAAGGTAGGGAGCTGAGCTTAGTTGTTTGCATGCCTTTTACTGTGTGTTGATGTGTGATGTTTTAAAACATAAAGTTGGATGTTTGAAATGTTATTGCTTGATTAATCATGTCCCTGTACAGTATTTATGCCTTTAAAGTGCACTTTATAAAGAGTTTTGAACAGATAAAATACTTTATTTAACTTTTTTCTCACCTCCGGAACGAATTAATTGGTTTTCAATGCATTCCTATGGGAAACCGGGTTTCGGTTTACAAATTTTTCGCAATACCAAACATCCCGGAGAACGGATTAAATTCGTAAACCGAGGTCCCACTGTATTAAACTTAACAGCCAGCCAAACGCTCAAACACGTGATCCACGGACAACACTCATATCGCTGGTGTGACCAACGCATGAAATACCTGGGGATATGGCTTACACCCAACCCGATAGATCTGTACGCCCACAATTATCTCCCGATACTGAGAAAGGCGACGGAGGAAATGCAGAGATGGGGTTCCTACTACATATCCTGACTGGGCAGAGTGAACGTGGTGAAAATGACGCTACTGCCAAAGCTACTCTTCATATTTCAAACGGTGCCGATAAAAGTTCCACAAACGTTTTTCTCGGCACTCAAGACGGAGGTCCGCTCCTTTATTTGGAAGGGCAAATCCCCACGCATAGCACACACCCAACTGATCTTACCCAAGCTCAGAGGGGGCCTAGCTCTCCCAGACTTTGAAAAGTACTACCACGCAGCACACATCACCAGGGTCATCAGCTGGTCGGTAGCCAGCGGCACCAAACAGTGGACACAACTAGAAGCGGACATAACCAGCTGTGACCTCAGAACCCTATAGGAGCAAACACATCACCAACCCATTTGTGGCGGCGACCATGCAGGTATGGCACGGGCAGGGCACGAAGCAATATCTGACTACGGACCCGGGCCTGCTCCTACCCCTGAAAGGTAACCCGGACTACCCCTGAAAGGTAACTACGGCCCAACACTAGGCCCAGCAAGACACAACGCGATACCCCGCATAAAGGATGTTCTCCACCAACCATTTGACATCCGGCCACTGGGAGAACTGTACCCGGACAGACCGCACACATTTGCCCACGCCCTAGCGAAAACGCAAATTGCTCAATATGCCAGATCCATCCCGCAAAAACCTTCCCTACTGAGATTTTAACCACGAGCAGATACTTGCTCGCACCACCGTGCATCAGAAAATGGGAGGAGGACCTCGAGGAAACTATGACAGACGCGGACTGGGACAAAAGCATCACCCTGATACAAAAGACGCCGAGCTCGGCACGATACCAAGAAAACTCGTACAAGATCCTTACCAGATGGTACCTGACACCGACTGCGCTACACGCCAGGAACCCAGAACTCCAAGACACGATGCGGGGAGGAAGCAGGTACGTTTATACATACAAAATAAGAACAAATGGATGGAGCAATATCTGTCCTCTCTTCTCAACTTGAAATTCTGTGGAGACAGAGGGGTACACACAATAGTGCAGATGGCTATAAACAGGTGTAGCTAGGTAATAGATGGAAACACTCACAAACTTAGAGCCAATTGGACCTGGCTCTGGTATCAAGGCCTCAGGATCTTTTAGGGGTGATCCAAATCCCTCTGCAGGTGTTCTGGATATCCAAGGATGCTTTCTTGTTCCACCATAAACAGCAAGGGATTCAATTTGGAGTAAAATATAATTTATTAATACATATAAAATATATAGGAAAGTTAAGTATAAAATACTAATAGCCAAAACGCGTTTCGCCTCTTGGGCTTCCTCAGTTGGCTGTGTGATAGTCTCTGAGTCCTTCTGTGTCTTTAAATGCTGGTTTCGCGGTCTTTTTCCGCGTGGAACGCACCTTGCGTTCCATCTTCCGATCGTTGGTTACTTCCGGGTTCTGTACATGTTGTCCATCACGTGGGGCAGTCTTTTCGTAGGTGGAACGCATCTTGCGTTCCATTCCCCGATCTGTGTTTACTTCCTGACTTCGGTCATGTGTGCCGTCACGTGGGCAGTGTCTAATAAATGTGATATCTATTTCGCATTGGAGAATACAATTTCGGTGGATGTTCCTCTCTGACTAATTCTTCCATAATAAGAATACTGACATATTTATGTAATGATAACTGTATACTGTTTGCAATTATAAATATAAGTGTAACTAGGTACACAATAAAATAAGTGCATTACTAACAGACTATTAAAAGTTGCAAGACTCATATCTTTCGAAATGACAATTAGAATGGCCAAGTTCTTAAAGTGATAGTGCATAATTCTAGACATAACCCAATACATTCTAATAAATATTTAGGAATGCAATTTTGGCTAGCTCAAAAGGCTGTTTAACACAGGGCTTCAGGTTAAATAAGGGGAAAGAAAAAAGGGAAAAAGGAGAAGGGAGTTGGCCAAGTTCTTAAAGTGACAGTGCATAATTCTAGGCATGACTCAATACCTTCTGGTAAATATTTAGCAATACAGTTTTTTTGGCTGGCTCAAAAGGCTGTTTGACACAGAGCTTCCAGTTAAACCAGGGAAAGAGAAAAAGAAGAAGAAAATTGTGTTAATGGATCATTTAAAGCAGAATTTTAACACAAGGATATATAAACATTTCAACCTTGTTTCTTCATTGTTCTATAAAGTGGCAATGTGCAATTACTCTTACTGGAGACTCAGCCCATAAGTGCCTTAATGTTTAAAGTGACAGTGCTCTTATGATATTATAAAAAATCATATTGTGCATGGTCTTGATTGACCTAAATAAATAAGTCCATATTCGGATCTGTCTTCAATTAATGGGTGATTTAAAAAAAAAAAATGTCATTTATATTCTTATATGCCCGTGCGACCTGATGTATGTAGGCAGAACTATTAGATGCCTACACGTCAGAATTGCAGAACATGTAAGAAACATCAAAAAGGATTTAGAAACGCACAGTGTATCGAATCATTTTAAGATACACCATAACAGCGATCCAAAAGACATGTTCTTTTGCGCCTTTAAATTAGTACAGAAAGATTGGAGGGGAGGAGATTTTAATAAAAAAAATAGGGGAAGAAGAGATGCAATTTATTTATAATTTCAAGACACTTATCCCACACGGTCTTAATCAAGATTTTGAATTATGCCACTTTTTATAGTTCCCCCTTTTTTAAAAAAATTACCCATTAATTGAAGACAGATCCGAATATGGACTTATTTATTTAGGTCAATCAAGACCATGTACAATATGATTTTTTATAATATCATAAGAGCACTGTCACTTTAAACATTAAGGCACTTATGGGCTGAGTCTCTTTAAGAACTTGGCCAACTCCCTTCTCCTTTTTCCCTTTTTTCTTTTCCCTTATTTAACCTGAAGCCCTGTGTTAAACAGCCTTTTGAGCTAGCCAAAATTGCATTCCTAAATATTTATTAGAATGTATTGGGTTATGTCTAGAATTATGCACTATCTCTTTAAGAACTTGGCCATTCTAATTGTCATTTCGAAAGATATGAGTCTTGCAACTTTTAATAGTCTGTTAGTAATACACTTATTTTATTGTGTACCTAGTTACACTTATATTTATAATTGCAAACAGTATACAGTTATCATTACATAAATATGTCAGTATTCTTATTATGGAAGAATTAGTCCGAGAGGAACATCCACCGAAATTGTATTCTCCAATGCGAAATAGATATCACATTTATTAGACACTGCCCACGTGACGGCACACATGACCGAAGTCAGGAAGTAAACACAGATCGGGGAATGGAACGCAAGATGCGTTCCACCTACGAAAAGACTGCCCCACGTGATGGACCACATGTACAGAACCCGGAAGTAACCAACGATCGGAAGTTCCACGCGGAAAAAGACCGCGAAACCAGCATTTAAAGACACAGAAGGACTCAGAGACTATCACACAGCCAACTGAGGAAGCCCAAGAGGCGAAACGCGTTTTGGCTATTAGTATTTTATACTTAACTTTCCTATATATTTTATATGTATTAATAAATTATATTTTACTCCAAATTTAATCCCTTGCTGTTTATGGTGGAACAAGAAAGCATCCTTGGATATCCAGAACACCTGCAGAGGGATTTGGATCACCCCTAAAAGATCCTGAGGCCTTGATACCAGAGCCAGGTCCAATTGGCTCTAAGTTTGTGAGTGTTTCCATCTATTACCTAGCTACACCTGTTTATAGCCATCTGCACTATTGTGTGTACCCCTCTGTCTCCACAGAATTTCAAGTTGAGAAGAGAGGACAGATATTGCTCCATCCATTTGTTCTTATTTTGTATGTATTTTACAGTGTTGGGATAGGGGATCCTACACGGGTGTTTTAGAGCAATCCACTTGTATCACTATCTGTGCATACCACCTATATACGTTTATACATATCTGGTGGTCATGCACCCGCATCAGACCGTTCTGGGATAGAATTAGGACAATAATACACAAGGTCATGGAGGAACTCCTGCCACGGTCCCCAGCCGCCTTCCTCCTACACCACACCACCAATGTGACACAGACATACAAGAGATCGGTTATTCCTCGACTCCTGAATGCAGCTAAGATGACCATCCGCATCTTCTGTAAACAGACCACCACACCCCCTTTATCGAGGTGGATAGAGGAGGTAGAAGCCACAAGGTCTTTCGAGGACATGAAAGCAGAAACCCTGAACCTCAGAGACTGCCATACCAAACGCTGGTTCCACTGGACGAGACTAACCACATCGGACACGTCAGACACCACTTAACCACACCGTAACAGGTGGCAGGAGGAAGAGAACTAGAGAAACACAGGAGGCGGGAGGACGACGGCGGGACACGATGGACCGGGCGGGGGTCAGGGGGGGGGCCACAGAATACCGGACCCACCATACCCAACCCCACACACGGACGCCACCTCGCCACAGCGACAGCCACAGTCAACTAAGACGGCCATGACACCCACAGACACGACGACGCTCACACACCACACACATGACCTCATGCCGGACCACAACTGCGCATAGGGTTGGCTAGACATATAGCTCCCACGCGAACGGAGGACAGACACCACACCACACAGGACCACACACCTAACCCAACACCGCACCGTGCCCAACCTTTGGACATACAAGACACAGGATGACCACAACAACAGGTGCTTGACCTGGTAAGGAAGACACAATAACATAGGCGCCGAATGTGTCAGACAAACCACTCAGGGGAACACACGACCATGCAAGCAAGACACATCCACGCAGACACGAAAGACCACTAACCACACACACACAGACCACACCAACGGACCACCCCACACCACCAGACACCAATGAGGGTCGTATACGCGACGCCACGTATGACAGCGGAGACACTATATTCCGGTGTTAGAACACAACGGACTAGACAGCCGGTAGGCACACCACGCGACACAGAACCATGATGATAGACACTCAACCCAGATAGAGCGGGAAGACATAGCCGACACAGTACTGAACGAAAACCACGCAACACACACCACACGTGAGACGCACACGCAACAGAGGATACAATACAAATGACCCAACTCACACGAACAACACCATAGAGTCACCACAAAATAGGGCGGCTATGAGGGCTAACTCACCCCGAACAGATACGATTCCCCATGCAACGTAGCGGGGGACTACGCCCGACACTACTATAGGTATAGACAGACGCACACAGGGGAACACCCTGAGGGTCGCTACAGACCTGCTCTCGCACCACTATGTCCCTTACTGGCGATACCTAACCATTACGCTTCTTTCTATGATTTATATACCAACACAAAGTTTATTTAAGAGCTGTTACGTAACACACAACTGAGTCCTGCAATGGCCGTATGGCACCAGCCAGATACAAGACGTAGACTACACTCACGACGTTTATGATGTAAAACAAATGTTGATGCTGAAGCCTATACATAGTTCTGTTTATAAGTGCTGATACATAATATATTTGCCCTAATGTACCAGCATACTCCTTAACGGCCTGCCAGCACCAAGAGGGTATACACTCGAACATGCTATTATGTTAAAAGCTACACACCATTTGACAGGTTCGAAGGACCTCTGCGCAGGCCACAACATGTAAATTCGTTCAGGCAAATTTCACCAGACCTTTACGCAGGCACTGATCCGCATTTCAAACACTACGTTTGCAATGTAATATGTTAGGAATCCAATGATCAACCTCCACACATGAGAGTTTACGACACAGGGCAACGAAATGTATACAAAAATGTTACATATATATATACACACACACACACACACACACACACACACACATACTACATTCCTGACATACACACTCTGGATCCCCTATACACACACTAGATTCCTTGTACGCAAACACATACTACACCCCTAAACACACACTCTCTACAAACACTACATCACCTATACACACACACACACACACTTGCTACATTCCCTATACACACATTCTCTACAGCCCCTAGCCACATATGCATTACATTACACCACAAACACAACACAACTAAAACCGACCTTATTACACAATACCACACCACAATCAGCTCACTCTATAAACACACACAATCCCACAAGCAGGCTCCAAATACATGCACAATACTCTTTCCTGGCATTTTTGTCTCCTGGTATCCATTTATAGAGACACCAGAGACAAGTTGCAAGGAAACACAGTGCAAGCATGTTATTAAATTTGCTTGCGCTGTGCAGAACAAATACAGGGCTTTTTTCTCATGCTAGAGCTCTTTAGCAGAGCTCTGCGCATGGTCTGCCCTGACCTGCACTTTGAGAGGGGGCGTGTTTGTCGTTAGTGATGACAAAACACACCCTCTCTGCCCCGCCCCCTTCTTAGTGGGCCGCTGTGATAAAAAAATGCCCGGGCCGAATTTTTATCCCAGTCCGGCCCTGCTTGGTGTCAATCAGATCCCCTGAAAATGTAGGTGTCCAATACTGGGCAGGATAAAAGGGTGGACCAAAGATAACTGGAAGCACGAGGAATTTACACATCATATCATATTGTTCAATACTGTAGGCAGTAAAGCTGCCTATGCACATTGTATCATTACAGCTTTGTTGGTTAGTATCAATTCTAAGCCACATGTAAGGGTTAGTACATTTACCAAACATATTGCATGCAGTGGAAGCCTTTTGATTCAGGAGGTTCATTTGTGTCTAATTTGCTGAAGCGTGTATATGCAATGTAGACTACAAGCAGTATACTTAATGTATTCAGTGAGATTGGTTAGTATTTTCTGGGTTGCATACACACTCATGTTAATAGCCTCGTTGTTATAGGATAGGGTATAGGCTTGAGGGAGAAATATGGAAGGCATCCATTGGGCTTGTAACTTGAGTGCACTGTCTACATCTCTGCCTGCACCTGTTATTTTATTTCTCACTACCTCTAGATCCATAGAAACCCTCCAGCTGTTCCTGTAGCCCCTAACAAAGTATCATACCATTCTCTCTTTGGTCTGGAGTGGGGCTTACATTTAGGTATTTCTGGGAACAGTATTTGGTATTTCACAAGGATGAGGCCCACTTTGGTAGAAATATTCTGATATTTAGCCGTCAGACAGACCAGATTGTCAGCAGAAACCCTTGGCTTCATCCCCATATTAGTTACAAATGACAACCATATTTGCCTATCATGTATTACTGAATTGTTAGTACATGCAAAGGTGTAGCGGTCGTGTTCACCACCATACTAGCACTCAGATTCACAGGTTGCTCTTTCAAACATCGCACTACCTTAGTCACTGTTTTTCCATCACGGTCTCCCCAATCAAACTCTTTCATGCATGAGCTGTTGATGAACCCACAAGAAATAGAGACATTTTGTGTCAGGGGTCCGCGGGCGGCTAGTAGGGGAGGCTGCTCGCAGCTCGCAGCACTCACCCTCAGTCCATCGCCGCCCGTGGTCTCCCCTCCTCCTACCTGTCGGCGAGCGGCGTCTCCTCTCCGCCGCTCGTCGCTCGCATCCGTCACGCCTCCCAGCGGCAGCATGTATAACGCTGCACGCTGGAAGGTCGTTGATTTATGCAAACGCCGGGGTCACGTGAGTGACCCGGCGTTAAAGCAACAGTACCACAATCACAGTGGGAGGCTTAGATATCTCCCACGTGTGATTGTTAATTCTGATTGGAAGTTATCCAATCAGAATTTAACCTAGGGTATTTATACTCACCTTTCCTGTTCCTCCCTGCCCTGTTGTGGTCTTTGCTGTATAGTATTGATTCTGAACTTGTGATTTCTGGTTACGTACTCTCTGGCTTGTTAATCTGACTCTGTGACTTTCTCCTACCCTTTGACCTCGGCTTGTTTATCGTTATCCTGTTTTCTGGTTCCCCTGACTCGGCTTGTCTCCTGACTATTCTGTGGGTGCTTAGCCCGGCCACTCTAAGGTCCGGTACGGCATCTTTTCTGTGTGTGTGTGTGTCTGTTAGCGTGTTGGGTTCCCGGAATCGTGACATTACAACAGGGCCATTATGGAACCTGCTGACATTCCACAGCTCCTAGTTAATCAGGAGGCTAGAATGGATGGTTTAGACCATCGTATGGATCAGTTTGCCCAGGCTTTACAAACCATACTGGCTCGTACTGCCCACTTGCAACCTGCCGTTCAAGAAGTTGTTGCTGCTGGGCCAGAACCCAGCCCTGATCCGGTAACCGCTCCTGCTCACGTGGTTCACATGACGCCACCTCAGCGCTATAGCGGTGATCCAGCATCGTGCCGTGGTTTCCTCAACCAAATTGATATTCATTTGGTGATGAATCCGCGCTCATACCCCACTGACAGAGCCAAAATTGCTTTTCTGATCAACCATTTGTCAGGAAAAGCTCTAGCATGGGCCAACCCCATGTGGGAGAACACGTCCCCAATGTCCTTTGCAGACTTTCTAACAGCTTTCAAACGTACGTTTGATCAGCCCGGCCGGGTTGCTTCTGCTGGCAAAGCTCTGCTCAGGATCCGACAGGGCAGTAGATCAGTAGCGGATTATACCATTGAATTCCGCACTCTGGCAGCTGAAGTGGTTTGGAATAACGACTCCCTCGTAACAGCTTTTCAGGAGGGTTTGGCCGCTTACATATTAGACGAAATAGCATCCAGGGAATTGCCTATTCTTCTGGATGATCTAATAGATTATATCATTCTAATTGACAACCGTATAAGAGAGAGGCGTAGTCAAAGAAGAATGAATACACAGGGGTTACCTGCTTTACCCAGTACTGCACTACTAGCGTTACCTCCCCCTACTCAACCACCTCCCGAACCCATGCAATTAGGTGCTGTAGGCTTATCTGAAGCTGAAAGGACATACCGCAGAAGGGAGGGTTTGTGCCTTTATTGTGATAAGAGGGGGCATCTCCGAAGTAACTGTCCTAGTTTGCAGGGAAACTACAGCACCTAAGGCCTAGAGAGGGGTCGGCCTCGGGTGTTATGGTTTTTTCCCCTCATGTGTCCATCTCCAGACCGTTCATTACGGTTACTCTTTTGGTCAATCAAACCACGATTACAACTAAAGCCTTGATCGATTCAGGTGCTGCAGATAACTTTATCGATGAGAACTTTGCTAGAACCGCAGCCTTGAATCTGATCCAAAAGGCCACACCCTTGGCCGTTGAGGCCATAGATGGTAGACCACTTGAGAAACCCCTGGTGACCCATGAGACCCAAGAAATGGTAATGGCCGTGGGTGCCTTACACAAAGAAAGGATAACCTTCCAAATAATTGACTCCCCTACAGCTTCCATCATACTGGGCTTCCCCTGGTTAGTTAAGCATAACCCGGTACTTGATTGGGGTTGTTTGGATATACTCCTGGGGGGAATCCTGTCAACGAGACTGTATGGTCCGTTTACGTCCCGTTTGTTTACTCAATGTCCCTACAGCTAAACCCCTTTCTGTTTCTGTCCCCCCTGTCTATGCAGACCTCGCATTGGTCTTTGAAAAAAGGGAAGCTGATAGACTACCCCCACATCGGGATTATGATTGTGCCATAAACCTGTTACCTGGAAAGATGCCTTCTAGGGGCAAGGTCTACCCGCTTTCTGAGAAAGAAAACCAGGTCATGGAGGAGTACATACAGGAATCCTTACGTAAAGGTTTTATCAGAAGGTCCTCCTCTCCGGCTGGTGCTGGTTTCTTTTTTGTTGCCAAGAAAGAGGGCGATTTAAGGCCATGTATAGACTATAGAGGCCTGAATAATATAACAGTTAAAAATGCTTATCCTATCCCTCTCATTACTGAGTTGTTTGACCGTGTCAAAGGTTCTAGATTTTTTACCAAACTAGACCTCAGGGGGGCTTATAACTTGGTTCGCATAAAAGAAAACGATGAATGGAAGACAGCGTTCAATACACGCAGTGGGCATTACGAGTATCTAGTCATGCCTTTCGGACTGTGTAATGCTCCTGCTGTCTTTCAGGACCTCATCAATGATGTCCTTAGAGATTTACTACATGTCTGTGCCGTGGTCTATCTCGATGATATACTTGTGTTTTCTCCTGATCTGGAGTCTCATCATGCCCATGTGAGGAAGGTACTTAAGAGATTGTTACAAAATGGTCTTTATTGTAAATTGGAGAAATGTTTATTCGACCAAAAATCAGTACAATTCCTAGGGTACATCATTTCTGAACAGGGGTTCAGCATGGATCCTTCAAAATTAGAAGCCATGTTGTCTTGGCCTCTTCCTCAAGGCCTTAAAGCAATACAGCGGTTTATAGGCTTTGCCAATTATTACCGCAGATTTATTAAAAACTTTTCATCAGTCATTGCTCCTATCACTAAACTGACTAAAAAGGGTTTGCACCCCAGGGTTTGGACTCCTGAAGCCATTAAAGCCTTTGAGACTCTCAAAAAGGCATTTGCCACTGCCCCTGTGTTACACCATCCCGATCCTTCCCTTCCCTTTGTAATGGAAGTAGACGCTTCAGAATCAGGTGTGGGAGCTGTATTGTCACAAAGACTATCCTATAACGAACCCCTCCATCCATGTTGCTACTTTTCTAAAAAACTATCTGATTCGGAGAAAAATTATGATGTCGGGAACAGGGAACTATTAGCTATTGTGATGGCTTTTAAAGAGTGGAGATACTTATTAGAAGGAGCCAGACACGAAATCCTGGTTATCACTGATCATAAGAATCTCTCCTATATAGCTGATGCTAAAAGATTGTCCTCTCGTCAAGCCAGATGGTCCTTATTTCTTTCACGCTTTCAGTTCATTATCACATATAGGCCTGGGTACCGTAATGTCAAGGCTGATGCTATCTCCCGACAATACGAACCTTTGGAGTCTATTGCCCCCGCTCCTGAACCCATTGTACCCACGTCTAAGATAATAGCCGCTACCCGTTTGGTTATTTCGTCCCTTTTCCTGGATGGTATCAAGGCATACCAAACCCAAGCACCCTCTGAGACACCTGTTGATAGATTATACGTGAAAGAAAGAGAGAGAAAGAAATTGTAGGTTTTATTTCACACCGCCAAAACGGCTGGTCACCCAGGGGTTACCAAAACATACAAAGGTCTCCTTCGACAATTCTGGTGGCCTTCACTTAAGAAAGATGTAGTGGATTATGTGCAGGCTTGTCGTGTTTGTGCACAGTGTAAGTCCCCTACTGTTAAACCCCAGGGTCTCCTGATGCCTTTGTCCGTACCCAAGAAACCATGGACCCACCTATCCATGGACTTTATTGTTGATCTTCCTTCATCCGATGAAATGACAGTAATTTTGACTGTGACTGATAGGTTCTCTAAGATGGCACACTTTATTCCACTCAAAAAACTACCTTCTGCGGTTCAGTTGGCTCGGGTGTTTGCCAATGAGGTTTTCCGCTTGCATGGTATACCACAGGATATCGTATCTGACAGGGGTCCTCAGTTTGTCTCTCGGTTTTGGAGGGGCTTTTGTGCTGAGATGGGGATTTCCTTGTCATTTACCTCCTCCTATCATCCACAATCCAATGGAGCTGCCGAACGGGCGAATCAATCTGTGGAGCTGTATTTACGCTGCTTCACGAATGCACACCAGGACAACTGGTCTCACCTCCTTCCCTGGGCTGAGTTCGCCAGAAACACTGTGACTCATTCGTCCACTGGCTTAAGTCCTTTTTTGGTTGCTTATGGGTTCCAACCCTCTGTCCTTCCCGGTGTATTCTCCGACAAGGGAATACCCGCTTTGGACGAGCACCTAACCTCCTTACGGAAGATGTGGGATCAGGTCCATGCTACTCTTTCTCGAGTGGCTGTTGCTCAGAAGAGATTTGCTGATCGCCGTAGAGGTGCTGCTCCTTCTTATGTTCCGGGTGATAGGGTTTGGTTGTCCTCGAAGAATCTCCGCCTCAGGGTCCCCTCTATGAAATTCGCACCCAGGTTCCTTGGCCCCTTCAAGGTATTGCGTAGGGTCAATCCTGTGTCCTACTCCCTGGCCTTGCCTCCTTCCATGCGTATTCCTAACACCTTTCACACCTCCCTTTTGAAGCCCCTGCTCTGTAATCGATTCTCTGGTCCTCTCAGGTGTCCAGTTTCCCTCCGCGCAGCCTCTAGTGACGTGTACGACGTGGCTGCCCTGCTTGATTCTCGTTTTTCTCGGGGGTCGCTTGCAGTATCTGATTGACTGGAAGGGATACGGTCCTGAGGAGCGGTCATGGGTTTCTGCCTCTGACGTGAACGCGCCCTCTTTGGTCCGCTCCTTTCATGCGCGGTTTCCTTTGAAGCCTTCGGCTTCCCGCCCGTTGGGCGGTCCTCGAGGGGGGGGTTATGTCAGGGGTCCGCGGGCGGCTAGTAGGGGAGGCTGCTCGCAGCTCGCAGCACTCACCCTCAGTCCATCGCCGCCCGTGGTCTCCCCTCCTCCTACCTGTCGGCGAGCGGCGTCTCCTCTCCGCCGCTCGTCGCTCGCATCCGTCACGCCTCCCAGCGGCAGCATGTATAACGCTGCACGCTGGAAGGTCGTTGATTTATGCAAACGCCGGGGTCACGTGAGTGACCCGGCGTTAAAGCAACAGTACCACAATCACAGTGGGAGGCTTAGATATCTCCCACGTGTGATTGTTAATTCTGATTGGAAGTTATCCAATCAGAATTTAACCTAGGGTATTTATACTCACCTTTCCTGTTCCTCCCTGCCCTGTTGTGGTCTTTGCTGTATAGTATTGATTCTGAACTTGTGATTTCTGGTTACGTACTCTCTGGCTTGTTAATCTGACTCTGTGACTTTCTCCTACCCTTTGACCTCGGCTTGTTTATCGTTATCCTGTTTTCTGGTTCCCCTGACTCGGCTTGTCTCCTGACTATTCTGTGGGTGCTTAGCCCGGCCACTCTAAGGTCCGGTACGGCATCTTTTCTGTGTGTGTGTGTGTGTCTGTTAGCGTGTTGGGTTCCCGGAATCGTGACATTTTGGAGCCATGTCACATTGAAAGTAGTCATGTCTTTGCTTAGGTACAGTCGACCCCATTTCCAACTATACCAATGTCCATAATCTTTTGTGATGTGAGCCAGTCTGCAGCTGGGGAGGGACGTGTTAGTGTTGGCAAAGCAGGTGTAATTGTCCTGAGACGTGTCATCATTTCCTCTGTCCCACCCAAACATTATACTTTTGTTCGCATGATCTGTTAACTTAGTCCCAGTGGTAATACAGAAGGTCAAGGTCAGTATAGCAGACAAAGATATGAAAAGTAGCTTCATTCTGGATCAGGCACCAATTTACAATGACTAGCGTAAATCTAAGTAGATTTTCCTTCTAGCTTTATGGGTGTGGCAGTAGTCAACAGTATTTGGAAACCATCAAATCTAGGCTCCAGACTTTTCCTCACGTGTCTCTTTATCATTACCCAATCTCCATGCTGAAGCATGTGGGTAGAGGAGTCACTATCAGGAGCTGGAATAGAATCAATGTTGTTTATGTACCCTGCCCAATCTCTGGTGTAAGGCCTGTACATAGGCAGTAATGTTGCTGTGCTGCCTGTCTTGGGGGCACATCCAAACAGTATTTCAAAGGGGGACAGATGTGTTTTAAGGTGTGGAGTAAATCTAATTGAAAAGAGGTCAGGGAGAGGCATTCATTTGAGTATGTTTCACAGCAATTACAGTGAAACCTGGAGCAATCCAATGTGCATTTACCAAACTGATCATGTACATTTTTGACAGATGTGTAGGTCCGTGGGCCACCTGGGCCAGCATTGGGAATAAAACCTTGGGTAGACAAAGTTTCTCACCTTTCTTCCACTTCTTGTCAGCATCCTGATATGCTGCTCCCAGTTTCTTCCATTGTTCTGGTTCTTCCGTGCTTGCCTGCTTCTGCAGGCTTTGCAGTATGTCATATTAAACAGATTGGGCTACAGTCTTTAAAGGAGTTTTACCTGCTTAGCCGCCTAATCAGTTCTGTGACTACCTCGGGATGCTTCATCTGTGATCATCATGTGAGCTGCCACCTTGATGATTCCCACATGCTCGTGTAGCAGGATAGCATCCATTAGGGCACTCACTGCTTATGAGTTCTTGATGGCGGTTCCTGCAGATGTGAGAAAATCTCGGGCCTGCCAAAGAGGTCCAAAGTCATGAGTTATGCCAAGGGCGTACCGAGAGTCAGTATAGATATTAGCAGTCTTACCTGAGGCCAGTTTACATGCTTCAGTGAAAGCCTTCAGCTCGGCGTCCTGTGCAGAGCAGTGAGGAGAGAGTGGTTCTGCTTTAATTACCTACAGCATATCTAGTATGAAAGTTACACTTCTCATTGGCAAATCGAGAACCATCTACAAACTACTCAAAGTCTGGATTAGACAATGGTGAATCAATGGCATGCGAAAAACCTGCAGTTTCCTAAGCCATTAAGGCTGCACAGTCATGAGGTACCTGGGTCTCAACTAACTCAACAGGTGATAAGGAATTCATAAAAAGGTCTGTGCCACTCCCCTGTTTTAAATCCATAGGAAGCAATGTAGATGAATTTAATACCATGCTCCACTCTAAAGTGTCATTGGGGGCATAAGTAAGGCACACTGCATTCTGAGATGCTTTGCAGTATGTATGTGCTTGGGCTAGTAATTACTGCTGTAGCATAGCTTGCCTGTTCAGTACAGAACATGGAAAAGGGCTTCCGATAATCTGGTAGACTCAGTGCTGAGGCTGAGGTGACAAGCAACATAAGAGTGTAAAATGTTTTTTGTGCTTCAGGGATTAAATGGAAGGGGTCAAGGGTTAGGCAGTCATACAAGGGCTGCATGTTAATTGCTGCAGAGCGAAACTATGGGAGACAATTGGAGACCAGGAACGTACATAGCTGGGCTAGACTGCCTGGAGGGGGGAATCTTTTGCACTGCAAGCTTCCTTTCTTCTGTGAGATGTTTTGTACCATGGGAAATACAGTATCCCATAGACATGTGCAATTCGTTTCGGTCCGAATATGAATTCGGACGAATTTCGGGCAATTCGGACATTCGGGTACTTCCAAATGTCCGAATTGCCGAATTGCCGAAGTTCTGAAGTGCCGAATGTAACGGACACCTTCCGTTGACGGATGCTCCTAGCGCTTCCTGAGGACTCCCAGCACTGCAGACGACACCACAACCACCGCAGACTCCACAACCACCGTAGCTTAACTGGAGCCGCGGCGTCTTCCTTCCACCCTGTATGAACCTCCAGCATCCAGGACCGTGTGGAGAAGACCTCTCCTCCAAGGAGAGCGTAACCGGAACAAACTCTCAAAAGAGCTAAGTGATTAAAGCTCAAGGGAATATGCAGCGCATAGCAATCCCCAGTGTGAATATAGCTGTACCCTCCAATCACGAGACAAGACTACGTGTTGAGGGTCAAGAAGAACTCTGATGTTTAATGACAGGGACTCTGCTTTTATGCAGTGCTCCTCTGCAAGGGAGACGCCCACAGGCAATTAGGCATTAACCAATCAGATATCGGTTACATCCCACAAATTCCCTCCCCTCTGCTTGGGAGATAATTGAGTTTCTTACTGTATCTACTCAATTATCTCCAAGCTGAAAAATCATACTTTTTATGCATTTTAATAACTTTCTCATTTTACATAGTACATGAAAAAAACTAAATTTTTTATGAACAACATAACTTGTGGAACAACATATTCAAAATTCGTGAGAATCCTCCCAGTGGTTCCAGAAATATTAAAAAGTCTCTTTGGACTGACCGCACGCCTGTTTGCATGCCCAAAACAGTTCCACAGATTCAGGCTGTGCTGTGGGTCTATTTCTGCCTTGCAAATAAGAAAGTCCCATCCGAAGGCGGCGTTCGAATCGTCGAACTCACTTCGACTTTTGTCGAAGTGCCGAAGTGGAACCGGGGGCGCGTTTTAGCAGTGTTCAATAGTCTAATGTAGGTCTATTTTATGCCAAAATGACAAAGTCCCGTTTGAACGTATGTTCGAATCTTCGAACGTGACTTAGTCTCCAGCCACAGTGTCGAATGGCAGGGGAAGGAACAGGTCAGCGGTATTTGTTCAAATGTGTTGCCGATTTCTGTTCCAGGGATTTGACGGCACACACCGCTGACCGCTTTCGACTGCATTAAAATGGCCGCCGCCACGTGTTCGACTGTTTAATGGCGGCCACTTCGACTACTTCGACTGCTTCGACTGCTTCGGCACTTCGACTGCATCCGAAGTGCCAGTTTAAAAGTACAAACCCTGTCTTTGTACAACACAGTGTGGGGATATTTATGGGATAATAATTGTAAACAGATGAGAAATTGCCCACTATTTCAATTCTCAGATCCCTAATCGTTATCGTTATAAGTGAAAGGTAAACCATATACCGGTAATTAAAATCACAAATTGTTATAAAAATAGATATTTATTTCTTAACAATTTAAATAATAATGATGAGTAACATGCATGATAATAATCAATGGAATTCGAGTATAACAATATGCAATACAATATGGCAATAATCAATGAATATTCAGTATAAAACAATATGCAATACAATAGGCAATTTACTTCCTGGTTAGTACAGCATTGAATCTACAAGCTGTCAAGACTGATTTACGACTTTCTTTACAGAGAAGGAAACAAAGTTTTAGGAGAGAAGGAGCATTCCTTAGAGCTGCAGTAAAACTTTCAGCTGGCAGAAGTAACCCTTTCAATGCTGGCTAGACCTCTTCTAGGGATTTAAGATCTACTCCTATGTAATTTTAAATAAAATTTTAATATTTAAAAAAGTCAGTAACCACTTCCTTGATTTTATCCAATGAGAGAAATCTACTATGTTATATTAGCTGATATTTTATTAATTTGTCTAAACAGATATTTAATCTTATTTATAGCAAATCAACACAGCTGGATAATATCACGATATTCTAATATGTGATTAATCACATAAATACATTATTATTGTTTTTATCTGCAGAATAAAAAGCTTAATTATGTATTTCTTATTTAGCTAAGATTTCTAAATCGAAATCTGATCGTGAATTATTCAGTCATATATCATGCTATTAATTTTAATTAATTTTAATTAATTAATTAAATGCTAGTATATTTACCAGTTTAAGTAGATATTTTCTCATCAGATGTTCTCAGGTAGCTAAGTGTCATGGGTCTCTTTCTCTGCATGGAGTGTAAGAGTTTCTTGGTTACTCTGATCGCCCGATTCTGCCTGGATCTCTCTGAATCCCCAGAGTGTTGTAATGTCTCTCTCTTCAATCTTTGAATTTTTCACTCTCTCCTTGTCTTAACTTTTTAAAGGGGAAATTCCTCTAAGTGATAGCCAATCACAAATGTGGGGTGGGGTTGCCTTCTAGGTAATCATTTTAATATTTGGACTCTAGATGGCAGCCTTGTTCCACTACACATACCTATCCAGGAAAGAGTTAACTTTTCCTGGTGGCTATTTTTGACGTCATTTACGTTATCTTTATGGTGGCTATAACTTTATATTTTCTGTCAGATCACAGGGTCTTTCTCAGTTTTGTCCAGACTATGCGTCTGCAAATTCTGCTATAATTCCTAAAATTGATAGTTTGTGAACTAAGTTTCACCTTAAACTATAATGGGACGTTGTACAATATCGAAAGTAAAATTTAATTATTTAATCTCCTCTGTCACCTAAGTCTGGGAATAGAATTTATTATATTCAATTTGCAATTAGACAGTCTGTCTACCCCCATTCTCAATGTCTTATCTATTTGGTTTGTTTATATACACATTCCATTCAGCTTGGGCAAAGCAGTCAGTTTTAGAGAAAGGATAGAAATTTTGTGTCTCTTTGTTAGCTTGAAGATACAAAATGGAGACTCCAATACATAATTAAGCTTTTTATTCTGCAGATAAAAACAATAATAATGTATTTATGTGATTAATCACATATTAGAATATCGTGATATTATCCAGCTGTGTTGATTTGCTATAAATAAGATTAAATATCTGTTTAGACAAATTAATAAAATATCAGCTAATATAACATAGTAGATTTCTCTCATTGGATAAAATCAAGGAAGTGGTTACTGACTTTTTTAAATATTAAAATTCTATTTAAAATTACATAGGAGTAGATCTTAAATCCCTAGAAGAGGTCTAGCCAGCATTGAAAGGGTTACTTCTGCCAGCTGAAAGTTTTACTGCAGCTCTAAGGAATGCTCCGTCTCTCCATAAAACTTTGTTTCCTTCTCTGTAAAGAAAGTCGTAAATCAGTCTTGACAGCTTGTAGATTCAATGCTGTACTAACCAGGAAGTAAATTGCCTATTGTATTGCATATTGTTTTATACTGAATATTCATTGATTATTGCCATATTGTATTGCATATTGTTATACTCGAATTCCATTGATTATTATCATGCATGTTACTCATCATTATTATTTAAATTGTTAAGAAATAAATTTCTATTTTTATAACAATTTGTGATTTTAATTACCGGTATAGGGATCTGAGAATTGAAATAGTGGGCAATTTCTCATCTGTTTACAATTATTATCACATAAATATCCCCACAAATTAGGGCCAGAAACAGTATACAAAAGTCCATTATGCCCAAATGCAGTTCTTAAAGGGCAATACATTCCAGGGCCATAGTCGCAGGGCAGGAGGCTAGCGATCAGTCCTCTCCAATGCCCAGTGGCAAATGGCAGTTTGTCACACCGAAGTTCAGGCTGCTCACTGTTTACTAGACATGCCCTTACTCGCGGTATAGCGAGTAGGGGCAAAATTTACTAATACTGAGTAATTTTTACTTTCATTAGTAAATTTGTCTGAAAGACCAATTTAGGTCTTTCAGCCTTTTGGTAGATAACTCCCTAATACCGTGGGAATTAGGGAGTTATCTACTAAGCGGCTGCAATAGAAGTCCCGAAGTGCTGAAGTCCCGAAATTCTGAAATGCCAAAGTTCCGAAGTTGCCGAATTTCCGAATTGCCGAAGTGCCGAAGTGCCGAAGTGCAGAAGTTCCGAAGTGCTGAAGTGCCGAAGTTCCGAAGTTACCGAAGTTCCCAAGTGTTGAAGTGCCGAATAGCCGAATTGCTGAAGTCCCGAATTGCGAAAAATCCCGAATTTCGGAATGCCGAACCAAACCAAACCATGCACATGCCTAGTATCCCAGAAAGATAACAGTGGAAGTGCATGCAATCATCAACATACATATAACAAAACAACATCATCTGCCCTTGGCCAAGCTTCTAGAATTTGGGCAATTGCCATGCTATACATGGTAGGCGAACTCTGAACACCTTGAGGAAACACCGTCTATGTGTATTGTCTGTGCTTGTATGTGAATGCAAAATGGTATTGACTGTCTGGGTGCAATGGTACAGAAAAGAATGCGTTTGCCAGGTCAATGACAGTAAGCACCTTAGAGGAATTAGGAGCAATCAATTCAATTACAGCATTAACAGCTCTTAAATCATGCACCAATGCGATAGACCACTGGCTTGCCTTTCTCTTTAATAGGGTACAGAGGAGTATTGCAGGTAGAGGTCGTTAGTACCATGCCAGCCTGCAATAACTCTTGGATTGATTGAGTGATAGCATCTTCTTGGCTGAGAGGGTATTGCTTAAGGCAAGGTGGAGTGGCATTTGGCAACAACTTAACCTGTACAGGAGGGACAGCAAGTTGTCCGGTATCTGTCTTTCCCTGTGCCCACAACAAGTCAGTGACTGTTGTCAAGTCAAGAGTAGGTTCTGTCATAGGGCTGGACAAATTAAGATTTGCCAGCACACTGGCAAGTGGAATGAGACAGTTATCTTCAAGGGGAAAAGTCAAAGTCACGTTACCAGTGGGGCTGAAATATATGCTGGCATTTATTGCAGATAGAATATCGCTGCCAGGAGCAGTGGGACTGACAACCAATCTAGTGACCAACGCAGTCGAGTCATGAAACCTAAGTTTAATTTGGTGAGACAAAGGAATGTCAGTCGGAAGTCCCATACACCCCGACAAATGTAATACATCATTTGATTTTTCATAGGGAAAAACATATTTTTTTCTGCACGACGGAACGGACTGCCCCAGTGTCTAAAAGAAAGGGTATTTTTCTGTTACCGGTAGCATTTACAATAGGCATAGGTCCTGAGCCATTAGACAAAACAATAGAGTGCTGGGACACTGGGTTGTCTTGTCACTGTCCTATGGGGCAGCGGAAGGATTTGCATTCTGAGGAGTCTGATCCTGGCTAGGATTATCTGAGCTGGATTGCTAACGCTGCTAATTTTGTCTAAGCGGGCAGCGGAAATTTCTCCTTATGTATCCTATTTTTTTGCAATTCCAGCATACAGGACCAGTACGCTGGCTCTGATTTAAATGGTGGGGGCTCCTAGACGTCTATTTTACCATTAGTCTAGTGGCACCTGCTGTTGTATCTCCAGAAAGACGGTGGTTGGCTTCAATACCTTTAGCAACTTTTACAAGGCTCTTCCTCCTGCATGGCTCCCGGTGTAAGCTGGGAGGAGAAACCGAGGCAGCCACTTCCTCCCAGCTGTGATGTCATCCCAGGTCGCGCTGCTAAAGCGCCACTGCACTGACCGGGCCCCCTGGAAATTAATTTCCATCAGGTGACCCTAAGAGCATGGGCCACCCGATGGGCCCCTTAACGTGTGGCCCCGGCAGTTCTAACGTGCGGGCCAGGGCCTCAACATATGTTATTGCGATCTCAGGAGTCTGCAGGGCCACCTGTAATGACAGGCCCAGTTGCAGCTGCGACCGCTGTGACCGCTGTAGTTCTGCCACTGGATGTACACGATGTTTGCTGGTACAATGTATATTCAAATCTGAAGTAGTTCTGGGTTAGGACTAACTCCAAAAGTACTAATACATATTCTATGGAGGGGACCAGAATACACTGATGACTTTTGTAGAACCTGCCTCATGGCATCAATACCATCCTCGTGCGGAATTATTTTTTTGACATTGCACGTCACCAGGAGGTTAGTTGTGTCTGGTAAGCTAATTTGGTCAAGAAGCTTAATTAGCTCTTAATTAGGACTGTTGAAATTAGCATTTCATCATTCTCCTTAAATAAGAACTCAAGCCACTTTGCTAGTGGTTATAAGACTCCACCTATCTCCAAGACTATAGGTCTTCCTGGTAGATGATCTATGCTCTTATGCACCGGTGACTGTTGAATTAGATTTTTCTGCAGATCTGTAGTGAGATGATTCGCTTCAACTCCTCTCTGTACACTAGCAGCCACTTGCTGCATAATTAGGAATGTAGGGTCACTGGCAAACTTCTTGTAAGTATCTTCATCTTGTAATTGTGAGAGTAATTCCTGCCCCCAGCTATGCCACCCTTTTTATGGCAGATTGGGAAGTTCAAGCCATTTGGGGCGGACATACCTGGCAGCAAATCTGGTTTTGTACTTTAGATACATAGAGGATCTATTTTGTATATGGGGAGGTTCAGAAGATTCTCCCAATGCTTTTATTAATCATCTGAATAACAATAAGAGAGGATTTTTTTAACATGAGTACAGTAGTGAGTCTATTAATTTTTTAGATTTAAAATTTTTTATTAAAAATGGTGAAGTCAACACAAAAACTTTATTTAACCCCTTAAGGACACATGACATGTGTGACATGTCATGATTCCCTTTTATTCCAGAAGTTTGGTCCTTAAGGGGTTAAGAAAGTGTGCACAAATACTGCTATTGACCAGTCTAGCTGCCATTACAAGCCAAGGCTAGAAAGTGCCCCTAAAAAGTCAGTTATTATTATTATTATCATCGCCATTTATATAGCGCCAACAGATTCTGTAGCGCATTACAATATTATAAGAGGGGGGATTTAACTATAAAGAGGACAATTACAAGAAAACTTACAGAAACGATAGGTTGAAGAGGGCCCTGCTCAAACGAGCTTACAGTCTATAGGAGCATTGTCATCTAGACCGATTTCCTTGAGTTTGAACACTGATCTGTTGTGTGAGACTGTATCAAATGCCTTGGCAAAATCCAAATAGATCACATTGTCAGGGTACCTGTTGTCTCTACCTCAGAGGAGCTGAGACACTTAGACGTTCATCCTCTCGGAGGGGTTGACTCACTCGTTCCTCGCAGTTCTCTCGGCCGTTTACACGCCGGCCGCGAGGGATCCGCTTCCTTTTATGACGCGGCACTCAGTAACCGACGTCATGACGACAATCCGTTCCGACCTGTCAATCAAGTCCCGAGCACGAATCAGGACTCGTCGGGGGCGTGATTCCTATCTAGAACCTGGGTATAAAGTAGGGTTGTCTGCATTTGCTCATTGCCCTGTCGTGGTTCTAGCTTGTCTAGTCACTCAGTGCTCTTGTTTTCTATTTGTCTCTTTGGTTCTGACCCGGCTTGTTTATTCTACCCTGCTTATCTCTATTACCCTTTGACTCGGCTTGTCTCTCGCTTACCTGCTCTCTCGTTCCCTCGACCTCGGCTTGTCTCTAGACCATTCTTTGCTTACTCCTTACGTTAGTCCGGCCATTCTAAGGTCCGGTATACGTACCTACCACCTGTTTGTACTCTGCGTGTTGGATCCCTGTCCCGATCCTGACACACATCCACTGCAACACCCTGATCTATACTTCTACTTACTTCTTCGTAGAACGCAATCAAGTTAGTTTGACATGACCTGTGCTTCATAAAACCATGCTGATTTTTGCTGATAATTATGTTCTTCACAAGGAATTCTTTAATATTATCCCTTAATAACCTTTTAAATATTTTCCCAGCCACAGAAGTTAAGCTCACAGGTCTATAATTTCCAGGCAAGGATTTTGAACCCTTTTGAATATAGGAACCACATCTGCCTTCCTCCAACCCTCCGGAACACTTCCTGAAAGAAAAGAATCTTGAAAGATTAAAAACAGAGGTTCACTTATTTCTACACTTAGTTCCTTAAGTACTCGTGGATGGATACCGTCAGGCCCTGGAGCTTTGTTTATATTAACTTTCTTTAGTTGCTGCAGCACCTTGTCCTGAGTTAACCAATTACAATTATGCTGCAAGTTTTTAGTAGCAATCATTTGCACATCTACTGCCATGGGTTCTTCCTTAATCTAATCTAATATGATATAATGTTTGTCAGTGTGTGTATGTGTGCCTATTAGTGTATGTATGTGTGTCTCTCAGTGTGTGTATGCGTTGTCAGGGTATTTATATCTGCAGACATTTTTTTTTTATTCTTTATTTTTGCAGTGCATTTGATAACAGTAATGCAATTTGACCAAGCAAAGGTAAACAGAAATCAATGTATAACATTATGTCACAGGTGCTTGTTTTTTGCGAGCATCGCACTTTTTTTTATAAAACAATCATAACAGACAGTTACATGTCAGTGGTGCGCGTTTGTGGGTATACATGTGAGGGTTGGAATACTGAGCATGTGGCTTGGATTACTGTGCTCAGTGCGACATGAGGTTGGGGGGGGCCTGTGTGACCCGAGTGTGTCAGGAGGGTTTGATTCGGTCAAACTGGGTGCTTCATGACGCCAGTTATTGTGGGCGTTGTGCCAGACTAATATAGATGTCGAAGCGTGTGCCGGGACCTACATTGTGAGCTAGCTACATGTGGTATGTACATAGAGTGGGTGCTCCTAACCAAGGGAGCTGTGGGGGGGGGGGGGTGAGTGAGCTTGTGGCGTACCGTCCCTCTGGTGTGCTGTTGTATGTGTGGAAGGGCTGGTGTACCATCTCCCAGGGGAGCTATCTTCTCTTGGGTTTACCCAGTAATGTGCCGCTATATCTATGGGCATGTGTATGTGGTGTTGACAAATAGGAGGAGAAAACATAAAGCGAACTTATTGGAGAAAAGAATAAAACTTTCGTTGACTCAATAGATCATAGGACGAACTGGTGAGGAAACAGTTCCAGGGGACGTTAAAGCCTCTGTCGGCCTTTGCGGTTCAGGTCCCGTGAAAGTTTGAGGTGCCTGCTCTTGGGGTAAATGGTTCAACCGTATCCGGGTCCAGGTTGTCGTGCCGGTCGCGGCTGGTTGAGCTGGTGTCTGCGGTGTGAGGCCCATGGTTGTCAAGATTGCAGGGATTTCTTCTTGGGATCGTATTAAATGGGTGGTCCCGTTCCTGTTTACTTGTAGGGTGCCCAGGGGTCCCCATCTATAGGATATAGTTGAGATGTCAGGGGAGTCATGGTCCTGCGCCACTGCAGTGTAGCTTTAGTTAAGTCTTGGTAAAACGAGAGGTGGGAGTTCTCAAATTGTACCGGCGCTTTTCCCCGCAGGGTTGACATAATGCGGTTCCGGTCTGCGTATGATGTGCATTTCACGTCCCGTGGCGTTACATTGGTACTTTGTGGGCTCCTGGCAATTCGGTAGACCCCATCTAGAGTCAACTTCTTAGCAGTCCCCGGTGGCAGTATGGTTGCCAGTAGCCTCCGTATATAATGGGGTAATTCCTCCGCTGTTATCTCTGCGGGTATTCCGCGGATTTTAACGTGGGTACGGCGGTGGCAGTCCTCTAGTGCTGTCAGTGGCATGAACATAGAGTGCTGTGTTCCTTGGAGCTGGCAGACCGTGTCGACAAGCGTAGTAATCGTTGTTTGTACCTCACGTATAGTGCCTTCTGTGGCCTGTACCCTGGTGGCGACTGCTTAGATCTCCCTTTGTGCTAAGGCCCTGTCTGCTGCTATCATACTGTGCAGGTCTGTTAATAAGGCCTTATGGTCGTCCTTTGTGGCTGGTGCTGATCCCCCTGTGAGCGCCTGGGAGGGCTGTGTCATAGCCTCAGGTGTCTGGTTGGGCCCTGTGCTCTGGGCCTCCAGTGATTGATGGGATGAGGCTGCGTCTGGGTGTTCCCCTGTCTGGCTTGCTTTGCTCTGTTGGGGTTTTTGGAGCATAGCTCCGATGTCCCTACCTTCAGGCTTCTGTGAACGTCGGCCCATGGTACAATCTGGAGGTGGAGAAGGTGAGTTTTGGGTGTACCCGGGTGTGCTGTATGCCAGTGGGCCGCCCAGGAGTGTCTCCAGGGAGAAGCGTGGCGGCTGCAGGTAGGCCGCAGCCTTGCGTTTCGGCGTGGGTCGCCCTGTGGGATACCGGAACGGCATCTATCGGTGCAGCGTTTCACCCTGGGCAGGATGGTGAGGTGCCCGGTACCGGGCGGTGTCAGGTTTTGACGGTATGTTCCGGTTTAATTAGTGAGTGTTGGGAGCCGACAGATATGGCGTCCGTCTCATCCCGCTACCAAGCTCCACCCCCATCGGCAGACATTTTGTGCTATGATAGAAATTAAAATGTATATTGTCAGAGTCACTCTGAACAGAGCAGACTCCATTTTGTTATTTTCAAGCTAACAAAAGACACAAGATTTCTATCCCTTCTGTAAAACTAACCACTTTGCCAGAGCTAAGGAATGCATGGTATATACAAATCAAGTGATAAGAAATGAGAACGGGAGATGGACAGACTATCTAAATGCTAATGGAATAGAATAAATTCTAAACCCAGACATTTGTGACAGAGAAGATTAAATAATTTAATTTTACTTTCGATATTGTATAAGATCCCATTGTAATTTAGAGGTCATATTTAGTTGATAACTGTCATATTAGAAATTATAGCAGAATTTGCCAGACACATAGTCTGAAGAAAGCCCAAAGAAACTCTTTGAACTGACAGAAAACTTAAGTTATAGATAACCATAAAGATAAGCTAAATGACGTCAAAATAGCCACCAGGAAAAGTTAACTCTTTCCTGGATAGGAATGTTTAGTGGGACGAGACTGCCCTCTTTAGACCAAATACTTAAATTGCTAACTGGAATGTAACCACACCTCCAGTTTTCTATTGGTCTATCACCTAGTGACGAACAGAGAATTTTTCCCTTTAAAAAAAGTTAAGACAAAGGGAAAAGGGGAACAGAGGAAGCAACAGAGGAAGCAAAGGAGTAAGCAGTTGGGGGAAAAAGTCAAAGAGTCAGAAGCAGGCTAAGAAAGAAAAGCAGAGTCAGAGCGAGAAAGAAACATTCCTTGACACTTAGCTACCTGAGAACATCTGATGAGAATGTCTACTCAACTGGTAATTATACTGGTTTCATTTAATGAATCTTAATTAATAAAAAAAGGGGGCGGGGGCGGGCCGCCGAGCCGAGCGGTCGCAGGGAACAACAGCTCCTGCACAACAGGCTCCTTTTACATTGAAAATCGTGATTTCAACGAAATTCAGCAACCGACAACCCCAACCCGCAGTATATATGGGCTACCGGAGCCGGGGAGAGGCTTGCTCCAGGAGTTCCAGTCCCCCGGAGGTGGGTTCACTGCAGCATTGAGCGGGACCCAACCTGGCGGTGAGTGAAGTGGACGGCCGCCGCTTCACTATCCTGCCCAACGGTGCCTGTCGTACACATGGCACTTCGGACGACCCGGCCCTGTACCCGCCCCACCGGACCAGGGGGGTGATCCCGGTCCATGCTTTCCAGTTGAAATCGAAGGCATTCCTTGACCATCATGCAGGCCCAAGACCCGCAGCCAAGATGGCGGAGGCTACGCGCGCGGTGAACAACCTGCAGACCCTGAGGCAGAAAGCAGACAGGAACTGGCTTGGAGCACAAGGCGGCAAACGTGTAGTGAACCACGCAATAAAGCAGCTCCTAAGCCCGGAGAAAGTATGGAAGCAAGACCCAGCATACCGCCCTACTCGTACTACCCATGAGGCCGTTCGCCCTTCTTCTGGGCTGGGCGCTCATCAAGAGGAATCCCTCTGCAGCCTGCCATACTCCCTGGGAGACGACCACGATCTGGCGGAACCTGGGGCCCACGATCCTGCTGATGGGATCCATGGCGGAAGGGCACGAGCGCCTGCTGAGGCCTCAGGCTGAAGGCCGGTGGCTCATGGCAGCGAGGCCACCACAACGCCGGGAAATTTTATAACCGAGCAGCAGCACACCTGATGGGGGAAATACACGAGTCACTACCATACGGACTTACCATCCGCTTGCCCAGTGCTTGAGCCAAACACCCACGACACTGCTGACAGGTACATGTCTGCAGACAGCCTTGAACAGTCGGATTGCCTGGCCGCACACGACCCAGAGCTCTGCGGGCAGGGGCCTGTACACATCGGGACACAGCGGGCACACTCTTCTGAGCCACATGCAGTAACAGACGGGACTTAAATCATTTATACCTGCCGAGTTGAGCTTACCGCACAGGCACATAACTACCACAGGAGCGAATTGTCAGGATCGGGACAGGGATCCAACACGCAGAGTCCAAACAGTAGAAAGGTACGTGTACCGGGCCTTAGAATGGCCGGACTAACGTACAGAGAATAACAGAGAATGGTCAGAGACAAGCCGAGGTCGAGGGAACGAGAAGACAGGTAAGCGAGAGACAAGCCGGGTCAGAGGGATAACAGAGATAAGCAGAATAGTACAACAAGCCGGGTCAGAACCAAAGAGAATACTAGAATACAAGAGCACTGAGTGACTAGACAAGCTAGAACCACGACAGGGCAATGAGCTGAAGAGAGAAGCAAGCTTAAATACCCTGACTCCGGAGAGTAGACACGCCTCCGACAAGTCCTGATTTGATATCGGACAATTGAGTGACAGGTCACTCGGGATTGGCGTCATGACGTCACGTACTGAGCGTCATGTTAGAAAAGGAAGCGGATCCCTCGCGGCCAGCGTTTAAGTGACTGGATGGACCGCGAGGAACGGAGGAAACGGCTCGTCTAGACGGATAAACGACTAAGTCTCTACCTCTCTCAGAGGTAGAGACCTCAGGTACCCTGACAGTACCCCTCTCAGATACGCCCACCGGGCGGAAGGAACCGGGACGAGATGGAAAGCGGGAGTGAAACGCCCTGCGGAGGCGAGGGGCATGAACATCCTCCTGAGGTACCCAACTCCTCTCCTCAGGACCATATCCCTTCCAGTTGACTAGATATTGTAGCTTCCCCCGGGAGACTCGGGAATCGATAATGGAGTTGACCTCGTACTCCTCCTGACCCTCCACCTGAACTGAACGAGGTGAGGAAACCGTAGAGGAAAATCTGTTGCAAATTAGCGGTTTCAGCAAAGACACATGGAAGGAGTTGGGGATGCGTAAGGCAGATGGCAGAGCTAGGCGATACGCAACCGGGTTGATACGAGTCAGAACCCTGTAAGGACCTATGTAACGAGGAGCAAACTTCATAGAGGGAACTTTTAAACGAATGTTCTTAGTACTCAGCCATACTCTATCCCCAGGAACAAAAACTGGAGCCGCCCTTCTGTGCTTATCAGCGTGTTTTTTGAACAACATAGCATTATGCAGGAGAATTTGACGAGTCTGATCCCACAACTTCTTCAGATTGGCGACATGATCATCAACCGACGGTACTCCTTGGGAAGAAGAGACCGAAGGAAAAATGGAAGGATGAAAGCCATAGTTCATGAAGAAGGGGCTAGAACGAGTAGAATCACAAACGAGATTATTGTGTGCGAACTCCGCCCAAGGAATCAAACCGACCCAATCATCCTGGTGTTCGGAAACAAAGCAGCGCAGATATTGTTCAATCTTTTGATTGGTACGTTCAGCAGCCCCGTTAGACTGGGGGTGATAGGCAGAGGAAAAGTTCAATTTGATGCCTAATTGAGAACAGAAAGATCTCCAGAATCGTGAGACAAATTGAGAACCTCTATCAGAAACAATTTCAGAAGGTATCCCATGTAAGCGAAAAACCTCTCTCGCGAAAATCTCCGCCAATTCAGGAGAAGTCGGGAGTTTAGGTAACGGCACAAAATGAGCCATCTTAGTAAATCTATCAACCACCGTGAGAATAACAGTCTGTCTCTTGGAAGCAGGTAAATCCACAATAAAGTCCATGGCCAAGCAGGACCATGGTTTCTCTGGAATGTCCAAAGGGTGTAATAGACCACATGGCGATGTGTGAGGCTGTTTAGTCTTGGTACAAATCTCACAAGCTCCGATGAACTCCTTAATATCCTTTCGTAAGGAAGGCCACCAGAAATCCTTGGAGATCAGGGAATAAGTCTTGCGAATGCCAGGATGACCAGCCACCTTACTTTCGTGGAAACACTGTAAGAGCTCCAATTGGAGTTCAGGAGGAACAAAGTTTCTTCCCTCAGGAGTCTGTCCAGGTGCCAGATGTTGTGACTTCATGATCTGGGCAAGCAACGGAGAATGGATTTTGAGACTTGTGTTAGCAATAATATTGCATTTAGGTACAATAGAGGACAGAACCGGTTCAGATGAAGCAGAAGGTTCATATTGGCGAGATAGGGCATCGGCTTTAGAATTCTTCGAACCAGGCCTATAAGTGAGAACGTAATTGAAATGGGTGAGGAATAACGACCAACGAGCTTGCCTGGAAGACAATCGCTTGGCCTCTCCAATATAGGACAAGTTCTTGTGATCCGTTAAAATAGTAACAGGATGTAATGTCCCTTCCAATAAATGTCTCCATTCTTTTAAAGCCTTGATAACAGCTAGTAGTTCTCTGTCACCAATGTCATATCTGCTCTCAGCACCAGACAATTTTTTAGAAAAAAATCCACATGGGTGTAACGGTTTATCCACACCTAGCCTTTGGGATAGGATAGCACCTATGCCAGTCTCCGAGGCGTCAACCTCAAGTAGGAAAGGAAGAGTGGTATTAGGGTGAACTAAAATTGGGGCGGAAGCAAAAAGCTCCTTGAGAGTTTTGAAAGCAAGGAGAGCTTCCTTAGACCAATTCTTAGTATCAGCCCCCTGTTTGGTCATATTGGTAATGGGCGCAATAATAGAAGAATAACCCTTAATAAAGCGCCTATAATAATTGGAGAACCCAATAAATCTCTGAACGGCCTTAAGACCCTTGGGTAGAGGCCAATCTAGAATGGACTGGAGTTTATCCGGGTCCATCTTAAATCCCTCCCCAGAGATCACATAACCGAGGAAGTTTACTTGGGATTGATCGAAACTACATTTCTCCAATTTGCAGTACAGACCATGTTGAAGAAGTTTGTGCAAAACCCTTCTGACTTGTTCGTGGTGAGTCTCAATCTCTCTAGAATGTATGAGTATATCGTCCAGGTATACAATAACACACTCATGCTGAAATTCCCTAAGAACCTCATTTATCAGATCCTGGAATACAGCCGGTGCATTACATAACCCAAAAGGCATAACTGTATATTCATAGTGACCGTATCGAGTATTGAACGCCGTCATCCACTCGTGTCCCTGCTGGACTCTCACCAAGTTATATGCCCCTCTGAGATCTAACTTGGTGAAAATGTTAGAACCCTTTAAACGATCAAAGAGTTCGGTAATCAAAGGAATGGGATAAGCATTCCTAATGGTTATCTTGTTCAAACCTCGATAATCAATACAAGGCCTAAGTGTACCATCCTTCTTTTTAACAAAAAAGAATCCAGCCCCGGCAGGGGAGGAGGATCTCCTAATGAATCCCTTGTCTAAATTCTCGTGAATATACTCCTCTAGAACTGAATTCTCTTTAGTAGATAACGGGTATACATGACCCCTGGGAGGCATAGTACCAGGGAGTAGGTTAATCTTGCAGTCAAAGGATCTGTGTGGAGGTAAGGTATCGGCTCTCTTTTTATCAAATACTGCCTTTAAATCCAGGTACTGAGGCGGTATTTGTGTCTCTGTAGGATTAGAGGAGTTAGCCGACGTGTTAGCCAGGCAAAGAGGCGAGACCTTCCGCAAACATTTCTCTTGACAATTCTGACCCCATGAAACTATCTCCCCTAACTCCCAATTAATGATAGGGTTATGTCTCTTTAACCAGGAGTACCCCAGGACTATGGGAATAGAAGGAGAGGAAATGATCAACAGGGATAGGTCTTCCTCATGCAAGATACCAACAGTTAAATTAACAGGTATGGTCTCACGGAAAATAACAGGCTCAAGTAAAGGTCTACCATCTATGGCCTCAACGGCCAGGGGTGTCTCCCTTAACTGGGATGGGATAGTATGCTTGTTAACAAAAACTTGATCGATAAAGCTCTCAGCGGCTCCAGAATCGATCAAAGCCATGGTTTTTACTACTCCCTTCTCCCAAGTCAAAGAAACGGGTAACAGAAGCCTGTGATCTTTATAATTGTGAACAGAGGACAAAATAGATACACCCAAGGCCTGTCCTCTAGAGAAACTTAGGTGCGAGCGTTTCCCGAACGATTGGGACAATTTAGGCGTAAATGACCTCTGACTCCACAGTACATACATAAACCCTCCCTTCTCCTGTACTGTCTCTCCTCCTCTGTGAGGTGAGTATTACCTATCTGCATAGGCTCTGGGAAACGTGAGGTTTTGATCTCAGAATTTTGAAATGCAGGAGCTAGTTTAAAGGAGGGTCTACGAGTCCTATCTCGAGTGTTCTGCCTCTCTCTTAAGCGTTCATCAATGCGAGAGATAAAAGAAATTAAATCCTCCAAATTCTCAGGGAGCTCTCTAGTAGCGACCTCGTCAAGGATTACATCTGATAACCCATTTAAAAATACGTCTATATAAGCCTGTTCGTTCCACTTAACTTCTGCCGCCAAGGATCTGAACTCTAGTGCATAATCCACAAGTGTTCGATTTTCCTGTCTAAGGCGCAACAGTAATCTAGCTGCATTGACCTTCCTACCAGGGGGGTCAAAAGTTCTTTTAAAAGCAGCTACAAAGGCATTATAGTTATACACTAACGGGTTATCATTCTCCCATAAAGGATTAGCCCATCTCAGAGCCTTCTCAATGAGTAACGTAACAATAAATCCAACCTTCGCTCTATCTGTAGGATAGGAGCGGGGTTGTAATTCGAAATGGATGCTGATCTGGTTCAAAAAGCCACGACACTTCTCAGGAGAACCGCCATAACGTACTGGTGGAGTAAAACGAGAAGAAGCACCTACAGTAGCTACTTCTAGACCTGAACTTACAGGAGAGATCGAAGGGGTACGTGTCTCCTCTGGTGGGTTACTAGCACGAGACAATAGCGCCTGTAGTGCTAGGGCCATCTGATCCATCCTGTGTTCCATGGCATCAAACCTGGGGTCGGAAGAACCAAGCTGACTGTTTGTACCTGCAGGATCCATTGGCCCTGTCGTAATGTCAGGATCGGGACAGGGATCCAACACGCAGAGTCCAAACAGTAGAAAGGTACGTGTACCGGGCCTTAGAATGGCCGGACTAACGTACAGAGAATAACAGAGAATGGTCAGAGACAAGCCGAGGTCGAGGGAACGAGAAGACAGGTAAGCGAGAGACAAGCCGGGTCAGAGGGATAACAGAGATAAGCAGAATAGTACAACAAGCCGGGTCAGAACCAAAGAGAATACTAGAATACAAGAGCACTGAGTGACTAGACAAGCTAGAACCACGACAGGGCAATGAGCTGAAGAGAGAAGCAAGCTTAAATACCCTGACTCCGGAGAGTAGACACGCCTCTGACAAGTCCTGATTTGATATCGGACAATTGAGTGACAGGTCACTCGGGATTGGCGTCATGACGTCACGTACTGAGCGTCATGTTAGAAAAGGAAGCGGATCCCTCGCGGCCAGCGTTTAAGTGACTGGATGGACCGCGAGGAACGGAGGAAACGGCTCGTCTAGACGGATAAACGACTAAGTCTCTACCTCTCTCAGAGGTAGAGACCTCAGGTACCCTGACACGAATACTGCCACGATCTAGCTAGCATGCTAACTGTCATAAGGTTCTAACTGTACTAATTCAGCTTTCAGATCAGCATGTTATTCTAGGCCCAACGTATAGATAGGCCTGATGGTAGTAGCCTGAGTCCCCAGCTAGCATGTCTACTCCTCACTGTTAGTGTTCAGATAGGTGCAGGTTAAGTAATCTGTTAATGTTTGTACTTTTATGCTACAACTGAAACTAGCATGTATGAAAATGTTCGCCTATTTTCAAATTTACTTTAACTCCTATGATTTTTATGTAAACAGTGAGACTTACTAATATACTTATAAATCAGTATGAGCACCCTGGTAGATAAGCGGGACTAACCTGCAAATAGCTTACATGCTATTTATTTATGTAATTTACTGTTTATACTGGGTTCACTCACTCAGCTAAACAAAATGAACATGCTCTGTATATGCCCCAATAACTTAAAGCTAGCCTACTAATTTTGTTGTCAGGATAACACATACCAAGCGAGGTCATTAGCATTACTTGTCTTGTGCCTGCATATATTTTAACTCTTGTGTTGCTTTGAATGGTGAGCTAACTGTTTACCCATGTGTTCCCGAATGTCTGTCTTTAATAATTTAGCGAATCACTGACTGGTTCTTATGATCCGCAGCTTGTATTCTCAAACTAAAGTTTAACTACGAAAAAATTCCTTTAAAAAAAAAAAATGAGGCATCGTAACTCTGGAAATGTGATTTCATCTCGCTGACTGATGTATCAACCCTATACTGTAAATCACTTGAACATTTCCCCCAATTTCTCTTCTGTACCCCACCTTATATGTCTCTAATAAAAGAAAGATTTACAAAAAAAAATTAATAAAAAAAATTCTAATAGCATGATATATGACTGGATAAATCACGATCAGATTTCGATATTTAGAAATCTTAGTTAACTAAGAAGTATATAGTTATAACCATTCCATTCTGCAGATGGAATTAGAATAATTATGTATTCATGTGATTTATCACGTTAGCATATCGTGATATTTATCCAGGTGTATTGATTTGCTCTAAAATAAGATAAAATATCTGTTTAGGCAAGTTGAAATTCTGCTTATAGAACATGGTAGATTACTCTTATTGGATGGTTCCAGGAAATGACTAATGAGCTGGTTTAAATGTTATTTTATTTAAAATTACATGAGAATAGATCTTAATTACCTAGGAGGTCTAGCCAACATTGAAAGGGTTATTCTAACTGTTAGCTAAGTTTTATGGCCTTATGCTGCAAGCTGTGTGAAAGAAAGTTTCTCGGTGAAACACCATCATAAATCTTGTTTGACAATTGCTATGTTAACCATTGGAATGTGTATTGCCATTCATTGCATACCATGTTATACTGAATATTCATTGATTATTGTCACGCATGTTACTTATTATTATTATTTAAATTGTCACAATACATTGTATCTATTTTTATAACAAATTGTGATTTTATTTATATGGAATACATTTCACTTACATGATAACGATCTTTGGGATCTGAGAATTGAAATAGTGGGCAATTCTCAACTGTTTACTATTATTATCCCATAAATATAACCACAGCGTGTCTGTCAGTGAATGTGTTTGTCAGTGAATGTATATGCCTGTCAGCTAGTGTATGTGTGTCTGTCAGTGAATGTGTGTGTCTGACAGTGAGTGTACATATATCTGTCAGTGAGTGTGTATGTGTGTTTGTCAGTGTGTGTGTGTGTCTGAAACTGAGTGGGTGTTCGTATGTCAGTGAGTGTGTATCTGTCAGTGTGTGTGTGTCTGTCAGTGAGTGTGCATGTGTGTCTTGTCAGTGAGTGTGTATGTGTCTGTCAGTGAATGCGTGTCTGCCAGTGTGTATGCATGTCTGTAGGTGAATGTGAGTGTGTGTATTACTGTGAGTGAGTGTAACTGTGAATGAGTGAGTGTGTCTGTGAATGTGTAAGTTTAAGTGTGTGCTGGTTAAACAGTGTGTGAGATAATTACTGTGTACCCCCACCATAGCCAGCGAAAGGGGGCTCTAATAAGATCAAACAAGGTACCTATTGTCCCCTCAGGCCACCCATGAGTGGTGAAAGGGGGCTCTAATTTTAATAAGTCATGTTCCCCCCAGCTACAGCCATAGGGCTATTAAATTAATAATAAATTAGAGGTCCTAATGAGCCCTCTAACCCCACCCATGGGCAGCAGGTGGGGGCTCTAATTAAATATTCAAGGGAAAGTGGAAATGCCATTATCCAACCTCCCAAAATTGCAACCGATGTTCTCCCTGGGGGGCAAGGGGTGCCAAATCTCCTTGCCACCCCATTGATATATTTGCATAATTTGCAAAGTCCCCTGATCACCGCTGGGAGCCCAGTGGCCAGGGGGGCAGGAAAAGGTGAGTTTAATTAACCTGTACCTGTCCCTCGCAGGTGCCATCATCTTCTTCCGGCCAGTCCACTTCTGCATGCACAAGTGCCTGGCATCTGGAAAAGTGTTTCAGCTGTTTATATTTAAAAAAAAAAAAAAAAAAAAAAAGTTATATTTGGAAGCTCCTGCATTGAATTTTATAAAAAAAAAAAATATGGCGTGACACATTCAGAGTCCTGGATGCGATTATTCATGGAATAAAACATATTAAAATGTATAAATCTTTCTATAAATTTTTGCATTGATTTTTTTTAAATCTCTAAATAAATAATTCCATTTCTTAATTTTTTTTTTTTTTATGATAAATTGGAACTATTAAAAAAATGATATACTATATTTTGAAGATTGTAATATCGCTTGAGCAGGGCCCTCTTCACATACTGTTCCTGTTTGTCAAATGTGTTTTTTTTAGAATGAAATGCTTGTCCTGTTTATCTATTGTACAGAGCTGTGAAATATGTTGGTGCTATATAAATAATTGTATACAGTATTACTTTATTAATGTCAATCCATTGTTAAAAATACATTATGTGTTTTAGACTTCAAAACCTTAATGTATACTATCTTTTCTATGCACATTGTTTTGTATGTATATTTGAAAGTGAAACAAGGACATCTGCCTTTCCCAAACACACATCATCTTCACCCCCCTTTCCTCCACCTGCCTGAAAAACAAATTTCTACCATTGTAAACTGTTGACATGAAGCTGACATCCGTTAACCACACATTGAGGAAGTGGTAAAAGATCACTAGATAAAAAACAATTAACACATCTGTTCATTGGAAAAAACACACGATACATCAGTTGCCAAAATAGCAATAAACAGAAAAAAAGCATATATCTTACAATGCAGGAACTCTTTGGTTTATATAAATAACCTGAATAAGTATGCTCTAAAAAGTCTTTACTCTAGGTCGCAATTAGTTCTTGATAAAACCTCCACTTACTGGCGGGATGACAAATTGTGGCATAAGGCAAGTACAAGTGAATAGCAATTGAATGACCTAACAGATTTCAATGTGAAAGGCCCTACTCAAGTGGAGTGTGCAGCGTATATAGGTTTGAAAGAAATAAGCTGTTGGAGTGTTAAGGTGTGCTATTATATATCCATGCAATCTCCTTCAGTATGAAAGAACATTCATAGAGATCTGTGCATGCCATGCATCTGTGAGTGCAAGAGACACAGCCTCTGTTTTCCACGCCATTGCCACTAGTGACAACCCCTATGTGTTATGAGAATGTAATGATGACCATCGCATCTCATCCTGTGGTCACCGTTAAACACATCCAAGGATATCATACTTGCTCATCGTAATCTGGCAACTAGGAAATATCCTCCGAGTGGGCTTGTCCAGACCTGGAAAGGATTAAACACACAGGCCATTAGCCCATGCACAAACCCACATCGTGCTGGGCTGGTAAAGACTGTGCACAATTCCTTGCCTGCTGTCATACTCCTGTAGATATATCTAAAGGCATCATATTTTAATTTTCAGAAGAATAGTTTGAGGCTGCAGGCCACAACACCCTTGTCAGCCCTCCACGTTTAGTGGTTAAGTTTACAGGGTTGAAATAAAATTATTTTCCTATTCAATTTGTCTTTTAATTTGGGGGATGGCAAAAACTTTATTCAATACATTAAAATGATAAGTGATAAGTGCTTGGAGTGCTTGTATGTGTGATATATATATATATATATATATATATATATATATATATATATATATATATATATATATAAAATTATGCCTATAATATTTACATATATTTTAAAGGAAAGTATAGTCAACAAAACAATTTTAGCTTAATAAATCAGTTTTGGTGTAAAGATCATGCCCTGCCCTTCAGTCAAACTGCTCAATTTTCTGCCATTTAGGAGTTAAATCACTTTGTGTATGCAGCCCTAAGCACACCTCCCTGCATGTGACTGCACAGCCTTTCTAAACACTTTCTGTAAAGAGTCATCTAATGGTTACACTTCCTTTATTGCAAATTCTGTTTAATATAGAATTTCTTATCTCTTGCTCTGTTAATTGCTTGCTGGACCCTGTATGCAATTAAAGTTCACTTTACAGAGCAGGAGATGAAAAACTTTTAACCCCTTAAGGACACATGACGTGTGTGACATGTCATGATTCCCTTTTATTCCAGAAGTTTGGTCCTTAAGGACTGTGTCAGTCACAATCAAGGCATGGCTAGGGCTGTATGAACAGAAACAAAGGTGATTTAACTTCTAAATTACAGGTAATTGAGCAGCAAAACTTCAGAGACATGATCTATACACTAAACTGCTTCACTAAGATAACGTTGTGTTAGTGACTATAGTGCCCTTTTTTTTTTCAATCTTTATTTTATTTGTGCATAATAAGAACACATAGGTTTGCACTGCCACGACAGCTGGTGCAGACAAATTCGTAAACATATTATAACATTGGTATGGCATCGATAACATAGCACATTTTTTGTTTTTAAGTGTCAAAATTATGTGATTGCCTAAAGCGATACAGCAGGATTAACAGGGCAGTGCTGAGGCAGTGTCAATAACAGTGTGATCGGCATACCATGTACTGGTTGTTATTGCAAGCTAGGATAGAACGATTACTCAGTTGCTTATTATTTAATACAGGCTAGGACCAGGCTATGGCATATAAAAACTGAACAGAGGCGAGGTAATAGGGTTCTGTCAATGTTAATTGCATCAGGCTAGGTTTAGTGAGTAACTAGATTAATATGAGATGGAGCCTATACATCAACATTGCGCCTTGCCATATGTGGTGCTTCAGTTGTTAAGCAGTTAGTTACAAGCGCTTCCCTGGACCCAGATCAACTAGCAATGCCTCCCACCTCCCGGGATAAAGACACAACAGTATTAGCTAGTTAAGTGCAGATCCCCATATACCTGACTAGTAGCTGGTAAAAACGACTGAGTTACTAAGCACCCCCTGTATGTTGGCAGTCTCTTATATTTAGACATGCTTGCCGCTGGTATTCAAGGTTGCAGTCATGTTCATGTTCCACCGGTTGCTCTGGTAGGAGTAGTAGTGGGGGCGCCGGATTATCCAGTGGGTTGTGGAGCATTGTTGTGCCCATTCGCTTGTAGCCTTGTGGATGTTGTCTGCCCGTTCCGCTTTGCGGCTTGGTGGAGAGACTGTTGCTTTGGGTCTCAGTGCCGGTAAGAGGGTAAAGTAGCGTTGTCGCTTGTAGGTTATATGAGTCTCTGCATTATCGGTGTCCCCTGTGAGTTTATTGCAGTCCAGATGTAGGTTGGTCGTTAGTTGGTGGCGCGTTCTCACCAGGGGTGGCTGTGAGTGGTTAGCCTTTCTTTGCTTGGGTGCTTTGCTTGGTCGCTATAGTAGTGGCTTGTTGCTTGCCATAATAGACGGCGGACCAGCTTGTTCCCGGAGGTCGCATGGTACCTTCTGGCTCGGGGAGAAGGCATGCCCTCCCTCTGGCCTCTGCGCTTCTGTCAGCCGCCATTTTAGTTGAGGCATTTGGGCCACGAGGCTGGGCGGTAATGTGCCTGCCCCCAGGTTGTGCTGTCACGGTCTGGTTCCCCCACCGGTCCGGGGGAGGGGGGAACAGGGCCAGATCCACCTGGTTGCCGTCCTCTGGTTGGGTCCGTTTGGCAGGATGGTGGAGCAGCGGCCGTCCGCCCCACTCACCGCCGGAGTAGGCCCCAATTAGGGCATCAAGGGTCTCTCCTCCTGGGGACTGTAGCTCGGGGAGCCAGCCTCACCCTGGATCCAGTGTCCCCTGTACCCTGAGGACAGGCGCTGGCGGCCCTTGGTATGGATAAAAATTGTCGCTTTATGGCTATTTAGTTAGTAATGTGTAGGAGCTGAGCTGCCATGCTGCCTTCCAGCTCGGCGCTCCGGCCCCGCCCCCCTATAGTGCCCTTTTAATATACATACATATGCATAATGCACACATACATTTCATTGATATATAACATATATGTAATGAGCATACATTTGCCCAGTGTTGTTGCTAGGTCCACACTCCAGCACAACATATTTAAAGTGAAGAGAAAACTCATAGGACTTTAAAGTAAACAAGATAACTTTTTTTTACCAACCTTTCCCTAATATGTTAATGTTGTTGAACTGAAATATTGGTTATATGCAAATGCACGTCTGCTTAAAATAAATCCTCTCTTTTGTAAGCCCTATGAGTGCTTTCTTTCACGTTTGAGTGATAGTTTTCAGTTTTCAGTTACCGATTCCACCTCTATATCTGCACACTATGCTGGCTCGATGCATTATTGGGCTGGTAAAGGAATAGGTATAGGGCTGCTTTTAGTTCCCAGTCTAGCCCTGGTCAGGGAAATTGAACTCAGGATCACAGTTTATAAAAATAAAAAAAATAAAAAATGTAGTGGTCTGGGTAAGTGGTCTATAAAAATCTAGGTTAAAAAAAAAGAAAAATGGCCAGCAAGTTCAACTTTATTTAAAGCTCAATGAAGTGGTCTGGGTGCGAGGTCCATCTAGGGTTAACCCTGCAGCTGTAAACATAGCAGTTTCAGAGAAGCCGCTAGAGGCGCTTCCGCGCTTCTCACTATGATTTTCACAGTGAGAAGACACCAGCGTCCAAAGGAAAGCATTGAGAAATGCTTTCCTATGGATGGATTGAATGTGCGCGGGCATGTGCATTTGGCGGATGACGTCGGAAGAGGGAGGAGAGTCCCCAGCGCTGAGGGAGCCCGGCGCTGGAGAAAGGTAAGAACTTAACCTTTTCCTCTCCCTAGAGCCAGGCGGCAGGGGGATCCAGAGGGTGGGGGGGGGGACCCAAAGACCCTATAAAGCCAGGAAAACAAGTTCTTTAGGCTTATGAACATAGAAGAAATAACTCTGGCACTGCAGTGTAGTTAAAATAGGTATTGAATTTGAAAGGCTCACACCTAAACAAAGCTTTAGTCATCAAACAGTCACTGAAGGGACTGCCCTTAAAATTAAAAACAGATTTACCCAAGATTTGGGGCATTTGCTTTGGTCTGTTACTGTGTTTTATAGCTATATCATGTATTCTTGTGATTTATTTATTTTTTGCCCTTGAGCTTTGTACCTGAGCTTTCCTTATGTGGATTTTGGTCTGCAGCCCTTGGATTGGATGCTTTGATTTCGCTTGAGCCCTATTCCCTTCTCTAAGATCTTTACCTTCTTAATAGATTATGATTTTGTTCGTCAGCCCTGAACATTTGTTTTAAAGCTGCTTGAAAAGTTCTAATCACTCTATATAGTATGAGAATTCACCTTTTCCCTTGGGGAACATATTTTAAAGTACTATATCCTCTGTTTAGAGATAATACTTTATGCTTCTTATAACCATTTTCAAAAGAACTACTCTTGTCTGGATTTGGTTTCAATGTTCTCTGCCATAAAGCAACCCTGCTTTTTTTTTAGCGTTACCCTCTAAGAAGGAATCATTTAACTACATAACTGGTTTCCTGCTCCTTTGGTGATTTTTGTTTTATATATATCTATATAATAGATCTATCTCGGCTCAGAATGTTCAGCATTAACTACATCAGACACATTCTGTGGAAATCACCTCTTTCCTTTGCTGTAAAACACCCTAATTTCCTGAGCTATCTGAGCTCGAAATTTACTTGTATGATACCTGTGCTTACATCCAAGCTCTGTGGAAAACCCTTGTCCTTTTTGGAACACTAGTTCTTTTGTAGCATTTGTAATTTAATTACCATAATGAATTAAAGGATAACCCAAACCACTATAACTACTACCTTACAATGTAGTGGTTATGGTGTCAGGTGGTGAGTAGTCCATCGGGAAGTAGTCCATTGGGAAGTAGATACACTTCTCTACTACTTCCTATGGAGAGATACAATGCATTGGTTAGCATTCATAGACTTTGACTAAGAGTGTCAGTGGATCACTTTCATTCAATGAACTACACCCTGCACCAATAGGTATAAACTAATTAAAGTGAGCTTCAAGCTCTTCATAGGAAATAGTGGAGGCAAGAAGTGGGTTGTGGCAGACAACAGGCACAAAGTAAAATCATTTTAAAAGGTTTTGACTGCTAACAATGGGCACCAGAGCATTCCTGGGACAAGGGCATTCCAGTCCGCCCGCACCTCCCACACCACCCTCTGTCAGTCCGTACATTGGCTTCCTGTAAGATATGGGGCTCAATTTAAGATCCTGGTGCTTGCTTACAAGTCTCTATATAATCCAACCTACCTATCCTCCCTAAAAAACAAGTATGTCCCATCCCTGCACTCTGCCGAAGACCTACATTTAACCTCTGTCTGTACTCCAAACTCGGATGCTCGCCTTAAAGACTTCTTCAGGGCTGCACAGTTCCTGTGGAACTCCCTTCCCTTGACCGTTAGACTTTCACACAGTCATTCCTTCAAAAAATAATTTTGAGCTCACTTCTTCAGGAAAGCATATACACTAAACTGTTAACAGCTTTCCCTCCCTGCCCCCTGATTCCCTCCTGCAACCAGGGCCGGCCTTAGGCCATTAGTCACCCTGCGCGAAAAGTCTTTACGGTGCCCCTCTGCCCCCCACCCACCAAGTTGCCTGTATATAGTCACACACACAGGCATAGGCAGACAGTCACACAAACAGTTACAAGCAGACAGTCAGACACGCTCAGTTACAGGCAGACAGTCACACACACACACAGTTACAGGAAGACAGTCACACATGCTCAGTTACAGGCAGACAGTCACAGAGCCAAACACACAGTTAAAGGCAGACAGTCACACACAGTTACAGGCACACAATCATGAACAGTTACAGGCACACAGTCACACACACAGTTACAGACACACAGTCAAAAGCAGACAGTCACACATACTTCATTACAAGCAGACAGTCATACACACTCATGGGCGTAGGAACCCCCAAAAATCTGGGGGGGATAGCATTTTTACTCGTCGGGTATATTCTTATTCCGTAAACTAGGAGTTGTTTATCCCATTGTACAGCGCTACGGAATTTGCAGTCGCTATATAAATTATTAAATAATAACATTAAAGGGTCACTACAGGGAAGGGGTTTTACTTACACGGATACAGTGCCGGGATCCTCCTGATTAGAACCACCCCTACCCTTTCCATGAATATTAGAACCACCCCTACCCCTTCCATGCACAAAAGAACCCCACCTACCCCTTCCACGCATATTAACCCCCTACCCCTTCCATACATATTAGTACCCCCCTAACCCCTTCCATGCATATTAGTACCCCCTAACCCCTTCCATGCATATTAGAACCCACCCTACCTCTTCCATTCATATTAGTACTCCCCTAACCCCTTCCAATAATTTTTCTACCTCCCCCTCCTCCCATCCATATTAGTAGCCCCCTAAACCCTTCCAATTATTTTTCTACCTACCCCTCTCCCCCTATCCTTATTAGTAGCCCCCCTAACCCTTTCCAATTATTTTTCTGCCATTTTAACTAACGCCAGTGCTGGAGTGCGGCCGTGTTTACATTAAAAGGCCTGCAGGGACAGGCTATAGACACCAGAACCACTACATTAAGCTGCAGTGGTTCTGGGGACGATAGTGTTTCTTTAATGTGAGGTAAATTAGAGATTAGTGCCACGAATAATATGCTAGATTGCCTACTTACAACCAGATGAGGATGATGATGGGCTCTAGCTGCAGTCTGGCTCCACTGGTCTGGTGTAGAACAGGCTCTCGGGAGGCTGTTTGTAACTGTGGTCACAAAAATCAATGTTCTGGGAGAACGGGAAGCAGCTCCATTTTTTGGGGGCCCTTTACACAGCTCAAGGTCTGGGTCCCAGGGTCCACCTTCATGTTCCACCAATGAGTTTGTTCACGGGGGGTGGAGTGTGTAGGGGATGTCCTGATATGTGTGTAAGGAATGCATTGTGTGAATCTGTGTTTGTATGTGTAAGGGCTGCAAGGTGTGTTTCTGTGTATGTACGGGATGCAGTGTGTGCGTCTGTAAGGGGTGCATTGAGTGTGTGCACGGGGGTGCATTGAGTGTGTGTAAGGAATGCATTGTGTGTTTCTGTGTGTGTAAGTGTTGCATGATTGTGTGATTGTGTGTGTGTGTGTGTGCACAGGGTGCATTGAGTGTGTGTAAGGAATGCATTGTGTGTTTCTGTGTGTGTAAGGGTTGCATGATTGTGTGATTGTGTGATTGTGTGTGTGTGTGTGTGTGTACGGGGTGCATTGAGTGTGTGTAAGGAATGCATTGTGTGTTTCTGTGTTTTTAAGGGTTGCATGATTGTGTGATTGTGTGTGTGTGTGTGTGATGGGTGTCAATCTCTCTCCCTCCCTTGTCACTTTCTTTCTCCCCCTCCCTCCCTTGTCACTCTTTCTCTTTCTCCCCCTCCCTTGTCACTCTTTCTCCCCCTCCCTCCCCCCTCCCTTGTCACTCTTTCTCCCCCTCCCTCCCTCCCTTGTCACTTTCTTACTCCCCCTCCCTTGTCACTCTCTTTCTCCCTCTCCCTCCCACCCTTGTCACTCTTTCTCCCCCTCCCTCCCTTGTCACTCTTTCTCTCCCTCCCTCCCTTGTCACTCTTTCTCTCCCTCCCTCCCTCCCTTGTCACTCTTTTTCCCCTTCCCTCCCTTGTCACTCTCTTTCTCCCCCTCCCTCCCACCCTTGTCACTCTTTCTCCCCCTCCCTCCTATGTCACTCTTTCTCTCCCTCCCTTGTCACTTTTTCTCTCCCTCCCTCCCTCCCTCCCTCCCTTGTCACTCTTTCTCTCACTCCCTCCCTCCCTTGTCACTCTTTCTCTCCCTCCCTCCCTCCCTCCCTTGTCACTCTTTCTCTCCCTCCCTCCCTCCCTTGTCGCTCTTTCTCCCCCTCCCTCCTTTCCTCCCTCCCTCCCCCTTGTCACTCTTTCTCTCCCTCCCTCCCTCCCTTGTCACTCTTTCTCTCCCTCCCTCCCTTGTCACTCTTTTTACCCCTCCCTCCCTTGTCACTCTTTCTCTCCCTCCCTCCCTTGTCACTCTTTCTCTCCCTCCCTCCCTCCCTTGTCACTCTTTCTCCCCCTCCCTCCCTCCCTTGTCACTCTTTCTCCCCCTCCCTCCCTTGTCACTCTTTCTCCCCCTCCCTCTCTTGTCACTATTTCTCCCCCTCCCTCCCTCCCTTGTCACTCTCTTTTTTCTCCCCCTCCCTCCCTTGCCACTCTCTTTTTTCTCCCCCTACCTCCCTTGTCACTCTCTTTTTTTTCTCCCCCTCCCTCCCTTGTCATTCTCTTCCTCCCCCCTCCCCTATCTATGTTGTAGCGTGGCCGAGCTCTGTATGGTCCGCGGGTACAGGGAGCTTTTGTTTCCTGTACCCGGCCGGACTAACAGGAAGTGCACACTCAGTGTGCACTTCCTGTTAGTCCGGCCGGGTACAGGAGACAGATTCGGCCACGCTACTGTGAGCGAGTGACAGGACGGAGCGCTGAGCGCTTCCCTCCTGTCAGCCCCTCTCCTCATGCTGCGCCCGGGCGGTGCACCCTCATGGACGCACCAGCCCGGGCAAAGCTGCAGCCGCCTGAGGCTCTCTGCAGAGTGCTCGGGCGGCTGCAGCATGAGGGGGGCCGGCGGAGCTGGCGGGGATTTCCCCATAACCTGTCCCCCCCGCATGATTTGCTGGGGGGATGCGTCCCCCCCATCCCCCCGGTTCCTAAGCCCATGTACACACTTGGTTACAGGCATGCAGACACTCACGTATGCTGGTAGGCACACACACACTCAGTTAAAGGCAGATAGTCACACATAAAGGCACACACAAGGGCACAGCTACAGCAACACACACAATTGGAGTCACACACAGGCAGACAGTCACACAGGCAGGCAGGAAGACAGTCACACAGGTAGGCAGGAAGACAGTCACACACACACACACACACATACAGAGAGGCAGTCACACAGACAGGCAGACAGACACAGGCACACACACATACACACACGCAAACAGTCACACACAGGCAGACAGACAGTCACAGACAGTCACACACAGGCAGGCAGTCACACAGACAGTCACACACACACACATGCAGACAGTCACATACACAGGGAGGCAGTCACATAGACACAGTTACACACACACAGGAAGGCAGGCAGACACACACAGGTAAACAGTCACACACAGGCAGTCAGACAGACAGTCACACACACAGGCATGCAGGCAGACAGTCAAACACACACACACAGGCAAACAGTCACACAAAGGCAGTCAGATAGACAGTCACACAGACAGACAGTCAAACACACACACACACAGTCACACACACAGGCAGGCAGGCAGACAGACAGTCAAAAACACACACACAGGCAAACAGTCACACATAGGCAGTCAGATAGACAGTCACACACACAGGCAGGCAGTCACACAAACAGACATGCAGGCAGGCAGTCACACAGACAGACAGTCAAACACACTCACACACAGTCACACACAGGCAGGCAGTCAGTCACACAGGCAGACAGTCAAACACACACAGGCAGACACACACACACAGGTAGTCACACAGACAGACTGTCACACATAGGGGCAGCCAATCACACACACAGGCAAACAGTCACACACACGCATACACAGACACACACAAACACTTACCTCTTACCATTATGGCTGGAATGGGGAGTGGATGCTGTTAGATGATGGGGAAGCAGGACTCCTTCCTTCTTCCTGTGCAGGAGTTACCAGGGGCTTCGGTTATGTATTAGCCCCGCCCCGACGAAGCCCCGCCTCCCAATAAGAACCGCCCACGCCACCGTGATTTTTACAAGAAACTTTTAGAGACCCAGGTGGAGAATAATTAATCCTCCACCCAGGTACCTGCTTTAGCTCCCCTGACACCGGCCATGTGTGAGGTGTGTCAGCCACATGGCGCCCCCTGGTCCATGGCGGCAAAGCTCGCACACCCCTATGGCCGGCCCTGCATGCAACTGTCAAAAATAACCCACTAAGGCCTCAGTGAATACTTTTCTACCCCTACCCTTACCTTTGTGTCACTATACCCCACTCCCTAAAGCATGTAAGCTCACTGAGCAGTACCTTCAAACACTCTGTTCCTGTTTGTCCAACTCGTCTGGTTACAATTACGTGTCTGCTAGTCCACACATTGTACAGTGGTACTGCATTTTTTGGCGCTTTATAAATAATAAAATAATAATAATAATAAAAAACAATACAGAGTGATGTGGTTATGGTGCTTGGAGTACTACTTTATCTCCTTTTAGGTGTCTTTATTTATGTACATTTGTTGTGCACAATTTATCTTCTTAAAGCGGCACTGTCATGCCGAATCCCGTTTTTTTTTTAACCCCCCTCCCGCCTCCACTACATCCAATCGACCCCCTAGTCACCCCCAAATGCCCCTAAGCCCCCCACATTACCTCTTTTTAATTCTTTATCTTCTGCCCCGATCTTTATTCAGGGCGCCGCCATCTTTGTGTGGGTAGGTGAAGTCCCTGTGGGACACGTCATCTACCCACACTACACAGACTGTGAGATTCCCGCACATGCCCAGTGAAACACCTGGACATGCGAACGGGAATTTCATCTATTCATTCATTCATCAGACAGACGAATGAATGAATAGAAAAAATCAGATGAACAAACTAACACTGTGTATCAGTGTTAGTTTGTTCGTTCAGTTTATTACAAGGAGGGAGCTACCGGCGTGCAGCTCCCTCCTTGTAATATGTTACTATAGAAGCGGCAGGGAGCAGTGCTCCTCGCCACTTCCTAAGCCCCCCATGTCCCCCCTCACTCTATGGGGGTCAATATGACCCCCATAATAGCACAAGGGAGATTAAAATCTCCCCAATACCCCTACTCGCTATACCGCGAGTAGGGGCATGTCCACTAAACAGTGAGCAGCCTATGGCTGCTCACTGTAAAAAAAAAAAAAATGGTAATAAGGGGGGGACCTACTGTCCCCCCCCCCGGCCCCCACCCCTGCGCAGTGGGTGGGGGCCCTAATAAAACAATAAGGGGGGGGGACCTTCTGTCCTCCCCCCGGCCCCCACCCCTGAGCGGTGGGTGGGGGCCCTAATAAAAACAATAAGTAGGGGGGACCTATTGTCCTCCCCCCCTGGCCCCCACCCCTGCGCGGTGGGTGGGGGCCCTAATAAAACAATAAGGGGGGGGGACCTACTGTCCTCCCCCCCGGCCCCCACCCCTGAGCGGTGGGTGGGGGCCCTAATAAAACAATAAGGGGGGGGACCTACTGTCCTCCCCCCCGGCCCCCACCCCTGAGCGGTGTGTGGGGGCCCTAATAAAACAATAAGGGGGGGGCTACTGTCCTCCCCCCCTGGCCCCCACCCCTGCGCGGTGGGTGGGGGCCCTAATAAAACAATAAGGGGGGGGACCTACTGTCCTCCCCCCCTGGCCCCCACCATTGCGCGGTGGGTGGGGGCCCTAAATGACCCCCCCCACATCAAGGTGACTAGGGGTCCCAAGCCCCTAGTCACCCCCCACCCAAAACATTCTATCCCCTACCTACCCCCCTCACCCTAAAAATAGTGAGGGGGGAATAAAATAACTAACCTGTAAAAAAAAAAAAATTAAACTTACCATTTGACGTCTTCTTTTTTCTAAATTCTTCTGGGAAAATTGAACTTTCCCACGCTGTGTAAAATGACACAGAGCACTGTGATTGGATGGTTTGAAATCCATCCAATCACAGTGCTCTGTGTCATTTTACAAGCGTGGGAAAGTTCTTTGGAATTTTCCCACGCTTGTAAAATGACACAGAGCACTGTGATTGGATGGTTTGAAAACCATCCAATCACAGTGATCTGTCATTTTACACAGCGTGGGAAAGTTCTTTTGAATTTTCCCACGCTGTGTAAAATGACACAGAGCACTCTGATTGGCTTAAACCAACCAATCATTGTGTTCTAAGCCTAATTGCAGGGCGGGGCAAGGCTTTATAAGCCGTGACCCGCCCTGCGGAGCTCAGTACGCGGCGTGCCCTCCATGGGTGAAGATGGATTAATTTTTGTTTGCGCTCGTTTTTTTTTTTTGTTTTTTTTTTAAAGTGCGACGGGTTTATGGATTTTTATTTGGCCTTTTGGGGGGCTGAAGTAAGAAGAATTTAGAAAAAAGAAGACGTCAAATGGCAAGTTTAATTTTTTTTTTTTACAGGTTAGTTATTTTATTCCCCCCTCACTATTTTTAGGGTGAGGGGGGTAGGTAGGGGATAGAATTTTTTGGGTGGGGGGTGACTAGGGGCTTGGGACCCCTAGTCACCTTGATGGGGGGGGGTTCATTTAGGGCCCCCACCCACCGCGCAGGGGTGGGGGCTAGGGGGGGAGGACAGTAGGTCCCCCCCCTTATTGTTTTATTAGGGCCCCCACCCACCGCTCAGGGGTGGGGGCCGGGGGGAGGACAGTAGGTCCCCCCCCCTTATTGTTTTTATTAGGGCCCCCACCCACCGCGCAGGGGTGGGGGCCAGGGGGGGAGGACAATAGGTCCCCCCCCTTATTGTTTTATTAGGGCCCCCACCCACCGCTCAGGGGTGGGGGCCAGGGGGGAGGACAGTAGGTCCCCCCCCCTTATTGTTTTTATTAGGGCCCCCACCCACCGCGCAGGGGTGGGGGCCAGGGGGGGAGGACAATAGGTCCCCCCCCTTATTGTTTTATTAGGGCCCCCACCCACCGCTCAGGGGTGGGGGCCAGGGGGGAGGACAGTAGGTCCCCCCCCCTTATTGTTTTTATTAGGGCCCCCACCCACCGCGCAGGGGTGGGGGCCAGGGGGGGAAGGACAATAGGTCCCCCCCCTTATTGTTTTATTAGGGCCCCCACCCACCGCTCAGGGGTGGGGGCCGGGGGGGAGGACAGTAGGTCCCCCCCCTTATTGTTTTATTAGGGCCCCCACCCACCGCGCATGGGTGGGGGCCGGGGGGGAGGACAGTAGGTCCCCCCCCCCTTATTGTTTTATTAGGGCCCCCACCCACCGCACAGGGGTGGGGGCCGGGGGGGGGGGACAGTAGGTCCCCCCCCCCCCAATCTTTAACCACCGCGCAGGGGAGGGGGGGTGTTTATTAGTTTTAGGCTGCTCACTGCTTACTAGACATGCCCCTACTCGCGGTATAGCGAGTAGGGGCATATTATTTACTAATACTAAGTAATCTTTACTTAGTATTAGTAAAGTTGGCTGAAAGACCAATTCAGGTATTTCAGCCTTTTAGTAGATAGCTCCCTGATACCGTGGGAATTAGGGAGTTATCTACTAAGCGGCTGCAAGATGCAGCCGCGGCAATGAATAGGATCGGAGTTTCATTCATTAGAATGAAATTCCGATACAAACAAAGTACCGAATTGCATCCTAACACCAATGGAGAATTCTGTTAGGATGCAATTCGGCAGTTTTGCCGGCGTTCTGTCTAAGTGACAGGACGTTTGGCAATACTGACAGGAAGCATTGTGGGAACAGGGAGGAAAGCTAGGGATCATGGGAAAATTGCTCTGACCAGCGGAAATGAAGCACACTTTGCTCCTCCGCTGGTCAGAGCTGGTCAAGCGGAGGAATCCCATAAGACAAAGAGTCCCTACTTTGTCTTATGGTTTTAAAGAAAACTAAAGAAGACAGGAAGAAAAGAAGAACAGATCCTGAGAGAGGGGTAGAAGAGGAAGAGATTGAGGAAAGGTAAGTTCGGCATGACAGTGCCGCTTTAAGGAAAATCTAGGAAGAAACATTGATATGTAGTTTTATCATTTTTCATATTTTATCATGCCTAATGATAATTTATTTGGTATTTGTCAGGGTCTCGACACTGTCCATTGCTCCTAATTGCATGATGTGGCGGAATGTACCTTTTTTTGCACTGTTTAAATTTTACTACGTTCAGGAGTTATCTTACCCGAACCCACCACGGGACCCCTTTGCAACTTGATAACACACTCGAACATCGACCATCCCTTATGTGTTAACCGCAAAGGAACCAATTAATTAGTGCTTCCTCTGGGTGGCCGCCATTTTGTATAACTGAATGCACATGGTCAAAGGCATGACGGCTGAACACAAGTAGTGGGACGTGGTGGTCGAGCACCTGGAACCCTTTTCGGATAGATGGCATCCTGAACATCGGGAAAACGACTACCACTACCTGCTCTGAGCCCTGACCAGCTAGGAGAGCACTCTTCGGGAGAAAGAGACCATAAACCGGGGGAGCATTCACTCCCTGTAAGCAAGGGGATACCTTTGACAGGAAATTCCAAACTTAGACCGGCCTTTGTCCCACTTTCTATGGAACTGTTTTGGGCTTCAACCTCATGGCCAGCCGGTCAGAACTTTATCCCGATGCGATTCTCTTCGACCAAACAGAGTGCTATTTGGTCAACTTGGGTGCTCGGATCCGGGCTATCTGGGGATATGATACATGTGGGGTTCCTGTGAATATTGTGTGTATTTTGGGGGGATTGTGCATATGTTTTGTATGTTTGACTGTAACTGAGAGATAATTGTGTTACAGTTTCCTGACTCAATTATCTCCCAGACTCAGGGACGCCAGGGAGTGGCTTGCTATATTCTTGTATGGATATCTCACGCTGGGGGTCTGTGTATAAATTGAGCTGGGAAAAGAAAATGAAACTTCCTGTCAAATTAAAAAAAAATTAAAGACATGGAGGCTTCTATTATGCTGCACGCTTTCTTTATTTCCCTCAGCAGCAAAGAAATAACAAATGAAAAATCAATAGAAAACAGGCATGAACACATTATTGGTCTAATAACATGGACAGCCAATCAGCAACATCCTAATTGGCATGATTCGGTAACCTAACACGCTAACAGGTCACAGATAGTAAAGGGTGCAATACCGGTCCTTAGAATAGCCGGGTTAAGCACACTAAGAATAGTCAGGAGACAAGCCAAGTAAAGGGAGCCAGAAAACAGGAGAACGAGAAACAAGCCGAGGTCAAAGGAATGGAGAAAGCAGGAGAATCGGAATAACAAGCCAAATATTCGGTAACCAGAGGGAAACACGAGCAAATTGCAATACAGGTATCATAAGACCACAACAGGGCACTGAGAGACAGGAAAGGTACGTATTTAAATCCTGTGCTTAATTCTGATTGGATAAGTTCCAATCAGAATTAACAATCACACGTGGGGGATATCTATACCTCCCACTGTGATTGTTGTGCTGTTGCTTTAACGCCGGCTCCCAGCGTGCGGCGTTATACATGCTGCCACTGGGAGGAGAGGAGGAGGACGCGAGCGGTGCATCAAGCAGAGAGGACGCCGCTCACCGACAGGTAGGGGAAGAGGGGACCACGGCGACGGACCGAGGGTAAGTGCTGCGAGGGGATTGCCTCCCCTCACAGCCGCCCGCGGAGCCCTGACATAACCCCCCCTCGAGGACCACCCGGAGGGCGGGAAGCCGAAGGCTTCAAAGGAAACCGCGCATGAAAGGAGCAGATCAAAGAGGGCGCGTCCAAATCAGAGACAGAAACCCAAGACCGCTCCTCAGGACCGTAACCGCTCCTCAGGACCGTAACCCTTCCAATCAACCAGATACTGCAACCGACCACAAGAGAAACGAGAATCAAGGAGAGCAGCCACCTCGTACACGTCACTAGAGACCGCGCGGAGGGCATCAGAACGCCTGAGAGACCCAGAGAACCGATTACAGAGCAAGGGCTTCAAAAGGGAGGTGTGAAAAGTGTTAGGTATACGCATGGAAGGAGGCAATGCCAGGGAGTAGGACACGGGATTAATCCTACGCTATACCTTATAGGGACCAAGGTACCAGGGCGCGAATTTCATCGAGGGAACCCTGAGGCGGAGATTCCTAGAGGACAACCAAACCCTGTCACCCGGAGCATAAAAAGGAGCCGCACACCTACGGCGATCAGCGAATCTTTTCTGAGTAATCGCAGCACGAGAGAGAGCAGCATGGACTTGATCCCACATCTTCCGTAAGGAGGCGAGGTGCTTGTCCAAAGCGGGCATTCCCTTGTCGGAGAACACACCAGGAAGGACAGAGGGTTGAAACCCATAAGCCACCATAAAAGGACTTACGCCAGTAGAAGAATGAGTCACAGTATTCCTAGCAAATTCAGCCCAGGGAAGGGGATGAGACCAGTTGTCCTGGTGTGCATTCGTGAAGCAGCGTAAATACGACTGATTTGCCCATTCGGCAGCTCCATTAGATTGTGGATGATAGGAGGAAGTAAACGACAAGGAGACCCCCATCCCAGCACAAAAGCCCCCCCAAAACCGAGAGACAAATTGAGGACCCCTGTCGGATACGATATCCTGTGGTATACCATGCAAGCGGAACACCTCTTTGGCAAACACCTGAGCCAACTGAACCGCAGAAGGTAACTTTTTAAGTGGAATAAAGTGCGCCATTTTGGAGAACCTATCAGTTACAGTCAAAATTACTGTCTGTCCATCAGATGAAGGAAGATCCACAATAAAATCCATGGATAAGTGTGTCCATGGTTTCTTGGGTACAGATAGGGGCATTAGGAGTCCCAGGGGTTTAACATTAGGGGATTTACACTGTGTGCAGACACGACAAGCCTGCACATAATCCACCACGTCTTTTTTAAGTGAGGGCCACCAAAACTGTTGAAGGAGACCCTTGTATGTTTTGGTAACCCCTGGATGACCAGCATTTTTGGCGGTGTGAAATAAAGCTAATAACTTTTTTCTGTCTTTTGCTTTCACGTATAGCTGTAATGCTTACATGTATTTAAATGGAAAACAACTGCAGATCTCTTAGGTTTTGGATTAATGACTTGAATACTAGAGGATAACACAGGTGCTGTATCTTTAATTACGTATAACACAGGTACTGTATCTTTAAGTACTTAGCTGGTTGTTAAACGGAATAAGCAGCTTCAGGTATGTATGCAGTATAGAACGTAGGAGTTTGCAAGTTCTTGGAAACAGAGCAAAATAAGAATTGAAAGTTGTAGCAGGAATAATTAGTTTTGGAGTTCGAGGTAATCAGGCTTGAGAGCAGGCTGCAGCAGGAATGATTAGCAGGCTTGAGAGCAGGCTGCAGCAGGAACGATTAGCAGGCTTGAGAGCAGATAGTCTCCTATTACAGAGTAAAATGTGACTTAGCTTTTAATGGAGAAGATCAGGTTTCCATAAGTTCTCCTCCAGGGAGGGAAGATGTTAAGCAGGATGAGGAAGGTCCAGTTACTAGCCGTGGTCGAGGAGAGGAGAAGGAGGGTCGGTAGTTTTCCAGTCCGGGTTCGGTGCACTAAGCAGTTTTAGAGGAATCTTGCTAGCCGGGTTGATTTCGCGGTAACGCTTTTCAATAATCCAGCGTCTTTAATCTGGCGCGGTCGCATTATGTAGCGTGGGGAGACCGCGTCAGAGAAGGGGGTGTGGCTAAGCTCCGTCAACCCGGAAGAGACAATGTAATACCGGTAGTTAAGACATGACAGTACCCTCCCTGTAAGGAGCACCCACAGGGTGCTATCAACATGGTTTAGACGGATAGCGTTTGTGGAATGCGGTAATTAACCTGTTTGCATGGATCATAGAGGAGTTTTCCCAAGTGTCCTCATCGATTCCGTAACCTTTCCACCTAATGAGATACTGCAGGGAGCCACGATGGATCCGCGAATCCAGAATCTTCTGAATCTCGTATTCTTCTTCACCTTGTACCAAAATAGGATCAGGAGTAGTGAGTGCATCTCTATGGAAAGGGTCAGGAAGATGAGGTTTGAGCAAGGAAACATGGAAGACAGGGTGAAGTTTCAAAGTAGGTGGAAGCTTCAATTTCACAACGTTACGGTTGATGACTGACAATATTCAAAATGGACCAAGAAAGAGGGAACTCAGTTTCTTTGAAGGACGGTTGGTGGACATGTTTTTTGAGGAGAGCCAGACAAGATCAACAACTTTATAAGCTGGAGGAGGTTGCCTCTTAGTATCAAAAAACTTCTTTTGATTAGACGATGCGAGTTTAAGATTTTCATGCAATTTAAGAAACAGGGAAGACATGTAAGAAATTTGATTTGAAATGGTGGGGTTAGGTGAAGGAATGGTATGAGTGGGAAACGAAGAGGGATGAAACCCATAATTTGAGAAGAAGGGAGTCATTCTACTACTGGTATGAACTGAGTTGTTGTATGCAAATTCGGCCATAGGCAACCATGTGATCCAATCATCTTGTAGATGGGAACAATAACATCGTAAATATTGCTCTAAATATTGGTTAACTCTTTCAGTTTGCCCATTGGTTTGGGGATGGTAAGCTGAAGATAGTTTGCGTTGAATATGAAGAGAAGAACACAATGCATTCCAGAATTTGGAGGTGAACTGGGTTCCTCGATCCGATATGATTTCATCAGGAAGTCCATGAAGTTTCACTATATTATCGAGGAATATTTTTTAAAGTTCAGATGATGAGGGTAATTTCTTCAAGGGGATAAAATGGGACATTTTCGTGAAGCGGTCCACTACTACTAAAATGGTGGTATGATGTTGAGAAGGAGGGAGTTCTACCAAGAAGTCCATAGAAATGGATTGCCAAGGCCTTTCTGGAATCGGTAGATTCAATAATTGACCAAATGGTTGATGATGGTAAGACTTGGATCTTTGGCAGGTTGAACAGGTTTTGACATAGGATTCGATGGTGTTATCCTGGCGAGGCCACCAATAATATCTCTTGGATAATTCTAGGGTCTTTTTTATTCCTGGACGACCGGCCAAAGGAGAATCATGAATTAATTTGAGTACTTTATTTCTGAATATGAGAGGAATGTAAATCCTGTTATTGAAATAATAGAGACCATTTTTCTTTGATAGCTTGGTTGACTTGGGAAGTTCAAGAGCATCTTCGCTTAGACCTTTTATGTCATCTATAAGGGACGTGAGGATTCCAATGACTGTATGAGGAGGAGTTCCAGTTATAGGAGGATCTCTCAATTCAAGATCTTGGTGAATTCTGGAAAGGGCATTCACCTTTTTATTTCTGGATCCGGGTCTAAAAACAATTTGGAAATTAAACCGAGAGAAAAAAAGATTCCATCTTACTTGCCTAGCAGAGAGAGTTTTGTTGGAGTGAAGCTATTCAAGGTTTTTATGGTCAGTATATACCAGGGGTAGGCAACCTTCGGCTCTACAGATGTTGTGGACTACATCTCCCTTGATGCTTTGCCAGCAATATGGCTGTAAAAGCATTATGGGAGATGTAGTCCAAAACATAGTAGTCCAAAGACCATCTAGCCTGGCGAGAGGACAACCTTTTAGCATCTGCGATATAGGATAGATTCTTATGATCAGTCATAACCAGGATTTTGTGTCTAGCTCCTTCTAATAAGTACCTCCATTCTTTAAAAGCCATCACTATAGCCAATAATTCCCTGTTCCCGACGTTGTAATTCTTTTCAGACTTTTCAAACAACCGTTTAGAAAAGAAACAACAGGGAAGGAGGGGTTCGATATACGATTGTCTTTGTGACAACACTGCACCTACACCTGATTCAGAAGCGTCTACTTCCATTACAAAGGGAAGGGAAGGATCAGGATGGTGTAACACAGGGGCAGTGGCAAATGCCTTTTTTAGAGTTTTGAAGGCCTCAATAGCTTTAGGAGTCCAAACCCTGGGGTGTAAACCTTTTTTAGTCAGTTTATAGATAAGGGAAATAATGGATGAAAAGTTTTTAACAAACTTCCTATAATAATTGGCAAACCCTATAAACCGCTGTATTGCCTTAAGTCCTTAGGGAAGGGGCCAAGGCAGTATGGCTTCCAATTTAGAAGGATCCATGCTGAATCCCTGTTCAGAAATGACATACCCTAGGAATTGTACAGAAGTTTGGTCGCATAAGCATTTCTCTAACTTACAATAAAGACCGTTCTGCAACAACCTCTTAAGCACCTTCCTTACATGAGTATTGTGTGACTTCAAATCTGGAGAATATACAAGTATGTCATCAAGGTAGACTACGGCACAGACATGCAGTAGATCTCTAAGGACATCGTTTATGAGGTCCTGAAATACAGCAGGAGCATTACACAATCCAAAAGGCATGACTAGATACTCGTAATGCCCACTACGTGTATTGAACGCTGTTTTCCATTCATCATTCTCCTTTATACGATCAAGGTTATAAGACCCCTGAGGTCTAGTTTAGTAAAATATCTAGAACCTTTAACACGATCAAACAACTCAGTGATGAGAGGGATCGGATAGGCATTTTTAATCATTATATTGTTTAGAGCCCCGTAGTCTATACATGGCCTCAAATCGCCCTCCTTTTTAGCCACAAAAAAGAAACCAGCACCAGCAGGAGAGGAGGACCTTCTGATAAAACTTTTACTTAAAGATTCCCGTATGTACTCCTCCATGACCTGGTTTTCTTTCTCAGAAAGAGGGTAGACCTTACCCCTAGGAGGCATAGTACCCGGTAACAGGTTTATGGCACAGTCATAGTCACGGTGTGGAGGTAGCTTATCTGCCTCCCTTTTTAAAAAAAACAATGCAAGGTCTGCATACACAGAAGGGACAGAAACAGAAAGTGGTTTAGCCATGAGCACGTTGAGTAAACAAACAGGACGTACATGGGCCCATTGAGTTTCATGGGTCACCAGAGGTTTCTCAAGTGGTCTACCATCTATTGCCTCAACGGCCAAGGGTGTGGCCTTTTGGATCAAAGTCAAGGCTGTGGTTTTAGCAAAGTTCTCATCCATAAGGTTGTCTGCCGCACCTGAATCGATCAAGGCTTTGGTTGTTATAGTGGTTTTATTGACCAAAAGAGAAACCGTAATAAACGGTCTAGAGATGGACACATGAGGGGACAAAGTCATAACACCCGAGGCCGACCCCTCTCTAGGCCTTAGGTGCTGAAGTTTCCCTGCAATTTAGGGCAGGTACTACAGAGGTGCCCCCTCTTTCCACAATGAAGGCATAACCCCTCCCTTCTACGGTACGCTCTTTCAGCCTCAGTTAACCCCGTAGCACCCAATTGCATGGGTTCGGGGGATGGTTGACTAGGAGCGGGTAATGCTAGTAATGCAGTACTGGGTAGAGCAGGTAACACCTGTGTATTCATTGACTACGCCTCTCTTTGACTACGCCTCTCTCTAATACGGTTGTCAATAAGAATTATATAGTCTATAACATCATCCAGAAGAACAGGCAATTCCCTGGATGCTATTTCATCCAGTATGTAAGCGGCCAAACCCTCCTGAAAGGCTGTTACGAGGGCGTCGTTATTCCAAACCACTTCAGCTGCTAGAGTGCGGAATTCGATAGTATAATCCGCTACAGATCTGTTACCCTGTCGGACCCTAAGCAGAGCTTTGCCAGCAGAGGCAACCCTACCGGGCTGATCATACGTGCGTTTGAAAGCAGTCAAAAAATCTGCAAAGGACATAGGAGACGTATTTTCCCACATGGGGTTGGCCCATGCTAAAGCTTTCCCGGACAAGTGGTTTATTAAAAAAGCAATTTTGGTTCTGTCAGTGGAATAGGAACGTGGATTCATCAGCAAATGGATATAAATTTGGTTGAGGAAACCACGACACAATGCTGGATCACCGCTATAGCGCTGTGGCGGCGTCATATGAACTACGTGAGCAGGAACGGGTACTGGAGTGGGAATGGGTTCGGGCACAGCAGCAGCAGCCTCCTGAACGGCAGGCTGCAAGTGTGCAGTACGAGCCAGTATGGTTTGTAAAGCTTGAGCAAACTGATCCATACGGTGGTCTAAACCATCCATTCTAGCCTCCTGAGTAACTAATAGCTGTGGAATGTCAGCAGGTTCCATTATGGCCCTGTTGTAATGTCACGATTCGGGAACCTAACACGCTAACAGGTCACAGATAGTAAAGGGTGCAATACCGGTCCTTAGAATAGCCGGGTTAAGCACACTAAGAATAGTCAGGAGACAAGCCAAGTAAAGGGAGACAGAAAACAGGAGAACGAGAAACAAGCCGAGGTCAAAGGAATGGAGAAAGCAGGAGAATCGGAATAACAAGCCAAATTTTCGGTAACCAGAGAGAAACATGAGCAAATTGCAATACAGGTCTCATAAGACCACAACAGGGCACTGAGAGCCATGAAAGGTAAGTATTTAAATCCTGTACTTAATTCTGATTGGATAACTTCCAATTAGAATTAACAATCACACGTAGGGGATCTATACCTCCCACTGTGACTGTTGACTGTTGTGCTGTTGCTTTAACGCCGGCTCCCAGTATGCAGCGTTATACATGCTGCCGTTGGGAGGAGAGGAGGAGGACGCGAGCGGTGCGTCAAGCAGAGAGGATGCCGCTCGCCGACAGGTAGGGGAAGAGGGGACCGCGGCGACGGACCGAGGGTGAGTGCTGCGAGAGGATTGCAGCCTCCCCTCACAGCCGCCCGCAGAGCCCTGACACTAATCCTTTAACAGCTGGAACTTGGGTAAACACTTCCTCTTTGTTTGCTGCTCCCTCGCCTAAGTATAACCTGGTCTGTGCTGGTCTTTTAAAAATGTACTCCTGTTGTATGTTTTTTTAATTTGCTGTTGCCATCTTGTGTTACACTCTATGTACTGTGCTGGTGATCCCTTTGTCTATTTTTTCCCCAAGTCCCCCTCTTGGGTTTCTGATCTAACTTCTCTATCCCTCTGGGACATTGTCAACACTCAAGGAGGCTTACTTGCCTCCACTGTTTTGTAGCTCTCTTTGTGAGCTTTTCCCTGCTGTCCCAACTACATCTGCGGATCTCTCCATATTACCGGAGTTGGCTTTGGCCTTTCTGCACACACATGCACCTTCAAGAGCGCATTCAGGGGCCATCTTGCAAAGCATCTGTTGGCGTCCTAACGCATACTTGCACCTGTTTGATCCAATTCAGGCCCCCTAGCTGTTTGACCCCAAATAAGTGCTTCAGCATTTTTCAGCTCATTTCATTGGTAGTGCGTTTGGTTCCCCTGAATGCACGCTCTGACCCTTAATGCTTAGCCCTGGCAGCCATCTTTGTGGTTTCCCTTGGGCCTTGTGACAACCATTTTTACAGTGTTTTCTGCTCTTTTGAGTCTGGCATTGCCCCAGCTTCCCCTATATCGGAGTTGGTGTCCAGTATTGGTGGTGGTCAGATGGCTTTCTGCACCCTTTTAGCATTTATTTCAATATTGTGAGTAATGATTTTCTCCCTTCTTTTTCTCTTTTATCCCTGTGGGTTATTCAACCCTGGGTTTTTAACTGGTTTATTTGCTGTTGGTTTTCTACACAAGTTAATTACTAGTACTTACTAATAATCTGATTACTATTCAGTCTGCTAAAGATTTGCATGTACCCTATGGGTCACAGACTGCCCCTCAGATCGCTATGGGGTAATCCACTATGGTTTCCTTTGGTGAAATTCAGATGATAATGGATTCTACCATGTCCAAATCTATGTCCAAAGCCTTGGCTTCTGCCATGTACATGATGGCCTCATTACTCTCTAAAACTTTTACGCAGACCCAACAGTTGGTCCCTCTGGTCTCTCAGTCAGCCGTAAAACCTTGTGCCTTTCAACCTGCACACCCAGGCTGCAAGGCCTCGGTGAAGACTAAGCACTCCTCCAAACCTTTTGTGATGGACAGTTTTAAACCTATCATGGATGACGTGCAAGTAGGACCATAGTGCAAGAGAGCAACTAGCTGGGAAAAAGTGGCTAGATTGTGGAAATGGGCAAAAGCCCAACTTGATTCTTCATAGTCATTCTCAGTAAAGAGGAGGCATGTGCTCAAGAGTCTGATTCAGACCCTTCTGAAGAACTATCATTCTACAACTAGCGTTGCTACAAATGGGGATTCTGGCACCGAGGTGAGTCACCCATTACAAACCAGTGAGGGTAAACTACTCAACCACAAGGCAAGCCTTTATTTGACACCAATGATTTATCTCATCAATGATAGGCCTAAGGGTCATTGGCTGAACATGTGGCACAGTATATTGCTGCCAGTTCCGCAAGCCTGTAGACAAGGTGAACCATAACAAGTTAAGGTTGGATCCAGAAGTTGAGTTGCCTGATTGGCAACGCAAACACAACAGTTGTCCCTGAGTGTCACAAAACGATTTTTTTGAAAATTGAACTGAAGCTAGTTAACCTGGCAATCTTAGAGCTAGGTGCTCTTTTGTTAAAGACCCGGCATCATACGTGCAAATGTTCAGGGCTTGGACAAGGCACAGGCAAATATGAAGAGGGTGTTTCACCCTAAGGTTTTTGCTGGGGCTGGAAGAGCAAGGAGCCATCTGTCCTGCTGAGGTAATAGAGGTTCTGATCCCAGAACCGAGGATCCTACATGGGGAGAACTCCCTTTACTGAACAGAGATCCACACCAATCTTCTTCCCACAACATGGTAGACCCTGGGTATCGCGGGGAACAGGAGGTGCTTCTTTGGGATGACATCTATCTTGTACAATTACCTTTCTTCCCTATTAATGGTGGGGGGCAGACTCACCCATTTTCCCATGTTTGGTTCCTTATTACTTCATATGCTTCGGTACTCAGAGTTGTCAGAGCCGATGTTGTTCCCCCAGGGAGGTTGTTGTTTCCCTACAAGATCTGCCACTCGTTTCCAAGGTGATGCAAGAGTTGGCACACAAAGGAGCCATCCTTGAAGTCCCGATACACACTCTGGGTTTTGGGAACAATTTGTTTCTGGTTCCCAAGAAAGGGGGCAGAGTCCACCTGGTCATTAACTTTAAACAGCTCAATGCTTATGTGACTTACCATCACTTCAAAATGGAAGGCATTCATTGTCTCATAGATGTGCTTCAACAATCGGATTGGATGGCCAAGCTAGACCTGCAAGATGCTTATCTCATGCTGCCCATCGTAGACTTTCATCGGGTCTTCCTACAGTTCACATGGCAAGGCAGAAAATGGTGGTTCCACTGCCTTCCTTTTGGCATATCTTCCGCTTCTTTGTGCATCACCAAACTCATAAAGCTGATAATCTTTCTCTTTCACAGTCATGGAGTCAGTCTCATTATTTATCTTGACGATATCCTACTTCTATCCCAGTCGGTTCCTTTACTTCATACTCATCTCAGTTTAACCACAACCTTGCTGCAGAATCTGTTTCCTAAAAAATTGGAAAAGGACATTCTCATTCCCACTCAATGGATCAAGTTTCTCTATCTTATTGACTCCACTCAACAGTTTCTACACCTCCCGGTGGCAAAATTAATGAAAATTAAAAGGATATTAGAAGCATGCTTGTTACTTCTCAAATTCTCTCAAATACTTAGCCTGCGTGATTGGGCTCCTGGCTGCCTCCATACAAGCCATATTCCCAGGCCCTCTTCACTAAAAGGCCCTACAGCATCGTACCTCAGGAGCGGTGCATCAAACAAAGACCTTGTGACACTGGACGCAGAGGCAAATTAAGAGCTCCACAGGTGGCTCCCCCACATGGAGGCGTGGAATGGCCAAGCCATTTTCAACATGACTCCAGATGTGGTAATGGAATCCAATAGAGTTTTTAAAGCTGGGGTGCATGCTGTGGAGATGTAATTGCCTGGAATTCATGGCGGGATCCTTTGCCTTTCACAAGCTTGTCTCCAAAACAATACCAGTGTTCTATCCTACTGAGAGGCTTACGTTACATTAATCATATAGAAAGCACAAAGTCCAAAGTTCTAGCGAATGATTGGTGCATGGGACGGGGTGTGGATCCCTTATGAGCTCCTGTGACAACTGTTCTCCAATGTTTTACTTTATTTTATGATAACAGAAAGGCGTATCGGACAGTTAACCTTTACCACTTGGCTATTTCGACAGGTCATACAGGTATTGATGGTATTCTGGTCGGGAGTCACCCCTTCGTTTGTCGGCTTCTTCGCAGCATTCATTTTGCACACTCGCCTCTCCCTCGTTATGGGACATCTCTTTGTTGCTAACTTTTCTAAATAATTGGCAGGATAATGTGTCTTTATCCCTGAAACAACTTTCTGTAAGGTTGGTTATGCTGTTCTGTTTGATCTCTTGCAAGGGAGTTTCGGGTGTCAGGGCACTCAATGTCGATGTTTATTCATTTTCCCCACAAGTGATTTATCTTTTACAATTCTCCTAGAATGAAATCTTCCTCCTGTTCGTTCTTGTACCTGGCTTCCCCTATGAAACTCCAACTATTGTGTGTCTACGCTCCTTTACGGAACAGATTACATCCTCAACTTTTCATTTCCTTTCGTAAAACCCACTCCCCTGTATCTTCTCCTACCTTGGCTCATTGGTGAAATGGCTTGGAGGATATTTTGAAAGCAGCTGATTGGTCCTTGGAGTCTGCTTTCTAGGATTTTTATGTGCAACCTATCTACAGTTGTGCGGAAGCTGTGATTTCACACCTTTAAACTAGCATAATAGGATTTTTCCATTAGCATGATGTAAAGTCATAATCTTATTAATGACATGTTGAGTATTATCCAACCCTCTCACCCTTAGGCGGTTGCTTTACACATCACTTCCCAAAGTTCCTCTTCTCTGCTCAACAGCTCCGACGTTGTAGCCCCCCCTTCCTTTCTTACCCCTTTTATAACGTGATGAGCAAATTTGACTGTTTTGGGGGCATGGCTAAATAATTAAAGCTCCAAACTATAAAAAGGCTTCATAGGGCAAGGATCATTGCACTGTTGTAGTCTAATGTTGGTTCCCAATAGTGCTTGTATTATTGTGTATTTTTTTTTTTTAAATATATATTCTAACTATTCTCCTTTCTGTTATCCCTGAGCCGGCTATTGTACCTCGCTCTCCTAAATTCTGATATCCTTGACTCGGCTATTGTACCTTGCTCTCCTGAATTCTGGTTTCCCTGACTCGGCTTGTCCCTGACCATTCTCTATCTTAGTAGAGAAAGCACGGCCTCTCTAAGGACTGGTATACGTTAATATATCTATCATAATTTACGCTCTGCGTGTTGGGTCACTAGAATATCGTGACAGTTTAAGTACTGAGGACGTAAGATCACATCTTGGATGATGATTATGTACAACTGCAGCTGGAAAGAAAACATATAGTGACTGAGGTCTATCAAATAAAAATATTTGCTCTAAGTCAACTATGCTTCTATTTCACTTCAATGGTGACTTCTGTAGAACATTTGGAAAGTTTTTTTTTCACATAAAAAAAAAAAATTGGAAAGATTATGAATTGAAGTCCAAGTTTGCAAATAGCTGTATTAAACTGCACAGAATACTCACTCCTGTTTCTAATATAACAAGCCCATACTGGTTATACTTCCATATAATTCTGCACATTTTTCAATATAATACTTGTTTTGCTATGATTAACCTCAAGGCATCTAAATCAGTATAAGTTAAAGAAATTGTGTGATTTCACTGTAAATGCTACAATGTTCTGTGGTTTCCCTGTAAATGCTACAATGTTCACCTCAGACAGCCTGAAATGTGAAGAAAGCAACTTTAAAACAAATTAAGAGTCAGTGCATAAGGTTTGTGGTTGAATGACTGTAGCCATTGAATTTTATTGCAACAGACCCATCTGCAGGGAACTGTGGGAGACATAGATAATGGTAACATAAGATCCGGTTTAGTAGAAAGGCTCCAAAATCTTCATAACAGGTGTTATTTACGGACAATTTAATGAATAATTAACAATGTTGACCTCTTTCCAAATATTCAAGTTAGAGAGTACTTGAAATACAGTTGTAGCAGAATGAACGTTGTAAAACCCCTTTTCATTCCCTTTGTTCGGCTGTCCGTACTCCCTCCCTCCCCCCCCCCCGCCCCCGTTAGTTTACAGAACCCCATCTGTGTTGTCCCTGGGTTTGCATCATTTAACAATCGACCACTCCTGGCTGTTAACTGCAAATTGCTTGTTAAAGAAAGTGTTTCCCCTGTGTGGCCGCCGTTAGTATTACCGAACGCAAGTGTGCAAACAAACGGTGGCCATTTTGTCTCTTGAACGTGGGCAGCGGTACATGGTTGTCGACGACCTGGAACTAGTTTCGGCTACTCAACTCTGCGAACACCCAGTAAACTGATACCGCTGCCCATCCAACTTCCCAAACAAGTAGGAGAACTGCGTTCGGGAAACCTACATTACCGAACAGAGGGAACATTCGTATGTTAGCAGCCAGAGGAAGCCTTCGTCGGCATTCATATGAAAACCCCCGAAAGAAGACCGGTCGAAGCCTAAATTCCTCTGGAACTGTTTTGGGGCTTCACTTCGTGGCCGACCAGTCAAAACTTCACTCGAATGGGTTCTCGAAACACGTCATTAATAAAATTAAGATTATATGTACACTTAAGCTAGCATAATCTATAATTTTATAACATGACAGGAGGCTTCATATTTGCTGTTTTAACGCTCAGTCAACAAAGCAAACGATGCTTATTCCGTTGGTAATTATCGGAGGCCAATGGATTCATCCGGAATGGATCCTTTGACAGCGAGATGTTAAGGAAATGCAATCAACAGAGGCGCCAGTCGTTGATGTTCCTCCAAACCCGGTAAAAAATCAATCCGCCACAGGATTCACTGTACCTGGTAACATGTGACCGGGCTCCGCCAAGGCAGTCGATGTAATGCAATGCCAATATGGTGTCCATTCTCAGGAGGATGCAACAGTCTGATAAATCATCAGTGTAACTTGAGATTGGGAAAGAAAAACCTGCGATCAGTTTTGGACTAAATATGTAGAAGCCTGCTTCCGAGCATCCAAGGTCTATCAGGCGATGTAGTCGCGCAAGCAGTTCCCCAATCTCAAGACTTGTGTTTGGAACCACGACCAAGTCAGGGGCAGAAAGGTGAGTGGCGTGGCGTCAGGAGGGGAATCTAGTCGCGCCATAGAATTCTCTGGCTAACCATGCATATTGTGGAATATTTATGACTGTTGCCGACGAAGCACTCCCAAGGGCCTGTCTATCCTGAACCCAGATACTTCACCACCTGGGACGGGTGTGGGTCGACTTTCTTTGGAAGACTGCGAAGCCCAGGTATACGAACAGGAGTTCGGCTATGAGGTAATGGAAACCTTTGTAAACGAAGATGAGCCGTGACTGGTCTTAGCAGTTGGTAAATCACCAAGAGCCCGCACTTAGATTGGAGAGTAGATTGGTTGACCTGGCCAGGCCGGTCATTCCCCAGGAAACACAGCAAACGTTGGTACATGGAACAGAAAACTACAGATTCCGGAGGTTAAAGACAGTGTGTAAACTCGCCTGACTTCTTACGAATAAGAAGGCTGGATCCGTAGAAACCCCTGGAGTCAGATGGGAAACTAACACTCTCTTTAGTCGACCAGGGTCTGGAGTTTAACGTCTATAGTGGAATAGTTCAAAATGGCTGTAGCCCTCTCCTGGAAAAAACGAGATGGGGTCTGGTGAAATGCTCGTCACACTGAAGAGTGGGCTCTATTGAGTGTGGTGTGTAAGTACATGTGTTTGTGAATTCTCTAATAATGTTTCTCCAAAGCCTAGGTCCTAGGCCAAGGTCTTTTTGTCTTTTTTTGGATCAACAGCATACAAAGATGTGTTTTAAAATTTGAACTCGATGGACCTGAGTATTTTTTCAACCTAGATTGCTATGCAACTATGCAAGTGATATGCTGACACACTGCACATTTGGTGGATAAAATGCTGAGTAGGACTTAAAAAGATGCCCCAGGCTGTCGACATTTTGGCAACAGATGGAGAGAGCTATCTCCCTGCTATTGCCACATTAAGTACCATTTAAACCAGAATGTTATCTCCTTCACTTATCCCCAGAAATTCTATCAACACAACAAAGGTATGTTGCCATTCACCGCCTTTTGGCAGCAAAAACTAGCATAGCAAGCCATTGGAAGGCTATACATGCCCCATCTTTCTTAGAGGTATGGAACAGAGTGAAGTCCACTTCTGAGTAAGAACAAATGGCCTATTGAATGGAAGGTAAAGAACACCATACTAAAAGGTGGGCAAGCTGGAAAGCTAATCGCATGCAACTCAAATCCATTGGCACCTAAAATACGCAACTCCTAAGTCACTAGATACGTCCCAGTACCTGTACCTACAGCTATATCTAATTAATCACACTCAGTTTAAGAAGAAGCCTTAAGGTCTTATGTTTACTCTTTGTTTTATATTCTCCTCTTTTGATTTTTCCGCTTTACAAGGTTACAAAGAGCACACAATATTCTCATCATTACCTCTCACAAGTGCAGAGATGCAGGGTTGATCAACCAAATCATCTTATTACTCCTATATCCTAAATTGATGATAAAAAGGGTTGGGGTCGTGGATACCACAAGCAATTCCTGATTTTCAAGCACAAAGTACTGAACTCTCGCAATGAACATACAGCCATCATAGGTAGAACTCCTATAGTATCCCAGACACATTATTCTATACATCTATGATATAAGTGCTAATTTCTGTGAACCATTTTACGAGCAAGATATGTATTATATGATGTGTAATAGGTAAACTGCTTGTATGGAACCCATAAAAACGGTATACAATGACCCCAGAAGTGACAAACAATATCAAATGTAACCTTGTCAATTTCTGTATTGGAAGCAATGTCTATGTTGACTTGAATGCACTGTGCACTGTTTAGTAAAAATCAATAAAAAATTAGATATTAAAAAAGGGGGGTTCCTTGGAACCCTCCAAAAGATGTCAGCACTCATTTAGCGCTAGTATAATAGCCAACAGTTCTCTATTGCCAATATCATAATTACGCTCAGCAGGAGACAACTTTCTAGAAAATTATTCATATGGATGCAAAGGAGTATGCTGACTCTGCCTTTGAGATAGGACAGCCTCCACCCCTGTTTCAGAGGCATCAACCTCCAGTATGACGGGTTTGCTGGAGTCAGGATGTATCAATATGTCTGTAGAAGCAAACCTTTGTTTAAGAAGTTCAAAAGCATCTCTAGCTTCCTTAGACCATATCGTACAACTAGCCCCCTTACGTGTCATATTGGTTATGGGGCTATCACCCTTTGATAAATCTCCTGTAATAATTAGCAAACCCAATAAATCTTTGGATGGATTTTACTCCATTGGGCAATGGCCAATGCAGAACAGCCTCTAGTTTATGAGGAACCATCTGAAACCCAGAGGCTGAAATATTATATCCCAAGAACTGTACTTCAGTCTGGTCAAAGATGCATTTTCCCAGTTTGCAACAAAGTTGATTTTTAAGTAAAGTTTGAAATAATTGTTTAACATAGTTGTGGTGAGTCTGAAGATCAGAGGAGTAAATAAGGATGTCATCCAGGTAAACCAGGACAAATTAATAAATATAGTCCCTGAGTACATCATTAATAAAGTCCTAAAACACGGCCGGAGCATTACATAACCCGATGGGCATAACAAGGTACTCATAGTGCCCACTTCTAGTGTTAAATACCGTTTTCCACTCATGATTTTCCTTTATCCTTATCTAATTTTATGCACTCCTGAGGTCAAGTTTAGTAAAGACTTTAGCACCCTGGAGTCTTTCAAACAATTCGGAAATGAGGGTAATGCGATAGGCATTTTTAATGGTGATCTTATTTAATGCCCTGTAGTCAATACATGGACGTAATTCTCCATCTTTTTTAGATACAAATAAGAACCCTGCACAAGCAGGCGAAGATTATTTATCACAGTACAAAAAAACAATGTGTGTGCACACCCACCACAGTGTAACAAAGTTTGGCTTCTGCGTAAGCCTTATATACATGAGACACAAATGCTACGTACTATGTCACAACCTAAATAAAGAATTTAAAAAAAAATAAAAAAATTATTATCAATATTCTTTTGTCACACAATACAATATTAATCATTGGGAAATAAAAAAGATTCTAAATAGACATTGGGACATTTTACGCAAAGATCCAATATTAGGGAAAGCATTGCCAGAAAAGGCACCAATCATTTTTAGAAAAACAAAAAACTTAAAGAATGTATTGGCCCCAAGCTATGCGTTAAAAGTCCAGCGAAAAAAGAATGAAATAAATATAAAAAGCTTTAATCCATGTAATTCTTGTAAGGCTTGTAAGAATCAAAGATATTTACAGAAAAAAAAATTTAGTAGCACAATCACTAAAGAAAAATTTAAAGTGAAATCTAACATAAATTGTAACACCAAAAATGTGGTCTACATGCTACAATGCCCCTGTGGGAAACAGTACGTGGGACGAACCTGCAGGAAATTAAAAGAGAGAATATTGGAACATCAAAATAATATTCATAAAAAATCAACTAAACACATTATTCCAATTCATTGTAATAATTGCAGTAGGTTCAACTGGTCAGATTTTTTCTTCATGGGCATTGAGCATGTAGAACCACATTGGAGAGGAGGTAATCTTACCAAGAGACTCACAGAGAGAGACCTTTTGGATAAATAAACTAAAAACGTTACAGCCTCATGAATTGAATCTAGACATAGACTTGTGGAGCTTTTTTGAGGACTGAAATGCTCTTTATATTGTATATATTTTCTTCTTTATATTTCCACTGTAAATATTGCATATTTTCCTTGGCTAGTCAAAATCACAATGAGTTTTTTTATATATAGATTTCAATTATGTTTCTTTAATTATATAAAAAAAATCTAATTCAATATATATTTTTGAATTTGAGGAACCCAAATTGTTGGGGAAATGAAATTTAAAAGAGGTAAAATTGTATCCTTATGGATTTATAAATGGCCACTATTGAGATTGATAAAAAAAAATATATATATAAAAAAATTGGAGTTAATGTTGACTTATAACATTATAGCTACATAAAAAAGAGAAAGTGTCTATCTTGCATTAAAAAATGGAAGACAAAACAACAGGAAAAATATATATCTGGGTATTGCACCCTTCTGTTCACCATATGAATGTGCTCTTGAAAGAAAATATATGTATTTTTAATATATATATATTTTTTATAGTTTTTGTATAGATATATTTTGTGATTTTTTACTTCTACTTTTATTTTTCATTTTCATATCTATCTTTATTATTTATATTTATTTTCATTTCCTCTTTCATTTTTTCTCATTTTTATTTTTATTTTATCTTTATTTTTATTTTTCTATTTTTATTTTTATATTAATTTTAATTTTTAATTTTTATTTTAATATTTATATGTATTTTTATTTTTATTTTTATTTTCATTTATTTATATTTATTTTTATTTTTATTTTTATTATATATTTATTTATTTCAGTTATTTATATTTTAATTTTAATTTTATTTTTACTCTTATTCTTATTTTTATTTTCATATATTTATATATTTTTATTTTTTCTTTATATTCATTGTTTTTTATATATATACACACACCCTTCATGCATTTCAATATAATACAAATAATATGCATGAGGAAAGACCTTTAAATTTTAAAATGCTGAAATAATTTTAGTAAGAGTAAAGTTTTCCCCACCCTCCCCTTCTCTCCTTGTTTCCACTAATGTTAACATATGTCTGAACCGAGTAAAGAGCAGAAATACAACAATTCTCGGCCAACTTCCAGGTTTCGGCAATGGAACGCATATTGGAACGCACACGTCATTGGACGCCAAATGTGATGACGTCATATGCGGAAATCACGGAATTTAAGCCGCTAAAAAAGAAAAAAGTAGCACCTGCAAGATATAATCGATTATGTGGACACAGAGGGGTGTATATAAGGACTGGGGAGGGAGGGGAATATTATTGTTCATTATTTTGTTTATCTGTATTTGTCAAAAGCCACACAAGTCCCTGAGGAAGTCCTATTTTGTTGGATGAAATGCGTAGGACCCCTGGTGGTGACATAGAGGGACTACATTGATGATTTTAAACCTTGATGTAAGTTATTAAATACTTATTTTTGTACTTCACTTTGAATGTGCATCTCATTTTTTAGATTTTCTTCTTGAGCATATATAAATGCATCTATGGAGTTTTCAACCCAGATAGAAGATTTGGAACTCCTATTCTGAAAAGGAAAAAAATCTCAAGACTTGCAAACTTCTGTGAAAGTGTGAGTGGCCATTTGTGAACGAAATTTCTATTTAAACCTATATATACAGTTATACACTATGTTGTTTTATTTGTAATTGGTTTAGCAGATCATCCCTTATTTTTGTCTGAAGATTATTTATCACACAGAAACCCCACATTTAACCTATCCCCAGATAGCTCGGATCTTAGCACCCAATACAGGTGAACAGCTCTCAGATAGCACAAACAGAGTAAATTTGCCATGGGGTTAAAGTTTTGCAAGGGCTGATGAGAGATAGAGGAGGGACAAAGCAGCCAGTTTAAACTGGTCTGGCAGTGTCCCTGGGACAACGACCTGGTGGAGAACAATGGGATAGGTATTAAAGGGGAAGGGGAAGAAGCACATTCTCCCATGGAATCAAAGGGGCAGAAACAGTCTTTTAAAAGTCCCAATATGCCCACATATAGTTTTTAAAGGGCCATACACCCCAGGGCCATAGTCCTGAGGCAGGAAGCTGGCAATCAAGCTCCTCCAAAAGCCAGGGGCAAAGGGCAGTTGGTCACATAAAAACCCAGTGACAAAAGGCAGTTTGTCACACACCACATGCGCATTCCTCTCCACTCGGGAGCTGGCGTCGACGGGGGAGGAGAGATCACCAGCGCCGGGCTGGATTAAAGTAAGTAACCAAGGGGTTTTAACCCTGAGCGTGGGTGGGGGGGGGTCCTAAGGATGCTATAGTGTCAGGAAAACAAGTCTGTTTTCCTGACACTATAGTGATCCTTTAAAGTGGGAACCCTCTTAGCACTGTTAACCACTAAGCGCACCAATACTGCTATAATGAAATGGGACTAATGCATGATGCGTGTTATTACAACTCTGGTAACACAAATTTTTTTATTTTTTTTTACATTTAAATAACCCATGTAAGATTTCTCTGAACATTTGCAAATAGTTTTGCATTTAAGAAGTAATACTGGGGGGTTGGTAAAGTACAATCTGTGCACTTATAAAAATATATATATATATAAAAAGTAGTCTGCAAAATACAAAACGTTGTGCTAAAAAAATCAAGTTAGGTATGTGCTTTTTTTTTTATTTCTAGAATAATAATGCAGCCATTTTATTTGGATACATTTGTGCTGCTTTTTTTCCACTCTAAGCACCATCATTTTAAGAATTTTCTCGCAAGTGACATTTGTGTAGCAGGTTTTTTTTTTATTTTTATTTAAGAAGTGAGCAATGAAGGTTTAGAAATACTGATCCCTGCTAATAAAATCTACTGTTTAACTTATGTACGCAGGAATATTCAAGGGCCACTATCCAGTCTCTTGGATTCATTTAAATGTTTGTTTTATTTGCCACACCCGTTTGGTTTCCATCATTAATTTTGTTTCAGCCTAAACCTGCAGCAGTGTTACATACATTAGGCAGTGTAGGACAAGTGTTAGCATACATTAGGCAGTGTAGGACCTGCCAGATATGGGGTACATTGGCGTTGTTGGCAGGCTTATGCAATGTATGATCATATAGTGTGACTAAATCCCCATGATTTCCATATGTAGTACTTATTTATTTCTCCTCTTGTTTTGCCTATGTTATCTTGTCTTGTTTTAGTTTGTATACCCAGTCCATGTACAGTCCTGTCCAGTCATGCCCATGTTATGTTCATGTTTTCCTCATGTCTGGTGTATATGTTCTGGGTTTAGCTTACTATCTTTCTCTGGTTCTGGGTTCTATTAGTTCTGTCTTGTTTTCATGTTTGGTGCCTATCTCTAGTCTAGCCTTGTTTCTAGTACTGGATACAATCTTGCTGCAGAGCCTTCCTATTCAGCTCCTGGGAGGTCTGCTTAATTTCCAAGCTCATAGTTCCTGGTATCCGCTAAAGCTGATTCAGGGTCTTGGTATGTGGCTGCACAAACGCTGGTGCTCAACACCAGGGGGCGTGCGGTTACCCTGCACCAGACCCTGCTAATCCACCTCCACGCTGTGACTCCTACTCTGAACATCAGGCATACTGGGTCCCGGTCCTGCACCACCGCCCGGATAGTGTCTGGGTCCCGGGCACCGGACTGCCACCCTGACAGTATGGTCATAGGCCCTTGGAGTTCGTGGAGTGGACCCTGCAGCTTTCCTGATCTGCCCTGTCTGTATCCTGTCCTGCCTGGATTATACAGTATACAAGAGTACCTGTATCTGCAGGTGATATCTTGTTCTGCTTATGTCCTGTCTGATAATTCTGCATGCAAGAGATCCTGTGTTTGGACCAGTCTGCTGGAGATGGCTTCCTTATTTTTGTCATGGAGGAGGTCGATCTGCTGAGCAGTACGGTGGTCGCCTCGGGTGTTCCCTTGTGATGCTTGTTTCCTGTTACCTGCTCCTTTTCTGGCGGTGATCTCCATTCGTTGCCGGTGGTTCCTATGCAGGAGGCCTTTCCGGTGGGGGATCCTTGCCTCCGTGGAAGTTAAGAGGACTTCGTTGCAGGATCCGCTCGCCATTCCTGGTCTCTGCCTGGGAGCTGTTTGGAGCGTCCGGAGTTCGCTCGTTAAGAGGGGCGTTATGTCACATCCTGCTCTGTTCTGTGCAGATGTCTGTCCTTGGCTTCTGGTATCCAGTACTCTTGTTACAATTCTTGTTGAGTTCTTCTCGTATTTTTGGTTTTCTTTTCTATGTCTGGTTTTCTTTATGCTGGGATTTCTGGGTTCATTCCTATAGTCCGTCCCTGGATTTCCCAGTCTCTTGGATTCATTTAAATGTTTGTTTTATTTTCCACACCCGTTTGTTTTCCATCATTCCTTTTGTTTCAGCCTGGACCTGCAGCAGTGTTTCAAGTCTCTGCCCTTTCTTGCAGGTAAGTGCTATATATGTCTTCTTTGGTTGTTTAAGCATACATTAGGCAGTGTAGGACCTGCCAGATATGGGGTACATTGGCGTTGTTGGCAGGCTTATGCAATGTATGATCATATAGTGTGACTAAATCCCCATGATTTTCATATGTAGTACTTGGTTATTTCTCCTCTTGTTTTGCCTATGTTATCTTGTCTTGTTTTAGTTTGTATACCCAGTCCATGTACAGTCCTGTCCAGTCTTGCCCAAGTTATGTTCATGTTTTCCTCATGTCTTGTGTATATGTTCTGGGTTTAGCTTACTATCCTTCTCTGGTTCTGGGTTCTACTAGTTCTGTCTTGTTTTCATGTTTGGTGCCTATCTCTAGTCTTGCCTTGTTCTAGTACTGGATACAATCTTGCTGCAGAGCCTCCCTATTCAGCTCCTGAGAGGTCTGCTTAATTTCCAAGCTCCTAGTTCCTGTTATCCGCTTAAGCTGAATCAGGGTCTTGGTATGTGGCTGCACAAACGCTGGTGCTCAACACCAGGGGGCGTGCGGTTACCCTACACAAGACCCTGCTAATCCACCTCCACGCTGTGACTCCTACTCTGAACATCAGGCATACTGGGTCCCGGTCCTGCACCGCCGCCCGGACAGTGTCTGGGTCCCGGGCATCGGACCGCCACCCTGACAGTAGGTCTGACCGAACTACCTCACTATCTACAGAGGCTAACTGCAACACTGCTGCCTCACACTCAGGCCAAGAAGCTTGAATTTGACAGGTGACTGGGCCCTAGTAGTATGGGATGCTGTGCTGGAGGGAGAGAGGCAGCAGCCAGGAGTGAGCAGCTCCCCCCCACACACACACACCACCCTAAGCCAGCAAGTCACCCTCCTGCAGACAACAGGTATGCTAATAGGAGGGTGACTGCAAATATAAAAAAATTACGTGTGTGTGTATCTGGCAGTGTGTGTGTATCTGGCAGTGTGTGTGTATCTGGAGGGAGAGAGGCAACAGCCAGGAGTGAGCAGCTCCCCCCCCACACACACACACACCACCCTAAGCCAGCAAGTCACCCTCCTGCAGACAACAGGTATGCTAATAGGAGGGTGACTGCAAATATAAAAAAAATATGTGTGTATTTGACAGTGTGTGTGTATTTGACAGTGTGTGTGTATCTGTGTGGCAGTGTGTGTGTGTCACTGTTATCTGTGTGTCAGTGTATGTGTCACAGTGTGTAACTGAGTGTGGGTATGTACCAATATGTGTGTATCTGTGTCAGTGTGTATCTGAGTGTATGCACCAGTGTGTGTTTATATGACACTGTGTGTATCTGAGAGTCAGTGTGTGTATCTGTTAGTGTGTTTATGAATCTGTGTTAAGGTTTGTGTGTGTTTGCCAGTGTGTTTATCTGTGTCAGTGCGTATGTGTCACTGTTTGTATCTGTGTGCCAGGTTGTGTATCTGTGTGTATGTGCCAATGTGTGTACCTGTGGGTCACCGTGTGTATCTGAATGTCAGTGTGTGTATCTTTCAGTGAGGGGTTAGAGGCTGAAGTGGGTGGTGTAGAGACTGAAGTGAGGTGTAGAGGCTGAAATGGAGGTCATTATAAAAGTATGCAAAATCCTGTACTGTGCCACTGGATTACCAAGGAGTGTAATGTCCCCCCTCCCTGTCCACGGGTAAGAAGCAGGAAGAGGGGAGTAAAAAATATGTATTTAAAATTTAAAAAATAAAATGCTTACTGCCCACAGAAGCCCCAAAATGTTATATACACACACTGCATCCACTACACAAACAGACACACTGCATCCACTATACACATACACACACCTTGCAATCGCTTCATGTGTAAAGAAAACACATCACACTTTACATATGTGTGAAAATAGCTAACAGTTTCCCCCTCTGAACAAGGGTTTGTTACTTTGAGTGCATGATTTAAACCAAAAGAAACAAATGAGGTTCACTTCCTTTATTAGTTCTGCTTTTGTTAGCTGGAAGTAACTGCAAGTAAACAGACAAAAATAACCCTTAATTCTGCCACAATGTATATTGTATTCCAAACAATGCACCAGAAACAGGAAGCAGTTTTATTACTATATAATTTGCTTACCGTATCACAAAATATCAATGTGAAGGATAAAGTGCTTTGCAAGTACATTAGGTATACATTATTGCACTTCTACTTATCATCCCTTCTGTGACGGTAGTAGTTTATATCACTGTCCAGTCTCCCTTTTCCCCCATAAAATAATATTCCCAATAATCCACAGGAATGAATATTGCTGGTATCGCCAAATAATCCACACATGAGCCAAAGCTTAATGCTGGAACAAGACTGATTTACTGGAAGCAACAGGCATTCAATTTAAACAGTAACAGACTCCTCCTCTGGGCCAGGCTAGATAATTGAGTTTCAGCAACATACTAAACTCAATTATCTGCTGGCCAGAAACATTACAATTTTCAAAATTTTTAGAAAAGTACTTTCTATAACACATACAATTATAACATTTACATCCCTAGGTAGCTGAGGATACTGGGAGTCACATATCCAAATCTCATGTAATTCCGTTCGGTAGTTTCCGTGTCGCATCGTGTGGAAGTTTCACCGGCTCGGCATGTGGTGGTATCCGCTTTACAGTTCCATGAAATCAGTAGCAAGAGCCGGTCTCCGTTCGCGTCTATTTACACGAAGACTACCATACGAACGTTGCAGTTGGTTATATAGAAATGCTCCCCTTGTTCGGTAGATTCCACCTCCCGAATGCCGGTTTGATTCGTGAAGTGGAAAGTAGTCAGCCGGGACTTCCATGATGACCGGGTGTTCGCAGAATTGCCATGCCAAAAACAGTTCCAGGCAATTCATGCGTAAGTCCCGCTGACCGCGTTCGTGAGATTTAAGATGGCCGCCATCCTTTGTTCTCGCCATGTGTTCATATGCCGAATGTCGGCCACCTAGGAGCAATTAAGTGCGGTTTCCTCAACGTTCTAAGTTCTGATTGCTACCCAGGGTGGTCTCTGTTCGGTAGACGAATACATTGCTCAACATACATAAAAGAAACTAACTTATTACACAAATCTACACTGCAGGGGGAAGGCATAACCGAAGGCACACAGGTAAATACATACAAATCCTTTAGAATGGCCCCCCTTTTTCTCCCTGTATCGACAGACCCAGTTGGACCTTTCCTGGTTCAGGAGGGTTGTCGGACAATTCAAAGTCTTAGTCCGATATCAGGTCAGTTTGGCGTGATAGTCCATCTGCATTTCCGTTTTGCTTGCCTGGGCGATAATGGATGGTAAAATCATAAGGTTGTAAAGCAAGGCGCCAGCGCAAAAAACGGGCATTGTCCCCTGAGACCCGGGTGAGCCAGACCAACGGATTGTGGTCGGTGATAAGGGTGAAAGCACAGCCATAGATATAGGGGTGAGTTTTTTGAGACCCCATACCAACGCCAGGCACTCTTTTTCAATAGTCTCATAACTGACCTCCCTTGGCAACAGCTTTCGACTCAAGTATGCCACCGGGTGCTCTCCTCCGTCCTCTCCGATCTGGCTTAATACTGCCCCCAGTCCAAACATTTAAGCGTCTATGTGGACAATAAATCTTTTGTTAGGATCTGGAGTAGTTAACACCGGAGCATTAACAAGAGCAGTCTTTAACGCTTGGAAAGCCACCTCACACTCCGGGGTCCACAGGACTTGTCGGGGTAACTTCTTTTTGGTCAAGTCTGTCAGGGGTTTCACCAGGGCGCTATAGTCCGGGACAAAGCGTCTGTAATAGCCGGCTGTTCCCAAGAAAGCCATGACTTGTGTCTTGGTACGGGGAGTGGGCCAATCAGCAACAGCCTCGATCTTAGCCGGCTCTGGCCGTTGCTTACCACACCCAACTTGGTGGCCCAAATATTGCACCTCCGCCATGCCAATGTGACACTTGTCCGGTTTCAAGGTTAAACCAGCCCCCCTGATCCTATCTAACACTGTCCCTACGTGTTCTAGGTGTGCCTCCCAGGTATCGCTATATATGGCGATATCATCCAGGTAGACACACGCGTAGTCCTGGAGACCTTCCAACAAGTGATCTGCCATCCGTTGGAAGGTGGCCGGAGCGTTCTTCATCCCGAACGGCATAACCCAAAATTGGTATAAGCCAAACAGGCTGATGAAGGCTGACTTGGGTATCTGCCAATATCCCTTACATAGGTCTATTGTGGTCAGATACTTCCCTGCATACTTCCATCTGTGGCATCGGATAGGCGTCTGTGACCATCTTGTCATTGAGCCTCCGGTAATCTAGACAAAAGTGGGTTGTCCCGTCCTTTTTTGGTACTAAGACTACCGGGAAGGCCCAAGGACTATCTGAATGCTCTATGACCCCTAGCCAAAGCATTTAGTCAATTTCCTTCCGCATCCCTTCTCGGACAGCTTCGGGGATACGGTAGGGGGGTTGCCTTAGGGGCACCTGCCCTGGGGTCTCTACTTTATGGAAGGCTAGTGGGGTATACCCGGGCTCCTGTGAGAACGTGGCCTGCTTGGCTTCTAGTTCCAGCTCTTGGGGTTCCAGCTGTTCTCCTAGCTGCACTTTCTCTATCTGCCTTGTCTCTCCGTTAATGTCCAGTAGGTCAGGTAGAGGCAAAGCCTCTGTGTCCTCTCCAGCTGGAGCACAGATGGCGTTCACATTCTCTGCCCTCTCGTGGTACGTACGCTTTAAGCATGTTGATGTGAAACGTTCGTTTCACATCTTCATCCTCGCAGCTGGCTCTGGTGTAAGTGGTATCGCACACCTGCCCTATAACCTTATAGGGGCCCTGCCAGGCAGCCTGGAGCTTGTCAGTTCGGACCGGTCTTAGCACCATGACTTTTTGTCCGATCTGAAAGCTCCGGTACCTAGCCCGTCAGTCGTACCACATTTTCTGATGCTGCTGAGCCGCCTGGAGATTTTCCTGTACCGTCTGTGCCAATTCTCCCATGCGGTCCTGCAGCTCCAGCACGTATGGCACAATTGGGGTCCCCTCTATCTCGGTCTGCCCTTCCCAGTGGTCCTTGATACGATCTAGTGGCCCCCTCACCCGCCTTCCATACAGTAGTTCAAAGGGTGAGAACCCGGTTGATTCTTGCGGCACCTCCCAGTATGCAAAGAGGAGGTGTGGCAAGAATCGCTCCCAATCTTTATAGGCCCCCGTGAACGACTTCAGCATTTGCTTCAGTGTCCCGTTGAAGCATTCACACAGGCCATTGGTCTGGGGGTGGTATGGGGAACTAGTCAGGGATTTAACTCCGCAGACTTTCCATATCTGCTGAGTTACCTCGGCGGTGAACTGCGTACCCTGGTCGGATAAAACCTCTTTGGGGAATCCCACTCGAGTGAATATCTTGACCAGGGCATCAGCTACTGTCTCAGCCTGGATATTAGAAAGGGCCACAGCTTCGGGGTAACAAGTAGTGTAATCCACCACGGTAAGGATATATCACTTACCGGAGCGGCTAGGCTGGGCCAGGGGTCCTATGAGGTCTACGGCTACCCTCGTGAAAGGTTCCTCTATGATTGGCATAGAAACTAGTTTAGCCTTCGGGTGATCTCCCTTCTTACTTATTCTTTGACATGCCTCGCATGTCTGGCAATACGCTCGGACGTCATCGGATACCCCAGGCCAAAAGAAGTTCTGGGTTACCCTATGTAACGTCCTTCGTATTCCCATGTGTCCGGCTAAATGGACATCATGCCCAATCCTCAATAACTACCGCCGGTATTTCCGTGGAACTACCAGCTGTCGTTTTTGCCGGGGCTCGGGTGCATTGACCCGTGTCTCGGTGAGCCTGTATAACCGGCCCTTTTCCCAGATGAACTGCTCCTTTTCTAACCCTCCCCGTTCTCTCCTAGCCTTTTCCCTATACTTTCTGAGGGAAGGGTCTCCGGCTACTTCCCTCCCAAAGTCCTCCGGAGTATCCCAGGGAAGGGGCGCTACAGTCAGGGGTATGTCAGATATGCTTACCTAGGTCTCTGTAGGAGGTGGATGGCTCTCGGCAGCGTGACTTTGTGCTCTAGTGGTTACTGCGTGAGCCTCGTGTTGTGGTGTCGATGCAAAAGCGGAAGTCAGCGGGCCAAGATCATTGCCCAAGACGACTTCGGAGGGTAACTCTTTCATTACGCCCACTTGAACATTGCCAGCCCCAGCGCCCCAGTCCAGATGCACTTGCGCTGTAGGAATCCGATACACTGCCCCCCTGCGACTCTCACAGCAATAGATTTCCCCGGTCGTTCAGAATTATTAATAAGATGCCGTTGAACAAGGGTGATGGTAGCACCACTGTCTCTCAGGCCCCATGCTGTCTTTCTGTTAACCATTACCAGCTGACAATGGTGTTTCCTATTGTCCGTTATGATGGATTGGACCAGGAGTGCTTCATATAGAGTGCCCAAGGGTTCTTCCTGACTCAGCTCCTTGACGTCCCAGTTAGATGATGCTGGATAACCCACACAATGGGCGGCTGCTGGGGGTTGATAGTACCCAGGCTGAGTCCAATTGGACCTGGCGGCGGTGTCCATTGGGCAATTGTACTTGATGTGACCAGGTTGTTTTCAAATGAAGCAACGTCGTTCGTTATCAGCATACTCATCCGCCAACTTGGCAGCCTCTGGTAAAGAAAGTGGTTTGCGGTCTCTCACCCAGTCTTTAATAGCTGCCTGGATATGGTCGTAGAACTGTTCCAGGAGTATTAGTTGTAGGATGTCCTCCGTGGTGGTAGCTTGGCTACTGTTGACCCAATTGGATGCAGACAGGTATAACTGGCAGGCCCATTCTGCATAAGAATCCTTGTCCGTTTTGCGTGAGTCTCTAAACTTCTGACGGTATGACTCTGGAGTTACCGCATAACGAGTCAGGAGCGCCTCTTTAACCCTTGCGTAGCTGTGGATCTCCTGTGGATCTCCTGTTCTGGTACGGCCCGGAAAGCATTGGAGGCTTTACCTGACAACTTCCCAGCCAATATCGAAACCCATTCTTCCGCAGCTACTCTATGCAGGTTGCACTGTCGCTAAAAATCCGCCAGATAACTGTCGATCTCGCATTCCTTCTCATTAAAAGATTTAAGGGCACTGAAAGGAATTTTCCTTGTGTCTGCTGTGATGTGCTCGCTGGTTGGGGAGCTTGCTGCTACCGCTAGGATTCAGCCAGCTTCAGTTGCAGATCTATTTCCCTGTTCTGTTTCGCCTCTTCTGATACAATGTTTATTATTTGTAACACAATGTCAGCCGATGGGTTCGGGTCAAACTATGCTAACCTCTCCCGAATCTCCTTGTTGGCTGGCGATTCATTCTCCCGAATTGCCGGTGTCTCCATCTCGTGAATGGTTGGTGTTGCTGCAACCAAGTTCTCTCGGCCTAGCTCCATTAACTCTGCAATAATGACCCGCTTGGTTTTGTTGCTAGCAATCCTTCCACGAACTTCCAAAAGTTCTTTTAATGTGTTCCGTTTCAGCAGGGTGTACCAGCCTTCCATTCACTGTCCCCAGTGTCTGCTTGGAATCTTGGTGCAGGGAAAAAAGAAAATCCCGCCGCTGCCAACCAGTTGTGACAGTAGTAGTTTATATCACCGTCCAGTCTCCCTTTTTCCCCATAAAAGAATATTTCCAATAATCCACAAGAATGAATATCGCTGGTATCGCCAAATAATCCACACATGAGCCAAAGCTTAATGCTGGAACAAGACTGATTTACTGGAAGCAACAGGCATTCAATTTAAACAGTAACAGACTCCTCCTCTGGGCCAGGCTAGATAATTGAGTTTCAGCAACATACTAAACTCAATTATCTGCTGGCCAGAAACATTAAAATTTTCAACATTTTTAGAAAAGTACTTTCTATAACACATACAATTATAACATTTACATCCCTGGGTAGCTGAGGATACTGGGAGTCACATATGCAAATCTCACGAAATTCCGTTCGGTAGTTTCCGTGTCGCATCGTGTGGAAGTTTGACCGGCTCGCCATGTGGTGGTATCCGCTTTACAGTTCCATGAAATCAGTAGCAAGAGCCGGTCTCCGTTCGCGTCTAATTACACGAAAACTACCATACGAACGTTGCAGTTGGTTATATAGACATGCTCCCCTTGTTCAGTAGATTCCACCTCCCGAATGCCGATTTGATTCGTGAAGTGGAAAGTAGTCAGCCAGGACTTCCATGATGACCGGGTGTTCGCGGAATTGCCATGCCGAAAACAGTTCCAGGCAATTCATGCGTAAGTCCCGCTGACCGCGTTCGTGAGATTTAAGATGGCCGCCATCCTTTGTTCTCGCCACGTGTTCCTATGCTGAATGGCGGCCACCTAGGAGCAATTATGTGCGGTTTCCTCAACGTTCTAAGTTCTGATTGCAACCCAGGGTGATCTCTGTTCGGTAGACGAATACATTGCTCAACATACATAAAAGAAACAAACTTATTACACAAATCTACACTGCAGGGAGAAGGCATAACCGAAGGCACACCGGTAAATACATACAAATCCTTTACACCTTCTCTGAAGTGTTCCAATGCATAGAAAGACAAGCAGTAGCAGTGCTTATCTTAAAGGATTACTATAGTGTCAGGAAAACAAAGCGGTTTTCCTGACACTAGAGTTCCCTGAGGGTGCCCCCACCCTCAGGGTCCCCCTCCTGTGGCGCTGAATGGGTTAAAACCCCTTCAGCAGCTTTTCTTAATCCAGTGCCGGGCTTCATTGGTGCTGGTGACCTCTCCTCCCCCGCTGACGTCAGCTCTCAATGCTTTCCTATGGATGCTCTGCGTGATGGAGGCATAATATGCCTCCAGCGTCGCAGATGCACCTCTAGTAGCTGTTCGGAAGACAGCCACTAGAGGCTGGCTTAACCCCAAATGTAAACATAGCAGTTTCTCTGAAACTGCTATGTTTGCATCTGAAGGGTTAAAACCTGAGGAACCTGGCACCCAGACCACTTCATTGAGTTGAAGTGGTCTGGGTGACTATAGTGTCCCTATAATCAGTGCACTGTATCTATACCAAATTCCTCTTTTGTGCATTTTCCTCGCAATATCCTTCTGCTACGATATAAAATTATTACTAAATTTGAATTCAAATTGTATTCCAAAAATTATTTAAACTATTAGTGACCAGTGATGGAATACTTCTTGCTCTTTCATAAAGGGCCTCAGTCTACTTTTACCTTCATTCTGCTACTTTCCCACCTTGTTGTTTGCTGACCACCTTGATGCCCTTTCTGTTGTGTCTATATACTCCACTCCTCTAATCGTCTCATTAATTGTTAAATTCCCCCTTTCATAGTATTGTAAAGCGCTGTTGGCGCTATATAAATACCAATAATAGTAATAACAAACTATAACCATAATCTTAATTTTATTAATGACAGGAGGCGAATATTTGTTTAAAGGATTACTATAGTATCAGGAAAGCAAACCCGTTTTCCTGACACTATGTCATCATTGGGGACCCTCAGGGCCCCTTCATCAGCTTACCTTAATCCAGCGCTGGGCTCCATCAGCGCTGGTGACCTCTCCTCACCCGCCGATGTCAGCTCCCCAGTGGAGCAGAAAGCGAATGCGCGACAAGAGCCGCGCGCGCATTCTAACAGTCCATAGGAAAGCATTTCTCAATGCTTTTCTATGGACGTTCTGCACGCTGGATGCAAATTTCGCATCCAGCGTCGGAGAAGCGCCTCTAACGACTGTCAGGAAGACAGCCACTAGAGGTTGGATTAACCCTGCTATGTAAAGCAGAAGTATCCATAGAAGTATCCAATTCAGCACCCACCTTTATCACTAAATATAATCATCAATTTCATACAATACAGAAGACACTAAGGAAGCATTGGGGGATCCTTAAGAATGATCCAACGCTATCTAAATTCCTCGACAATCAACCTCAGATTATTTTTACTAGGGCACCCAACCTGCAACTTATATTGGCACCGACCACTAAACCTGAAAGTGCTGATTTGGATCAAGGTACCATCAGTGGCTTCACAAGATGCAAGAAGTGTCTAGCATGTAGAAATAATCCATCATTAGAAGACACAACCACTGGATTTAAATCCCTCACTACTCAAGAGGAATATGATATCAAGACCAACATGGACTGTACTACATCAGGAGTCATCTATTTAATAACATGTCCATGCCCACAACAATATATTGGACGTACAAAAAGACCCCTAAAAATACGTATTGCTGAACACATTAGAAATATTAAGAAGGGACTTCCAACTCATAATCTTTCCAAGCACTTTAAAGAGATACATGGGGGAGACCCCACAGGACTTGCATTTATGCCTATTGAGAAAGTGAATACCCACTGGAGAGGAGGTAGCATTGATAAGGCTCTAGATCAGACAGAAGCTAAGTGGATTTTTAAGTTAGGGACTTTGGTCCCTAAGGGACTCAATGTAGATTTTGAGCTTAATGCCTTCCTATAATATTATTTTTGTCCAGCTGTTCATTGATCATTTCCTCTCCCCCCTATTTTTAATAAATTTTTAAAATTGTTAAATTATATATATATTTTCTTTATTTTTTATGTCTGTTTTTTTCTCCATCTTTATTTAAAGTCCCCCCCCCCTTTTTTTTTTTATCTTTATTTAAAGTCCCTATCTTTTTTTTTCCTCCATCTTTATTTAAAGTCCCCCCCCTTTTTTTTCTCCATCTTTATTTAAAGTCCCCCTTTTTTTTTAAATCTTTATTTAAAGTCCCTATCCTTTTTTTTCTCCATCTTTATTTAAAGTCCCCCCCCTTTTTTTAAAAATCTTTATTTAAAGTCCCTTTCCTTTTTTTTTTTTTTTTTTCTCCATCTTTATTTATAGTTATAGACCACCACCAGGGATTATTTATTTATTATTTTGTATATTATTATATTATTTATCCCCTTCACGACGGGTGACGGACGAGGTCCGTCATCCAGGGGATACCCTTAACGACGGGTGACGGACCTCGTCCGTCACGCGGTAAAATTAACCCCAGATCGCCGCAATCGCGGCGATCGTGGGGTTAATGGTGCTCCGGTCTGCCTCTGCATTAGAGGCAGACCGGGAGCACCGGATCGGGCTGTCCCAGTACATGTGCCCGCTCTGACAGCATGTCTGAGCGGGCACATGTGCTCTGCATACTCACCTCCGCCTCCCTGCACTTCCGGGTTCAGTGTGAAGTGCAGGGAGACGGATCAGTGCTGATCCTGCCCCCTGGTGTTCAAAAAATAAAGTTTATTTAAAATCCCACCCCCCTTTACCCCCCCTTTACCATTTTAATAAAAAATTAACCCCTTCCCTGCCAATTGATCACTGACTACAGTGATCAATTGGCAGGGATTACATTTTAATATGATCTGATTTTTTTTTTAACCCCTGAGGGTTAATTCTTTTTTTTTTTAACCCTCAGGGGTTAAATTTATTTTATTAATTAATTTAAATATTTTAAAATGATAAATTTAGCTAGCTGGGGAGGGTGGAAGTTAGTGGGGAATTGGGGGATTTAGTGTTAGGCTAACTAGGGGTTAACGTTAAAAAAAGTTTTAAAATAAGCTTTAAAAAGTTAAAAAATTAAGTTAAAAAAAAGTTTTAATAACGTTTAAGTAAAAAATTAAAAAAAAAAAAACCCTTTACCCAGTCCAAATAAAAATTAACCCATTCCCTGCCAGTCTATCACTACCTACAGTGATCAAAATACAGATCACAGTATTATACTGTGATCTAATTTTTTTTTAACCCCTGACGATTAACTTTTATTTATTTTTTAACCCTCAGGGGTTAAATTAATTTAATTAACTAATTTAAATATTGTATAATTAAATATTTTGCTATCTGGGGTGGGTGGGAGTTATGGGAAAATGGGGAATTTACTGTTAGTGCTGCTTACTGCTAGTTAGGGGTTAACGGTAAAAGAAAAAGCTTAGAAAAATGTTAAATCTGTAAAAAAAAGTTTTACGAAAGTTTAGGAAACTTTAAAAAAATGAATAAGCTAAACAAAAGTTGAAAAAATAGTTTTAAAAAGTAAAAAAGTTTGAAAAAGTTAAAAAATTAATTTAATAACGCTCATTACCACTACACCTGGTACAAGCTAGCGGAAAAATGATCCCACGCTAAGGTTCAAAATATGCCTTTTGAAATACCCTGGGATGTCTTCTTTAAGAAATGGTATGGCTTTATGGGGTATTTGGATTATATAGCCTGGTAAAATACTCTAAAATGGGACATGGGCACAGCGTAAAAATTTAAAGTTTGAAAAATAATGGAATGGCTGTGTCCCAAATGTGCCCCTCCGATGTCCACATATACCTGGCAAAGGTACATACGGGGGTATTTTTGTACTCAGCCAACATAACTGAGCAACATATAAAGTATTATAGAGTGGTGGTACACATAAGGTTTGCAAAATATACTGTGCAAACTCACTTTGTGTGTCAAAAAGGCAGAAAAAACGCTTATTACCACTACACCTGGTACAAGCTAGCGGAAAAATGATCCCACACTAAGGTTCAAAATATGCCTTTTGAAATACCCTGGGATGTCTTCTTTAAGAAATGGTATGGCTTTATGGGGTATTTGGATTATATAGCCTGGTAAAATACTCTAAAATGGGACATGGGCACAGCGTAAAAATTTAAAGTTTGAAAAAAAATGGAATGGCTGTGTCCCAAATGTGCCCCTCCGATGTCCACATATACCTGGCAAAGGTACATACGGGGGTATTTTTGTACTCAGCCGACATAGCTGAGCAACATATAAAGTATTATAGAGTGGTGGTACACATAAGGTTTGCAAAATATACTGTGCAAACTCACTTTGTGTGTCAAAAAGGCAGAAAAAACGCTTATTACCACTACACCTGGTACAAGCTAGCGGAAAAATGATCCCACACTAAGGTTCAAAATATGCCTTTTGAAATACCCTGGGATGTCTTCTTTAAGAAATGGTATGGCTTTATGGGGTATTTGGATTATATAGCCTGGTAAAATACTCTAAAATGGGACATGGGCACAGCGTAAAAATTTAAAGTTTGAAAAAAAATGGAATGGCTGTGTCCCAAATGTGCCCCTCCGATGTCCACATATACCTGGCAAAGGTACATACGGGGGTATTTTTATACTCAGCTGACATAGCTGAGCAACATATGAAGTATTATACAGTCGTAGCACACATAAGGTTTGCAAAATATACTGTGCAAACTCACTTTGTGTGTCAAAAAGGCAGAAAAAACGCTCATTACCACTACACCTGGTACAAGCTAGCGGAAAAATTATCCCACGCTAAGGTTCAAAATATGCCTTTTGAAATACCCTGGGGTGTCTACTTTAAGAAATGGTAGGCCTTTGTGGGGTAGTTTGAATTCAAAACTTACGAAGATGCTTGGAAATTGCACATAGGCCCAGCGTCAAAATTCAAAGTTCTGTAAAAACTGATATGGCTTGGTCTCCAATATGCCACTGTAGCTTCACAAAATAGTGCCAAAGACATTCATTGGGGATGTCTTTTTACTCAGAAGACTTAGCTGAGCATAATTTGGAGGTTTTGAACTTAGTGGCACATATGAAATATACAAAATGCCCAGAAAAAATGCAATCCGTATGTCAAAAAATGCACAAAATTATTTTTTACCACATACTTTGGCATATATTGGTGAAAAAATGGGGGCATGCTAAGGCACAATATGCACCTTATGATATACCCTGGAGTGTCTACTTTTACAAATGGTAGGCCTTTGTGGTTTTTTTTTGAACATTCAAACTGTTATAATACCCCAAATGGAAGCATAGGCTCATTAAATCCGTCTCTCAAAATTCTACTGTGAATACTGAAAAGGACAGGTCTCCTGTATGGCACTGTAGCTTCACGAAATAGTGCCATAGACATACAATGGGGGTGTCCTTTTACTCAGAAGACTTAGCTGAGCATAATTTGGGGGGTTTGAACTTAGTGGCACATATGAAATATACAAAATGCCCAGCAAAAATGCAATCCGTATGTAAAAAATGCACAAAATTATTTTTTACCACATACTTTGGCATGTAATGGTAAAAAAATGGGGGCATGTTAAGGCACAATATGCACCTTATGAGATACCCTGGAGTGTCTACTTTTACAAATGGTAGGACTTTGTGGGGGGTTTTGAACAGTCAAACTGTTATAATACCCCAAATGGAAGCATAGGCTCATTAAATCCGTCTCTCAAAATTCTACTGTGAATACTGAAAAGGACAGGTCTCCTGTATGGCACTGTAGCTTCACGAAATAGTGCCATAGACATACAATGGGGGTGTCCTTTTACTCAGAAGACTTAGCTGAGCATAATTTGGGGGGTTTGAACTTAGTGGCACATATGAAATATACAAAATGCCCAGCAAAAATGCAATCCGTATGTAAAAAATGCACAAAATTATTTTTTACCACATACTTTGGCATGTAATGGTAAAAAAATGGGGGCATGTTAAGGCACAATATGCACCTTATGAGATACCGTGGAGTGTCTACTTTTACAAATGGTAGGCCTTTGTGGGGGTTTTTGAACAGTCAAACTGTTATAATACCCCAAATGGAAGCATAGGCTCATTAAATCCGTCTCTCAAAATTCTACTGTGAATACTGAAAAGGACAGGTCTCCTATATGGCACTGTAGCTTCACGAAATAGTGCCAAAGACATACAATGGGGGTACCGTTGTACTCAGCAGAAGTAACTGAACACATAATAAAACTTTGTACAGGAATAGCACACACCAACTTTACAAAATACACATGAGAAGTTCTTTGTTATACGTTTGTGTGCGAAAACCCCCAAAAAACACAATTTTACTCCAATATTTAGCAGAGGTTGGCGGTAAAATGGCTACGTAGAAAGTGTCAAAACAACCTTAGGTAAATAGCCTGTGATGTCTACTTTATATAAATATATACTTTTGTGTGGCAATTTTGTTTTATTTTATGGCTATTAGGCTTACAAGACAAACATACCAAATTCTAAAATCGCTCCACATTAAAATTTTATTTTACTCCTTGTGCTTTGTGACCTGTAACTACCAAAAAAAACTTAAAATCCCAGACACATTATATATTCTGTAAATCAGAACAAATAAATGAATTTATTTTTAATTACTTTCCTTAACCTGCACTAATTATGCACACATTATGATTGCAAAAACTGTAAAAAAAAAACAATATTTTTCTTTTTTTTGCATTTTTCTGTATTTTTTTTATAATAAGTAAGCATTTATATATATATATGTTATATCAAATTAAAGCCCTTTCTGTCCTTTAAAAAACAGTATATAATATGTGTCGGTGCAATAAATGAGAGAGATGCAAATTGCAGTTGAACGCAAACAGCAAGAAAATGCAAAAATTGCTTGTGTCATTAAGCGTAAGTCAAGCTTCTGAAGCTCTGTCCTTAAGGGGTTAACATTAATTATTATTTTTCTCCTTTTTTTCTCCTAGAAGGATGGATTCACACTATACCTATATGGTACCTATCTAGTATTGGTTATCCATATGTAGTTAATATACTATTATGATTTTATCCACCTATCTTTATGTATATATAATTATGTCCAGCATTTTATCATCTCTAATTAATTCATTATATATGCTACTTTCATTTGGAACATTCATATATTGCTTTTTTGTATTTTTGCATTTACCGGTCCTATGTATTTGTCTACATTTTATGAGATTTTATAAATATTGTTTTTACCCTAGTGGCAATGATTTGCATTTTATAAATATATATATGTATCATTTTATGCAGGTACAAATACTGTTTTTATTAGTATAGAATATATTGGTTTAAACACCTAAACGTATGATTGATAATTAGGCAATCTATTATGTCTCTGATGAAGTAGGGCCCATTCCCTACGAAACGCGTAAGACAGGCGTCCCAGCAACACACGGGATCAGACGCATGTACCAGCAGCACCACTAATCTCCACACGCAGGACCTGTTTGGAAAGTACCGCCACCGGAGGCATCTGTCCTGCACGTCCCCTGAAGTGAGGCTCCTGCTCGGGACGTGCTCACAGACACAAGCCATCCTCACCGGCAGCTGTATATTGAATCATCACAATCCGTATCCATCCTTAACAATCCGAAGATCCTTGCTGTTATTTTTCTATGCATCAGTCTGGTAATGCACTTCTGAATCTAGTGTGACCTGTATTTTTATTATATTTAACTTTTTCCAAGTTATTTTAATATATTCAATAAACTGGCATTTTTTATATGAAGTGATCCAGTTTTATGCTTCAGTTTTCCAGCGATATATTGTTTCCATTTTTATTGCCTAAAGCTAACAGTTCCTTGTACTGTATAGCTTATTTGTTACTTCTATCTTTTACAAAGTATATTATTTGCAACAGGTATCATTTATCCCTCATGTTGTTTGGGATATAAACACCAGTTTCATACATATTTGTTGGTCATCCAGCAGAGAATTTGGTCTCTCATTTTTGTATTTATTTATATATATATAAATTTTTTCTATTTATCACCCCCCTATATAGCACTGCTTTGCATGTTTGCACATTCTTAAAGGATATTTAAAGGTATAGCAGCATTCTCTTTGTATTTTTGCACATTTAAAGGGATATTACGTTTATTTGAGATCTCCACTCATAGCACCTTTATTCACATTTTTGCACATTTATAGGGATACTTTGTCTATTCCCGATTTAAATGCATAGTACCACATATTTATATTTTTATATTTTTATTCTCTATTTAGTAGTATTTTAGCCATTAGTCACCGAGCCAGCTCCTGGTATTCCCACTCTTCTAGAGAGTTATTTTCCCTTGTTCTATATAGGTTTTTAGTGAATCCCTATCATTACCAGTTTTCGAGCAGCTTAGTGCTAGTCCGTCTCCCTCTCTCCTGTGTGGTACATTAGGTACACCAGAACCGTTCTACATAGCAGTTTCTCTGTTTACATGTGAAGGGTTAAAACCTGAGGGACCTGGCACCCAGACCACTTCATTGAGCTGAAGTGGTCTGGGTGACTATAGTATCCCTTTAATCTCTCTTTACTAGAACTCCACAGAAGCACATTAACATAGAGAGAGAAAAACAATCAGAAAAAAGTAAGGAAAACATATAAGGCTCCTCCCAAACAACTACTTCCTCCTTCAAGCTGCGACAAAAACCCAAGTACAGGAACAATATGCAATTCAATAGTAATAGCAGAAGAAACCCAAACAAAGTCAGCCGATGACTGTCATCCAAAACTCGAAACGAACGTGGATCAGTAGAGGGACCCTTGAACTTTATCTCAAAGAAGGTCTGGAACTTGGATCTGTAGTCGAACCATTAAACTGAAACGAGATAAACAGAGTCGAAAACTCTGATTAGTGAATGAAATGTACTGTGAAAACATAGAGACCCAGAAAACACACTCTGACTTCCCCTAAGACAATAACTTGACCTAACTACCACAGCCCTGGAGAACAGACTAACACTTAAAGTAGGTCAACTTAAAGCAAACATAGTATAAGGGGAGGGAGAAACTGGGAGGGAAATATTCACCTCATGCCATTAATAAAATTAAGATTATAGTTACACTAAAGGTAGTATAATCTACAATTTTATAGCATGAAGGAGGCTTCATATTTGCTGTTTTAACGCTCGGACAGCAAAGCAAAAGCAGCATGATCCGACGGTCTAAAATAAAATTGGCGAAAGGTATCTTCTCGGGACCAGTCAGCCGAATGCATGATGTCCTCAAGAGATGCGCCCGCCATGAAGACTCTAACCGATTGCGCGCCGAAGGACGAATTCACCCCTGCCAATGCCAACAACCATTTGATCCATCGCACCAGAGTAGGAGACGAGACTGGATTGTGAGGTCTGACATAAGAAATCAATAACTGACCAGAACGAGAAGGGTGAAGGGGAGAGGTAATCGCCACATAGCAAGACAGAGCCTTCGCTACACAGAGCTTAGGTGAATCACGGAAATATGGGTAAAAAATAGCCGTCAAACCCAACTTAGTACGTCTTGACACCTTGAAGGTGCCCCTTCCGGAGAGCAAGAAAAAGCATCGACATCCAAGGCCCGGACATCAAAAATACACCTAAAAGATATAAGGCATAGTAAGAGGGCAAATTAAGCCGAGAGATGACGAAGGGAGAGGTCTTGATTATCAGGCCAATCCTGGAGGAACGATAAAACCGCACGTACGTCCTCAGTGGTCTCGACAGTCTCATACCACGGAGAAGTCTGCAAACCAGCGGATCCTGACTGATGGGAAAACCTCTAAGCGGTACGTGGGTGTCACATATCCATCTGACACTTTTCCCTCACCTGGTGCTCAGCACATCCGCGGGCAGAAATAACCCGTGACCACGTGCGCGCACATTTTGGAGCCAAAATGCCGGTCTGGCCAATGGGAAAGGGAGGATGGGAATAAAAACCTGTGGTTGTCCGAGAGCGCGTTCTTGTTTATAGTTTTCTACCTGGTTTTTGACTTTGGCTTTGTTTATTGACTTCTCTTTATTCTGGTATCCTGACTCCTGGCTTTCCTCATCGCTGCGTCCCTTTCTGTGTTCCCTGACCTCGGCTAGTATTTTGACTATTCTATGTACGTTCAATCCGGCCATTCTAAGGACCAGTAATACGTTACTTATTTGTCATCCATGCTATACAGTTCTACATGCTGGATCATACAGTAATCCTGACAGTGGGCCGCCCAAGTCGCCGATCTTGCCACATTAACCGAACGATACGAGCGTCCCAGGTCAAACAGGTGAGAAGAAAGTTCAGAACACTGGTTACAGGGCTTGTAAAGGGATCGGTATCCCATTCCAGGCACCAACAACACCAGGAGCTCCATGCTGATAAAAAGCATCTCGTAGTCCCAGGGGCCCAGAGGAGGTCCTTAGCCGACTGCGATAAAACCTCGACATTCCAGGTTCCCCTGAAAGAGTCCAGGCCACCAAGTGCAGGTGGCCATCCATCACGAGGGGATGAGAATTGCATCAGAGGGGACGGAGGGAGCAGTGGATCCTGATAGGATAGATCCAGGCGCTCTGGAAACCAGGCTTGACCCTGCCACAGCGGAGTCAGCAACACCCAAGACACACGCTGACGCTGAACTTTCAGTAATACCCTGGTTATCATAGCAATAAGCTCCCTGTGAAGGCCACACTTGAAGGAAAGCATCCACCGCTGAGCACGCTGGATCCAGGAGCCAGCGAAAGTAGGTTGGGACCTGATGGTTTGTCCGGGAGGCGAAAAGGTCCACTGTGAATGGACCCCTCTGGTCCGCGATCTACACACACACACATTGTCCCCCCATACACACACACACTGCTTTCTCATACACTGCCCCCCATACACACACTGCAACCCACCCCCACACACACATTGCCCTCCACACACACATACAGTGCCCTCCACACACATACAGTGCCCCCACACACACATACACTGCCCACCCATACACACAGCCCAACACAGACACACACACACACACACTGCCCCCCATACACATACACTGCCCCCATACACATACACTGTAGACATACATTGCCCCCCTATACACACATACACTGTCCCCCATACACATTCACACCCTGCCCCTATACACACATTGCCCAACACACATATACTGCCCTATACACACACACACATACACAGCCCCCATACACACATTGCCCCCCACACACCCTACACATTCACACACTACACCCCCCCACACACACACTGCACCCCTCACACATTGAACCACTCACACGCACCACTGCTGCTATGCCCTACTACAGCCCCATATCCCAGCAGACCCCAGGTAAGTTGTCAAACTGTTCTTAAATGGGTTGACTACTTTGGCACTCCTGACACCATAACCACAACATGGAGCTTTAGTGGTTATTGTGCATAGATTATTTATTTAAATAATCTACAAGTGCCCCTCCCGAGATCAGGCTCTAGATCTGCCACTGCCTCCCCCCCACACTTAGTGGTCCTTCCCCTCTTCAGTGGTCCTTACTTCCTTGCCCCCCTCTCCCAAACCCCTTAGTGGTCCTTCCCCTCCACCCCCCTCAGTGGTCCTCCTCTCCCCCCCCCCAAACCCCTCATTGGTCCTTCCCCTCTCCCCCCCTTCCACTCCCTTAGTGGTCCTTTCCCCCCTCCTGCCACCCATACCCTTAGTGGTCCTTTCTTCCCCCACCCCCCTCCTCCCCCCACACCCTTAGTGGTCCTTTCCCCCTTCCTCCCCCCTTAGTAGTCCTTTCCCCCCTCCTCCCCCCTTCTTAGTGGTCCTTTCCCCCTACCCCCCCATCCCCTCAGTGGTCCTACCTATGTAGCGTTGCCGGGCGGCGCGGACCGCAATACACTGAGTGAGCACTTCCTGTCATTCCGCCAGCGGCCGGGTCCAGGAAACAGAAGTTCCTGTCCCGTGGTCCGCGCTGCCCAGCCACGCTACATTGAGTGACCGGAAGGAGGGAGTGCTTCCTTCTTGCCGGTCACCTAAATCTAGCGCTGCCCGGGCCAGTGCGCCCTTGGCGACTGCCTAAGTCGCATATAGGACACGCCGGCCCTGCCCCAGGCATATTTAATGTTGTTTCTTCTCAGAAGGTCAGTAACTGGTCTCCACTCCCTGCACCTCTGTAAGGTAACTGGGGACAGGTCCTGGTATAATGACAGTGTCGCTCCTTTATATTTAATCGGACCTTCCCTGCTGCACTTCACAAGGGTCTCTTTTGTTTGGAAGTGCTGGAATCGTGTTATTACATCCCTGGGTTGTTTTGCATCAAGACTGTGTGGTTTTAATGTTCTGTGCGCTCTGTCCAGGTGCCAGTGGTGGTCAGGTATATCAGGCAGAAGCGTCTTGAAGAGCACAGCCTCTGTCAGGGGTCCTTCCCTGTCTCGCTCCGGGAGGCCTTGCAGCCTGATGTTGTTGCATCTGGAGCTGTTTGCCAGGTCTGACTCCACTGACGTGAGCTTCATGGTGAGTTGTTGTACCTGCGTGGTTATAACATGTATATGTGTCTCAATAGACCACCCAAGTGCAGCAATATATAATAAAAATAAAGGTAACTTCCCTTATATTCTAGGATGTAACAAAGGATTCCTCAAATCCTCACAAATAAACACAAAATACAAGATACACCTAGAAAAAATAAAAGCAGAGAACATACATAGTGAAACACCATTAAGTAGAGTGGTCCCTGCTATAAGTATTGCACTCACAAAATAGAGGTGTATTTCAAGCCCATCAAGGTATCTTTGGAGATCTTGTAAAGAAGTTCCTTATCTCTCAAGCGTACATGAAAAAGAAGAACTGAACATAGTATAGGACTGTTGATGTGATAAAAAAATACCGTATATACTTGAGTATAAGCCGACCCGAATATAAGCTTAGGCCCCTAATTTTACCCCAAAAAACTGGGAAAACTTATTGACTCGAGTATAAGACTAGGGTGGGAAATGCAGCAGCTACTGGTAAATTTCTAAATAAAATTAGATCCTAAACAAATTGTTAATTTAATATTTATTTACAGTGTGTGTATATAATGAATGCATTGTGTGTGTATGAATGCAGTGTGTGCGTATGAATGCAGTGTGTGCGTATGAATGCAGTGTGTGTGTATGTGTGCAGTGTGTGTATGAGTGCAGTGTGTGTATGAGTGCAGTGTGTGTGTATGAGTGCAGTGTGTGTGTATGAGTGCAGTGTGTGTATATGAATGCAGTGTGTGTGTATATGAATGCAGTGTGTGTGTATATGAATGCAGTGTGTGTGTGTATGAGTGCAGTGTGTGTATGAGTGCAGTGTGTGTATGAATGCAGTGTGTGTGTGAGTGCAGTGTGTGTATATGAATGCAGTGTGTGTATGAATGCAGTGTGTGTATGAGTGCAGTGTATGAGTGCAGTGTGTGTGTATGAGTGCAGTGTGTGTATATGAGTGCAGTGTGTGTATGAGTGCAGTGTGTGTGTGTGTGTGAGTGCAGTGTGTGTGTGTGTGTGTGTGTGTGAGTGCAGTGTGTGTGTATGAGTGCAGTGTGTGTGTGTGTGAGTGCAGTGTGTGTGTGTGTGTGTGCAGTGTGTGTGTGAGTGCAGTGTGTGTATATGAATGAAGTGTGAGTGTGTGTTTGTGTATGTGTTGGTGGGCATTTTGATTATTGTTTTTATTAACCCCTTAAGACCGCAGCCAAATGTACAAGTTGTGAACCAAAAAAAATGTAAACACACCACAGATTTTGACTATATGTCTGTTCAACAATAATTTACCTCTTTCATATTAAATGCACCCACACTTATTTTTTTTTTTTAGTCAATCAATTTTTATTAATTCAGGCAGAGATATGGGTACAGAATGAAGAAGGGGGGTACAAATGAAAATTTTCATACAATCTGGGAGCATGACATCAATTAATCGCAACATTTACATGCAAAGAGTGTAGCTGGTTGCTATGATAGGCATTTTATATAAGAAACACTGTATGATAAATAGTATCAGAACAAGTTGACTACCAAGAACGGGTTTACGGTCAAGCAGTATCTTCAGGGAGATTGTCGAGTGCTACTGGTATAAAATTGGACTGAATCATCGCAAAGGAGCCACTGTAGAGGATGTCCCATATCGTATGGGCGGCCACAAATTGTGGGGCCAAGAGCATCCACTGAGTGGGTACATGCACTGCTATCTACCATATTGAGGACATGCGAGGTGCGTATGGGGCACAGCAAGGCTAACAGGTAATCTAGTGATTAGAGGGTGGCCACAGGCTGGCAGTTTAGGGTGTCAAGCAGTTTATCATGTCTTTCGCAGTGTGGCCCTTACGGTCAGTGGCTAGGAAACTCTGCGGATGGGAGAGGCGTGTCTGTGGGTCCCACACGGATGGGCCTATAGAAAGGCAGTCCAAATCTGGTAATACATACGGGTGTCGGTTTATAGTCGTCAGTGGTTTGAGCGTATGGCCGAGCGTCAGCTAGTCTGACCGTCTGAGACAGTCTTGTGGGCAGAGTGGGGGGGGAGGGGGTGGGGGGGGGGCGGGGAGAGAGGGGGGGGGGAAGACGAGAGGGGGGGGGGGAGAGAGGGGGGGGGAGAGAGAGAAGAATCCGAGGCCCCGGCCCGCGCCCCTGCCACCGTGAGGTACCACAGCCAGGGCGCCCAGGTGCGCGTGCATTTCTCCTGCCTGTCCTGTAGCGTAGCCGTGAGGGATTCCATGGTGTAGATGTCTCCCACTCTGTCTAACCACTGCTGGAGAGTGGGCGCATCCCGTTTCTTCCACTTTGTGGGTATCAAGGAAGTAGCGGCTGTCAGCAAATGTTTAAGCAGTGACTTTTTATAGGTGGTGGTTGGTATGTCTGTGTGGTGCAGGAGCATGGACAGGGGTTGGAGCGGTATGGTAGTGTCCGTGATTTGTCGGATGGTGTCTCTAATCATTGTCCAGAAGGGAGCGATACTGGGGCAGGACCACCAGATATGGAGGTAGGAGCCGTCTGTGGATCCGCATCGCCAGCAGTCCCCAGACGTCTCTGCGTCCATTCGGTGCAAGGTGTCGGGGGTTCGATACCAGCGGGTTAAAATTTTAAAGTTTGTCTCCTGGTATTTGGAGCTGATGGAGCATTTATGCGTGAGGGTAAAAATCTTTTCCCACTCCTGATTAGTGAGTGTGGTCCCCGTCTCCCTCTCCCACCTGGACACATATCTAGGGAGCGGAAGGTTTTCGCTGGTCAGCAGTAGTGCATAGAGTCTGGAGATCCCCTTATCGGGGTGATTTCGTTGTGTGCAGAGCGATTCGTACTGAGTGGGCTCCCTGTGAAGGGGTTGTGTGGACGGAAAGGACCTATAGTATGCCTGGATTTGTAAGTAATGGAAGCTGTCCGCGCCCGTGGGAGCTTTGTCCCCAACGAGGTCCGCCAGGGGCTTGAGCCTGTTCGCTTGTAAAAGTTGACGAAAGTATAGCCAGTCCGAGTCGGTGAATGCACGCAGGTCTGCGGGGGTGAGCACCCCACCAATCTTAGGATTATGTGTAATGGGTGTGAGGGGGCCGTCGGCAGTCGTGAGTTGGTGTGAGTACCGCAGCGACCTCCAGACTTTCAACGTGGCGTCTATGAGTGGGTTTCCAGTTCGCAGGGGTCCCGTCTCCTGGGAGCTCAGCCACAGGCGGGATGGGAGAGAGCCACCCGTCTGTGTGAGCTCCATGGGAACCCATAATTTGGTCGTAGGTCGTGCGTGCCAGTCCACCATCCGCAGTAGGTGGGCCGCCTGGAAGTATCTTAGGAAGGACGGGAGCCCCGCGCCCCCCTTGGCCCTGGGACGTTCTAGAATCGCCCTACTCACCCTGCTAGCCCTCCCGTTCCACACAAAAATACGTACGGCCTTAGTTATGGTATTGAAGAAAGTTCTCGGTGGGGTTATGGGGACCGCCTGGAAGAGGAATAGGAGACGTGGTAAGACATTCATTTTGACGGCGTTTATGCGGCCAAACCAAGAGACGTAAAGGCCCTGCCATCGTCGGAGGTCTAGCTGAATGTCTGACAGTAGGGGGAGAAAATTCAGTTGGTATAGGAGGGCCAGGTCTGTGGGGAGCCAGATCCCTAGGTATCTCAGTTTAGAGGTGCACCAGGTGAAGCGAAATTGTGTGCAAAGGTGTGCGGTTCTCTCAGCGTCAAGCGAAATCGGCAGGGCTTCAGATTTACTCATATTCAGCTTAAGGTTAGATAGTTCACCGAAATCTCGGAAGGCCCGGAGGAGGTTGGGTAGTGAGACTGTCGGGCTGTCGATAAAAAACAACATATCGTCCGCAAAAGCGGCAACCTTGTGTTCCACGTTGTGCAGACTGTACCCCGTGATGCCCCCATCCCGTCTGACCGCCTCCAGGAAAGGTTCCAGGGTGAGGGCAAACAGGAGGGGGGACAGGGGACAGCCTTGCCTGGTGCCATTGCGGATGGAGAACGGGGCTGACAGCGCGCCATTGATCCGAATACGGGCCGTGGGGTTGGTGTAGAGGGCTAGGATCCAGGAGCGAACGTGGGGTCCGAATTGCATATGTCGTAGGGTGGCCTCAAGGTACTGCCAATCTACCCGATCGAAGGCTTTCTCGGCATCTGTGGATACCAAGACCAGGTTCTTGCCTGTCGATCGGGCGGAGTGGATCATGTTTAGGGCTCGGATGGTGTTGTCTCGGGCCTCCCTTCCGGGTATGAAACCCACTTGATCAGGGTGAACCAAGGAGGGTAGCACGCGTGCGAGTCTAAGGGCCATGGTCTTAGCAAATACCTTGAGGTCAGCATTAAGGAGCGATATCGGCCGGTAACTCCCGCAGTTGGTGGGGTCCTTCCCCTCCTTAGGGATGACTGTCACCGTCGCGTGTAGTGAGTCTATCGGGAACCTCCCACCGTCTAGTAGGGAATTAAGCCCCTCCAGTAGTTGCGGTAGCAAGGTGTCCTTGAATTTACGGAGGTATACTGTCGGCAGGCCGTCTGGGCCGGGGGCTCTATTTGATTTGGACACCTTGAGAGCTGCGGCAAGTTCCTCTAGGGTAATAGGTTGTTCCAGCTCCTCGGCCAGGTCACTCGGGACTTTGCCCCCTACATATTCCGAGAGGAAGGCCTCTATTTTCTGTAGGCGTCGTGGCGACTCCGCGCGTCGTGTGGTACTGTCAATGTTGTAAAGGTCTGAGTAGAAAAGCCGAAAAGCTTTCAGGATGTCCGATGGGGCCCTCTTAATTGTCCCGTCCTCCCCCACGATCTGGTGTACGTGGCGCTGCCTCTGTCTCTGGGTCAGTGTACGGGCGAGCAGTCTCCCACTCTTATTGGAGAATTCGTAGAAGTGTCTGTTGGACTTACGTACTGTGTGAAGCATTTTCTGTGCGAGTAAGTCTCTGAGTTGCCTGCGCTGGTCAGTGAGTCTGCAGTATATGTCGTCCGTTTGGTCCTGCTTGTGACTAGTCTCTAAGTCTGCTATTGTGCGTATTAATGTTTGGATCTGGGCGGAGTGGGCTTTTTTCCGTTGGGTGCAGAGTTTGATGAACTGGCCCCGGATCACACATTTATGTGCCTCCCAAACTGTAAGTGGGGGTACGTCCGCGGTGTTGTTGTCCGCGAAGTAGTGCGTCAGAGATTGAGTGATTTGGGTGGTTACGTCAGGGTCGGCTAAAACGCTCTCATTCAATCGCCATTGGCGTTCTCGGGGCTTAAGAAGCGGCGTTGAGAGCCTAATTTGCACTGGGGCATGGTCCGATTCGTGTTGTATACCTATTGTGGATGTGATGAGGAAAGGGAGGAACTCTTGGGCTAGGAAAATGTAGTCAATCCGACTGTATCTGCGGTGGACTGCAGAATAGCATGTAAAATCTTTGGTCTCAGGATGCGCCACCCTCCAGCAGTCGACCAGGCCTGCCTTGGCCAAGGCCTGCCTGGCCTGGCGAATGCAATGGGTAGGGATCGTGGTGGTGCCCGTGGATGTGTCCATCCGGGGTTCCAGAGGGATATTAAGGTCACCAGCTAGCACTAGGGTACCCTCCCGGAATTTCTCTAGCTGTAACAAGGATCTCGCCAAAAATCGGTGTTGTCCCTTATTGGGGCAGTAGATCGTGGCGAAAGTATACTTATGCTCCGCGATCGTTCCCTTCACAAACAGAAAACGTCCGGCTGGGTCGGCCAGAGCAGTGGTATTCTCGATCGGGACCGTATGAGCAAATATAATGGCAACGCCTGTGCGTTTAGCTTCGGGGTTGTTGGCGTAAAATCCCAAGGGGAACCTCCTGTCCCGCACCTGTGGGGCGTCACCCCCCTTAAGGTGCGTCTCCTGTAAAAACGCTACTGAGACCCTCTGAGACCATAGGGATCTCAACAGGTGACGTCGTTTCTCAGGGGCGTTGAGGCCGCGTACGTTGTGAGAGTGTAAGAGTAGGGGTGCAGGCGCGAAGGTGGTCGCCATGTCTGCCTGGGGGGGGGCGGGAGCCGAGCCTCGAGGGGGGGGGGGGTAGTACGCAAGAGTGGGTGAGGGGGTGGAGGAGGGTCTGGTGGAAGGTGGAGGGGGGGGGGGGAGGTGGATAGAGATAGAAGAGAGAGAGAGAAAAGAGAAAAGGGGGGAGGAGGTGGAGAGGAGCTCTGGGTGGGAAAGGGGGAGGGGGGGGGTAGGGCGGTGGAAGGTGGGTAGTTAAGAGCTGTCCTTGTACGGGGGGGGGGGGGTGGAATCCCGTCAAGTAAATGAAGGCAAAAGGCAACTATGGCCCTAGGTCGGGTGTGGAGGACCTAATTTACAGGTGGGTCAGTTGCAGGGGGGTGATGGATAACAGTAGATGAAGTCCGTCATATACGGTCGGAGTCCGATTACCCTCGACCCACGACTAGGGGCGCCCTTTGCGTCTCCCGCAGGATGAGTGTTTGAGGGGGGGGCGTTGACTCAGGGGGCCATTATGGGTAGGAGAAGGGACAGTCTACCCTAGTTGTCGTATAGGCACTCCCGGTGGGGACGCATAGGCCACTGCTATGACAGATGTGGGACGTGTCTTGGGCCGGGTGGTGGACCTCGGGGTATCACCCCGCTGGGCGGGGACAGGCTAATGTGCGGCCGTGAGTAGGCGTGTCTGGGTGGGACCCCGGTTTGGGAGAAGAAAGTAACCCGGGCGGGACTCCCGGTGAGGACTGAAGCCTGGGAGCACAGTATGCACAAACACCTAGAGGAATGACAGTGAATAACATCTTGAACAATGCATAACTTTATAATACATTAACGGCATGAAATTCCTGGCAACAAAAATTTAGTACATGAAAACATAATGTGGGCAACCCCCGGGGCGCAGCAGAGCCGACTCTCGGTAGCACCAGGGTGTTACCGCAGGGTTTGTATCCAAGTGTGGCGATGGACGGCTCTACTGGCATGTTGAAGCGCGAACCCGGGGTCGCGCCCGCGTTCAGTGTCAGGTGGACCCAAGGGGCATACGCCCGTTGGAGCCGCCTGGTGTAGTGGAGTGGGCCAAGCGTTTAGCAATATATAATATAGCACATGGTGTCACCGACCTCGATAGGCCGAGGTATGTAGCAACATATTGAAACATGCATATAGTTGAACATATAACATAAAACAATAAACATAAAGCATAGGCATAACAGTCGGCCCCAAGACCCCGGTCAGGGTACCATGAAAACGATATGACCCCAGGTTCCAGCACCTAATGCAACGTGGGGAAGCGGACATTGGGTAAGTCAAGGGTGTCTCATGGGGTCCAGCTTGCCTCAGGACAGTCCATGGCAACCCCCCCGGGTGATGTGTTGCGGCAAGGATGGGGTTTCGTTGGTAATAGGTAAGTCCTAAGGGCCCCAGCCCTGCGTGGATATCCGGCTCTTCCGGCCGTTCCCTGTCAGAGTTCGGGGGGGAAACCGTAGCACGGGCGACCCAAGTCAATGTGATGCAGTAAAATACCCGCTCCCCACCCAAATATGGCATGAGCCCACGGAAAGTCAAGTCGGGGCCATGGGAGGCGGTGTGGTCCCAGGGGTGTCGTGCGGCTGTAAAGGCTGTGTGTCCCGGTGTCTGACCCTGAAAGTGTGTTTAGGGTGTCCCCGTGGATACGCGTGCAAGTACTTAGCTTATTACAGATGAGTCCGGGGTAGGACCACTGAAGTCGGCGTCTGCTCAGGGCGGTCCTCGGGCTCCGGGCTCGGATCTGGGCTGTTGTAGTCACTCCTCCGATCCACCCGGGCCACCCCAGCGCATGGGTTGCGCATTCCTGCGGGGTTGGGTGCGGAGGGACTCGGGGATCTCAGGGTACGTTGGGCGAGGTGGTGGCTGGTCCAAGATCCAATTGCGGACAGTGACCGGCGGCAAGTCAAGGGCCCTTAGAAAGCTGGGCAAGTCGTTAGGCCATCTCAAGGAGCACCACGTGTTTCCTTTCTTCGCCTGGAGGCAGAATGGGAAGCCCCACTTGTATTGGATACGTTTCTCCTGGAGCAAGCGTGTCAGCGGTCGCAGTGCTCTCCGGGCATCGAGAGTGAGGGTTGAGAGGTCTTGATATAGAGAGACCGAGGCGTCTTGAAAGGTGATCGACTGCGTACGGGCTGCTCTCATAATAGCGTCCTTGAGCTGAAAGGAGAGTAAGCAGCAGATCACATCTCTGGGGAGGCCGTCACTCCTAGGGGGGCGTAGGGCCCTGTGGGCTCGCTCGAGGTGGAATTCGTCCGGTGCCTCGTCGCCCAAGATATGGGTGAAGAGTTGCGCAAGGGTTTTGTTGAGGTCTTCATTCTCGGTTTCGGGCAGGCCTCTGATTCTGATATTGTTTCGTCTCCCCCTATTGTCTAAATCCTCTACCTGACGGCGGAGCTCCAAGAGCACGGAGCCTTGTCTGGCAGTGGCATGATCAGTAGCCTGGGAGTGTTGTATGGCCTGTAGATTCTCACTTTCCAGTTCAGTGACTCGAACCTCCAGGGCCGAGAGATCCCTACGCACCGCCATTATCTCCTCTCGGATCGCTGCTTTAAGTTCCGTTATCATGGCGGCTTTGTCATGTTTGGTGAACATGTTGGCGGAGATGGCTGCCAGCTGATCTGTGAGAGGGCTGTCACTGTGATCACCTCCTGCAGATCGCGGTAATTGGCCACAGGGGGAGTGCCTGGGTGGCCAGGCATGCCCCCCACCGCGATCTGCAGGGGGATCCTGCCTGCAGTTACTATGTGTCAGCCAATAGGCTGACACATAGTAACCTCTGATCGCAGTGACAGGCTGTCACTGCGATCAGATCGCAGGGAGAGGCTGTCTCTGCATTCAGATCGCAGAGACAGCCTCTCCCTGCGATCATACTCTGCAGATCGCGGTCACTGACCGCAGGGGGACTGCCTGGGGGGCCAGGCATGTCCCCCGACCGCGATCTGCTGCAGAGAATTCCGCCGGCTCCATGTGTCAGCCGATTTTAAAATCGGCTGACACATGGTAAATACCGATCGCAGTGACAGCCTGTCACTGCGATCGGAAGCTGCAGACCGCGGTCCCCAGGCACAGGGGGGCTGCCTGGGGGGCCAGGCATGCCCCCCGACCGCGATCTGCAGCGGCCATGTTCCGCCGGCCACGTGGGGCTGAAGACCGCCCAGGACGTACTATGCCGTCCTGCGGCGTTTAGAGCCACCAAAATAAGGACGGCATAGTACGTCCTGCGGTCTTAAGGGGTTAATTATTATTTAAATCATTTTTGTTCTATTATTATTTATTTTTAAATTATTATTTTATTTTATTTTATTTATATTTATTTTTTTCGTCCCCCCTCACTGCTTGATACATGGCAGGGAGGAGGGCTCTCCTTCCCTGGTGGTCCAGTGGCATTGGTAGTTCAGTGGGGGGGAGGGGGCTGGCTGAGAGTTTACTTACCTCTCTTGCAGCACCTGTCAGCTCCCTTCTCCTCCACGCCGGTCCGTGCAGCTCTTCTGTTAGCTCACAGTGTAAGTCTCGCGAGAGCCGCACTATGACCCCGCGGCTCTCGCGAGACTTACACTGGGAGCTGACCGAGGTGCTGAACGGACCGGCGCAGAGGAGAAGGGAGCTGACAGGAGCTGCAAGAGAGGTAAGCGCTTGCTGCCAGCCCCCAGTCTGTATTATGGCAATGTAAATTGCCATAATACAGACAGTGACTCGAGTATAAGCCGAGTTGGGGTTTTTCAGCACAAAAAATGTGCTGAAAAACTCGGCTTATACTCGAGTATATACGGTACAATTTATTTTAAACACTTACAAGAAGTGAAAAGTAAAAATGCCCATCAGATATCTGTATCCCTCCTTCAAGATGGTAAATTGAAGCAGCAGGTAACAGGAATCACAGGCAGTAATACAAATAGCTCTATGCGTTTCGTCTATATAATAGACTTCCTCAGGAGAAATTAAATAAAATCAAGTATTACAATCAGGTCAGGTAAATCACAGTGAAAAGTCCCATATGTTCGGTCTTCTTTTAAATGTCCCTCTCGTCGTATCCGGCTTTTCATCAGCCAATCCAAGCGCTTGGTGTCAGCTGTTCTGTGTAATCTGAAATCCATGTCCAAATAAGGACTTCCGCCTGGCGTCCGTGGAACGCATATGCGTTCCACGAAAACGGAAGACTGGTCTCCTTCTCATTGCGTCATTACTCGGCAGCTGGAACGCATTCCACCCGATCAACCTGCGGCAGGGGGGACCGGTGTTCTATCAAAAAGACATACCCCGTGAAAAAGACATACCCCTCGTCACTTCCGGTGACGCGGCCGCACCGGAAGTGACGTTCCCAGGGGGTGTGCGCCTCCGCGCAAGCGCACAACGACTGGGTAGGTGATTTTACAGCAAGAAGGGGACATTAAGCCCACAGTGCGCACGCGCCTCATAGTACTCCCGTCGGAGGGTCATCGCGCGTGCGCACTGCTGGGCAGAGAGCGCTTCACACACCGCGCGTGCGCAGTTGAGGGGTAGGTAAATGTTATGGCCATTTCGCCTGTGAAATCTCCATACCCCTATACTGCGCGTGCGCGGACCCAATAGACCGCGCGTGCGCAATGTGGGGTAGGGAAATTTCACAGGAGAAATGGCCATAAAATTTACCTACCCCTCAACTGCGCACGCGCGGACTCACATCATCAGCTCCAAACTTATCTGGACACAGGTCAGTCTTTCCCTGCTCCCAACACCCTCAGCCATCCGAGGGGAGGGTACAGTATATTGGGGGGGTGTCTGCGCAGTATATTGGGGGGGGGGGTGTAGCGGAGTAGAGGTATGATCCAAGGTAGCTCCGCTGGTAGACAGGAACAGCAATCCAATACAGGTATCAAACGGGTAGCGTAGTTACAATCCCTTCCCTCCAAGAACTAGACGACACATAGCTTGGAGGTCAACTGTCAGCTTTATTCACACAATTTCTTTTATGGCTTTTTCCCATGCAAGGGAGGTAACTCAAAACAACCAATCACCTCACATTCACCTCCCCTCCCTCTCCTCCCCTTAGATTAGCAGGTAAATTAATTAGAGGGAACCGAGTTTTCCCCAGTTTCTGAATGTCCCCTAAATACGGGGGGTACGATGATAAACGAGGGGTCCCCTGGTAGGTCTGCTCTGGGTGAGTAACATATTCAAATTTCACCCAGATCAGACCAGGGGTTCGGGAGTTACAGATATTTAAAGATTTGACCGACTGCAGGGACACAGTAGCCGAAAACAGCTCCATAGATTCTGGCCCTGTAGTCGGTCTACTTCACTGCATAGAAAGTGCCGAACAGCTCAGCCATCCGACCCCAATCTTTGGTTCGGATGAATCCCCTAGACTGGGGAATGCAAACTACCGAACGGCAAACTCCGCAGTATATTGGGGGGGTCTGCGCAGTATATTGAGGGGGGGTCTGCGCAGTATATTGGGGTGGCCTGTGTGTTAGATGTGGGGGGCAGTGTGTTAGATGGAGGGGCTGTTCGTTACATGTGGGGGGGTAGTGTATTATATTTGTGGGCTGTGCATTAGATGTGTGCAACCCTAGTTTCACAGAAAAATATTTATTTCCTAGGTATCATATGCCATGGCATGCTTTTTGCTACGAAACCGCAGCCATCTAGTCACTCGCCAGAGAAGGATGAGAAACTGCACCCCAGCGAGAGGGACTGCCCCACATCAGCAACCAAATCCGTCGGTCACCGAATTCAGTAATCTCCGTCTCTTTGTCCATTCTGTATGTATGGTACTCCCAATTCTTATATTTAATCCGGTGTGTCTCCCACAATCTTTGTGTCTGTCTGCTGTATGTATGTGGCACGCAAGTCTGCATGCACTGTGTCTGTTATGCCAGTCACTCTAACCTGTTTATTTCTTTTTGTGTGTGTCACAGCTCTGACAAGCATGTTCTCCTATGGGACACGAAGTACATGAAGAGGAATGAAGGAGCCCATGTTTGATGCTCGTCTCCAGGGTGGAGAATTTAATTTATAAGTAATGAAGTGGCATCTGACACGTGACAAGCTGCTCCTGTTTGCACAGCAACTTCAACATTGTGTACTGTGATCACGGCCTAGTTCAGAGGTAGGTAACCTTGGGCAGTCCAGATGCTGTGAATTACATCTCCCATAATGCTGGCAAACCATTATGGGAGGTGTAGTCCAAAACCTCTGGAATACCGAATGCGTATGAATGAAAAGTATGCTCTGTGTGAATGGTCAGTAACAAGGGTTGAAGCCTTGACGTGGCGTTACTGCTCACATGTGTATCCATGTGCCAATTCAACCAATGTGAGTCACTGTAATACTTATGAGGTAACCATAAATACCGTGACTAGTGAGAATTAAATGCCTGTATCAACTACACACTGCTTACACTGTAACCGTATCGCCTTACACTGCTTACACTGTGACCGTATCGCCTAAACACTGCTCACACTGTGACCGTATCTCCTAAACACTGCTCACACTGTGACTGTATCATAAAAACTGCTTATACTTATCGGGATCCATCAAAGGGGAAATCTAGGGTTATATACTCCATGCCACTTTAATAAGGGGGGGTAATAAAGTGTTCCAGATATAGTGCCCCAGTTTGGTCAGGTTTAAATCATTATATATACTGTTTTCTCAATTCCAGATCAAGTTTCTGTTTGATTTAGTGTTTGACACTAAATGCATTTTCTGTATTTTAGATCTGGTATCCCAGTACGGGATAGAGACCATCGTTCTGTTTAACAAGAGGATAGTTGTGCATCATCTATGACTGGCGGCTCAGCAGGAATTCAACAGGTTCTTGAAATGGAAACCCCTGTTGCATTAGACCCAATTCTGATATTATGACCGAACCCTAAAGAACTTAATAGTTTTATGATATTTTATTTATGTATTTTGAATGTTGTGCAAAGACCCCAGATGGTCACTGTTCCACTTGTATTCCAGTGGCCATGAAGGGCAGGTGAAGGTAGTTTTTATTTGACTTAAAATGTCCTCTGTATGCATCTTCTTTCTCAAGGTCCTCTTCAGCATCTGGAGCGTTAATATGCAAATATGTAGATTGTAATATGCGTTCTGGTGAGTTTTAACTTAATTTTTTATTTTTACAGCTCCCGAGGGAAGGAGCAAACCGCCTTGAGGAGTCCCTGCATAAGAGACTATTGGATACAGAAGGCTGTACTAAAGGAAGATCTCATCACAGCATCATCTAAGTTCTAGTCAAGAGTATATGAGGCATCTTAAGAGTATAGAGCGGCTAACAATATCTGATAATAGTCCACGTGCAATTATTATGTATGTAATTGATGTACAACATATTTTTTCACTATTTTGTTACATTAGAAATTAACAAATATTGTTAGACTTTTTGTTTACTGCTGTTCCCTGCAAAAATCAACGTCAATCCAGGACTGTTCGGAAATATGGCTTTGTATCAAACTATGATAATTTATGGTGCACATAGGTCCTCTTGTCACTGTGCCTATGGAAAGTTTTGCTTATAACAGTGATGACTTTCAAAAGATAGCAATAAGCAGAGTAAGAAGTTGCTCTTTAAAGGGACACTATAGGCACCAAGACCACTTCATCTCGCTGAAGTGGTTTGGGTGCAGTGCCTATGTCCCCTTAACCCTGCAATGTGAAATATTGCAGTTTCTGAGGAACTGCAATAATTACCTTGAAAGGTTATCTCATCCTCTATTGGCTGTCTACCAGACAGGCACTAGAGGCGCTTCAGGTCCTTAGCGGAGACCAACTACGTGAAATGACACTGGACATCCTCACGCTTTGCATGAGGACAACCAGTGTCTTTAAAAACGCTATAGAAAAGCCTTGAGTTAATGCTTTCCGATGTGGAAGCCCAAATGTGTGCGCAGGAGGGACCTGATGTTGGCGGAGCCTGACCTAACAATCAGGTAACTGACAAAAAGGCTGAAGAGGGTGTTAGAAATACAGTTTGATATTCCTAGCACCATAGGTTTCCTTTAAAACAAAGAGTCTTTACCCCATTTCTAAATTTATATAGGTTCCCAAAACATCTATAACACCAAAAAGGCACTCCAATCTGTGTTCAACAATAAAACCTGAAGTCTTTGTTTTTTTGTGTTTTCTCCTCTGAAATCCACCATCTCATCACCCTGCTGTAGAATTGCAGTGATGTCATACAATGTGACACAGCAAGTGCTGTTATTATTTATAGCTAAGTAACACAAATAGCATGTTAAGGTGTCAGCATATACTTTATTTCTTCAAAGTTAATATGCAGTTTACACTTTATATGTATAGTGAAAAAAATATAAAAGTCAATGCGGAAACTGGCTAAAAAAAACAGTGTCGTATCCAACATGGAGAAAGTTCAATCACCTGTACAGAAAGGCTGTATGGCATTAGGAAGGCAGTATCTTTATAATAGAATAGTCTCTATCTGGGCCGTCCAGGATTATTAATCACTGGAAGATGAAGGTTACTTCATGTCTGCAGCATGCGTTCCGAAGCAGTCATATGGAAGTTTTCTGTAGAAGAAGGTAATCTCTTCTGTTTCAGCAGGTCTAGGTTAATGGTGGTGGGTTTTTCTCTGGCACTGGAACCATCAGTAAAGGAGTGTAAAATTGAGAGGATCACCTTGTTCTTCCCACAAATCTAAGAAAACTCAGAACAGAAGATTGAGGATAGTGGTTAACAATTTAATGAAACTGCAAACACTAAAACTAACTTGAAAAAAATAACATTCACAGTGTAAGCAGTGTTTAGGTGGCACGGTCGCAGTGTAGAGGAGATACGGTCACAGTGTGAGCAGTGTTTAGGAGATACGGTCACAGTGTAAGCAGTGTTTAGGTGGCACGGTCGCAGTGTAGAGGAGATACGGTCACAGTGTGAGCAGTGTTTAGGAGATACGGTCACAGTGTAAGCAGTTTAGGTGGCACGGTCGCAGTGTAGAGGAGATACGGTCACAGTGTGAGCAGTGTTTAGGAGATACGGTCACAGTGTAAGCAGTGTTTAGGTGGCACGGTCGCAGTGTAGAGGAAATACGGTCACAGTGTGAGCAGTGTTTAGGAGATACGGTCACAGTGTAAGCAGTGTTTAGGTGGCACGGTCGCAGTGTAGAGGAGATACGGTCACAGTGTGAGCAGTGTTTAGGAGATACGGTCACAGTGTAAGCAGTGTTTAGGTGGCACGGTCGCAGTGTAGAGGAGATACGGTCACAGTGTGAGCAGTGTTTAGGCGATACGGTCACAGTGTAAGCAGTGTATAGGCGATACGGTTACAGTGTAAGCAGTGTGTAGTTGATACAGGCATTTAATTCTCCCTAGTCACGGTATTTATGGTTACCTCATAAGTATTACAGTGACTCACATTGGTTGAATTGGCACATGGATACACATGTGAGCAGTAACGCCACGTCAAGGCTTCAACCCTTGTTACTGACCATTCACACAGAGCATACTTTTCATTCATACGCATTCGGTATTCCAGAGGTTTTGGACTACACCTCCCATAATGGTTTGCCAGCATTATGGGAGATGTAATTCACAGCATCTGGACTGCCCAAGGTTACCTACCTCTGAACTAGGCCGTGATCACAGTACACAATGTTGAAGTTGCTGTGCAAACAGGAGCAGCTTGTCACGTGTCAGATGCCACTTCATTACTTATAAATTAAATTCTCCACCCTGGAGACGAGCATCAAACATGGGCTCCTTCATTCCTCTTCATGTACTTCGTGTCCCATAGGAGAACATGCTTGTCAGAGCTGTGACACACACAAAAAGAAATAAACAGGTTAGAGTGACTGGCATAACAGACACAGTGCATGCAGACTTGCGTGCCACATACATACAGCAGACAGACACAAAGATTGTGGGAGACACACCGGATTAAATATAAGAATTGGGAGTACCATACATACAGAATGGACAAAGAGACGGAGATTACTGAATTCGGTGACCGACGGATTTGGTTGCTGATGTGGGGCAGTCCCTCTCGCTGGGGTGCAGTTTCTCATCCTTCTCTGGCGAGTGACTAGATGGCTGCGGTTTCGTAGCAAAAAGCATGCCATGGCATATGATACCTAGGAAATAAATATTTTTCTGTGAAACTAGGGTTGTACACATCTAACGCACAGCCCACAAATATAATACACTACCCCCCCACATGTAACGAACAGCCCCTCCATCTAACACACTGCCCCCCACATCTAACACACAGGCCACCCCAATATACTGCGCAGACCCCCCCCTCAATATACTGCGCAGACCCCCCCCAATATACTGCGCAGACCTCCCCCAATATACTGCGCAGACCTCCCCCCAATATACTGCGCAGACCCCCCCAATATACTGCGCAGACCCCCCCTCAATATACTGCGCAGACCCCCCCCAATATACTGCGCAGACCTCCCCCCAATATACTGCGCAGACCCCCCTCAATATACTGCGCAGACCTCCCCCAATATACTGCGCAGACCTCCCCCAATATACTGCGCAGACCCCCCCAATATACTGCGCAGACCTCCCCCAATATACTGCGCAGACCCCCCCTCAATATACTGCGCAGACCCCCCCAATATACTGCGCAGACCTCCCCCAATATACTGCGCAGACCCCCCCTCAATATACTGCGCAGACCTCCCCCAATATACTGCGCAGACCCCCCCAATATACTGCGCAGACCTCCCCCCAATATACTGCGCAGACCCCCCCTCAATATACTGCGCAGACCTCCCCCAATATACTGCGCAGACCCCCCCTCAATATACTGCGCAGACCTCCCCCAATATACTGCGCAGACCCCCCAATATACTGCACAGACCTCCCCCAATATACTGCGCAGACCCCCCCTCAATATACTGCGCAGAGCCCCCCCAATATACTGCGCAGACCCCCCCTCAATATACTGCGCAGACCTCCCCCAATATACTGCGCAGACCCCCCCTCAATATACTGCGCAGACCTCCCCCAATATACTGCGCAGACCCCCCCAATATACTGCGCAGACCTCCCCCAATATACTGCGCAGACCCCCCCTCAATATACTGCGCAGACCTCCCCCAATATACTGCGCAGACCCCCCTCAATATACTGCGCAGACCTCCCCAATATACTGCGCAGACCCCCTCAATATACTGCGCAGACCTCCCCCAATATACTGCGCAGACCCCCCCTCAATATACTGCGCAGACCTCCCCCCAATATACTGCGCAGACCCCCCAATATACTGCGCAGACCTCCCCCCAATATACTGCGCAGACCCCCCCAATATACTGCGCAGACACCCCCCCCCCAATATACTGCGCAGACAACCCCCCAATATACTGTACCCTCCCCTCGGATGGCTGAGGGTGTTGGGAGCAGGGAAAGACTGACCTGTGTCCAGATAAGTTTGGAGCTGATGATGTGAGTCCGCGCGTGCGCAGTTGAGGGGTAGGTAAATTTTATGGCCATTTCTCCTGTGAAATTTCCCTACCCCACATTGCGCACGCGCGGTCTATTGGGTCCGCGCACGCGCAGTATAGGGGTATGGCCATAAAATTGACCTACCCCTCAACTGCGCACGCGCGGTGTGTGAAGCGCTCTCTGCCCAGCAGTGCGCACGCGCGATGACCCTCCGACGGGAGTACTATGAGGCGCGTGCGCACTGTGGGCTTAATGTCCCCTTCTTGCTGTAAAATCACCTACCCAGTCGTTGTGCGCTTGCGCGGAGGCGCACACCCCCTGGGAACGTCACTTCCGGTGCGTCCGCGTCACCGGAAGTGACGAGGGGTATGTCTTTTTCACGGGGTATGTCTTTTTGATAGAACACCGGACAAAAGAGAGAATTGAAAAACACACACTTAGAGTTAATAAAATAACTCGTACAGTAATATAATATCATATATACAACGAAATCATAAATATTAAAGAGGTCAATACATATAACATATTGGTGTTTATATAACTCCACCAGCACCATAAGGTAAAAAAGAGTTGCCGAATATAAATAATTGTTTTTACACTCATAATCATAATCATGCAAGAGAACGATCCTGGAATACACAAACAAATAAATAAAATACTTGTAATAGAAAAAATTAACAGTGTGAAGAAAATATATATAAAATATAAAAATAAAAATAAATAATAAATGATAAAAAGAAGAAAAATAAAATAAAATAAAAGAGAAAATAAGAATAAAAATTAAAATTAAAAACAAAAATAAAATTAAAATTGAAAACGAAATAGAAATAATACAAAAAATATAAACAAAAAGATAAGTAAAAATTTAAGAAAACAAATTAAATCAAAATCTACATTCAACCCATAAGGTTGAAGAGTTTTTAATTTGTGGATCCAGAATCCATCTCTTTGTCTCAATCTCATAATGATATCTCCTCCTCTTGCATCAAGGGATACTTGTTCTATAATCACCCATGAAAAGTTGTGAATGTGAAATTGGGGGCACTTATTACAATGAACTGGAATAGTAGAGTGATTCTTGAAATTCCGTCTAATGTTGTTTTTATGCTCTAAAAAACGAATTTTAGCCTTTCTCCCTGTTCTCCCCACATATTGTGCACCACACCCACATGTGAGGAGGTACACTACATGTGAGGAAGAACAGGTGACCCGTCTTTGAATCTGGAAAGTTTCTTTGGTGATGGAACTTGAAAAAGAGCGTGTATAGGACGGTAGTCCTCTACACGCTTTACATGTTCCGCAAGTATAGAATCCTCTACTGCCTTCAGATTTATTCTTATTCTTACTTAAAAAATTACTGGGTTGCTAAATAGGAAGAGAAATTCTTCCCTTTCCTATACCCGATTTGTGGATGTATTGGTAATTAAGGGCCTATAAATTCATTGTGTCTCAAGATGTCTCAATGTTTTCTAAAGATTTTGTTGATGGAAAAGGCTTTAGAATTATATTTGGTATGAAATAAACACTCAAAAGATTTACTGGGATTTTTGATAGGTTTAATTTTATCAACCAAAAGATCTCCTATTTTAATATTTTTAATTCTCTCTACCTCTTTATCTAGTAATTCTCTTTTATAACCCTTCTCAATTATTTTTTTAGTTAAAATTTGGCTTGTTCCAGGTAGATATCCTTATTAGAGCAGTTTCGTCGGAGTCGGGTATACTGACTTCTAGGTACTCCCGACAACCATCTAGGGTGGTGTCCACTGGTGGATTCAATATAGCTATTAGTGTCGGTGGGTTTGAAATACGTCTTGGTGTGAATGTAACCCTCTTGTGCTGAAATGGTCAGATCCAAAAATTCTATGGAAATAGGGCTATATGTGGGGGAAAAAACAAGAGAAAAGGTGTTGTCATTAAGATACCTGAAGAAGTCTAGCAGATGTTCTTCAGACCCCTTCCAAATTACAAGGATGTCGTCAATATAACTACGCCAGAGCACCAGGTCTGCCCCATATGGATTATGGTTCCAAATAAACTGGCGTTCCCAAAAATCCATGAAGATGTTGGCATAACTTGGGGCAAACCTGGTACCCATGGCATTGCCTATGATCTGCAGGAAGTATTCATCATGGAACATAAAGAAATTGTGGGTTAGTATGAATCGGATCGCCTCAAGTAAAAACTGGACAAATCCCTGATTGAGTGTGGTATCACTATCCAAGTTATTCTTAACGGCTGATAAGCCGAGTTAATGATCAATAACTAGAGATGTCTCGAATAGTTCGCAGGCGAATAGTTCCTGGCGAACATAGCTTGTTCGCGTTCGCCACAGCGGGCGAACATATGCGATGTTCGGTCTGCCCCCTATTTGTCATCATTGAGTAAACTTTGACCCTGTACCTCACAGTCAGCAGACACATTCCAGCCAATCAGCAGAAGACCCTCCCCCCCAGACCCTCCCACCTCCTGGACAGCATCCATTTTAGATTCATTCGGAAGCTGCATTCTTAGTGAGAGGAGGGACAGTGTAGCTGCTGCTGATTTAATAGGGAAATCGATAGCTAGGCTAGTGTATTCAGTGTCCACTACAGTCCTAAAGGACTCATCTGATCTCTGCTGTAAGGACAGCACCCCATTTTAGGGCTAGAACATCAGTCTGCTTTTTTTTTTTTGTGTGTAATCTAATTGAAGTTGCCTAACTGCCAGCGTGTGTGTCAGGCTCACAGCGTATACTGTGCCCACTTACCCAGTGCCACCACTCATATCTGGTGTCACAATAGCTTGCATTTAAAAAAAAAACTGACTTTTTTGAGTGTAATATAATAGCAGTCAGTTTCCTTCACACGTGTGCGTTTCAGGGCCTGCCAGGGCACAGTGTCACACCAGTGCAACTCATATCTGGTGTAACAGTAGTGTACATTAAAAAAAAAAATAGAAATTTGACTGTGAAATAATAGCAGTCAGTTTCCTTTACATGTGTGCGTTTCAGGGCCTGCCAGGGCACAGTGTCACACCAGTGCAACTCATATCTGGTGTAACAGTAGTGTACATTTAAAATAAAAAATTTTTTTTGACTGTAATAGATTGAATAGCAGTTAGTTGTCTGCAAGCGTGTGTGTCAGGCCTACAGCGTCTACTCTGCCAACTTCTGCCAGTGCACAGTGCCACTCATATCTGTTGTCACAGTAGCTTGCACGCATAGTACCACTAATCGAAAAAAAAATGACAGGCAGAGGCAGGCCACCCTGCAGGGGCCGTCGTGGTCGTGGTGCTGTGATTCCCTTTGGCCCTAGAATAATGCCCAGTGTTCAGAGGCCACGTACCCTGAACTCGAAAAGTTCTGAGGACATAGTTGACTGGCTAACACAGGACACCCAATCTTCTACAGCTTCCGCTCAGAACCTTGACGCACCATCCTCCTCCAGCTTAGCTTCGGGCACCTCTCAAGTTACCACTCGCCCGCCTGCCGCCACCACCAACACTAGCACCACAGCCGCTTCACTTGATCTGTCAGAGGAGTTATTTACACATCAGTTGGAAGAAATGAGTGATGCGCACCCATTATTGTAAGAGGATGTAGATAACATGGATATGTCTCAGTCAGGCAGCATTACACACATGGACGTACGGTGTGATGATGATGATGATGTTGTACCCGCTGCTGCTTCCTTTGCTGAGTTGTCAGATACAAGTGAAGCAGTTGATGACGATGCGTCCGTGGATGTCACGTGGGTGCCCGCTAGAAGAGAAGAAGAACGGGGGGAAAGTTCAGATGGGGAGACAGAGAGGAGGAGGAGACGAGTTGGAAGCAGGGGGAGGTCGTCGCAAGGAGCTAGTGGCACAGTCAGACAGCATGCATCGGCACCCGGGGTCAGCCAGACAGCACGCCAATCAACGCATGCTGTTGCCACCACCAGAATGCCGTCATTGCAGAGCTCAGCAGTGTGGCCTTTTTTGTGTGTCTGCCTCTGACAACAGCGATGCCATTTGCAACCTGTGCCAAAAGAAACTGAGTCATGGGAAGTCCAACACCCACCTAGGTACAACTGCTTTGCGAAGGCACATGATCGCACATCACAAACACCTATGGGATCAACACATGAGTACAAGCAGCACACAAACTCAAAGCCGCCATCCTCCTCCTGGTCCAGCATCTTCAGCCACGTCAACCACTGCTGTCCTCCTTGCCCCCTCTCAACCATCCGCCACTCCGTCTCTCGCCTTGAGCAGTTCCTGCTCATCTGCCCACAGTCAGGTGTCTGTCAAGGACATGTTTGAGCATAAGAAGCCAATGTCACAAAGTAACCCCCTTGCCCGGCATCTGACAGCTGGCTTGTCTGAACTCTTAGCCTGCCAGCTTTAACCATACAAGCTGGTGGAGTCTGAGGCGTTCCAAAAATTTGTAGCTATTGGGACACCGCAGTGGAAGGTACCCGTACTAAATTTCTTTGCACAAAAGGCAATCCCCAACCTGTACTCGATTGTGCAAAAGGAAGTAATGGCATGTCTGGCACACAGTGTTGGGGCAAGGGTCCATCTTACCACTGATACCTGGTCTGCAAAGCATGGTCAGGGCAGGTATATCACCTACACTGCGCATTGGGTAAACCTGCTGATGGCTGCCAAGCATGGAATGCGTGGCTCTGCAGAGGAGTTGGTGACGCTGCCACGACTTGCAGGCAGGCCTGCTGCCACCTCCTCTACTCCATCCTCTTCCATAACCTCCTCGGCTGAGTCCTCTTCTGCTGCTGCGTCTTGCTCCACATCAACGGCACCCCCCCATCTCCCCAGGTACTATTCCACATCCCGGATACGGCAGTGTCACGCCGTCTTGGGTTTGACTTGCTTGAAAGCAGAGAGTCACACCGGACAAGCACTCCTGTCCGCCATGAATGCACAGTTGGAAAAGTGGCTGACTCCGCAGCAACTGGAGATCGGCAAAGTGGTTTGTGACAACGGAAGAAATTTGTTGGCGGCATTGAATTTGGGGAAGTTGACACATGTGCCGTGCATGGCACATGTGTAATCTGATCGTACAACGCTTTGTGCATAAGTACCCAGGCTTACTGGACATCCTGAAGCAGGCCAGGAAGGTGTGTCACCATTTCAGGCATTCCTACGCGGCCATGGCGCACTTTTCAGATATCCGAAACAACATGCCAGTGAGGCGCTTGATTTGCGACAGCCCGACACGTTGGAATTCAACACTCCTAATGTTCGACCGCCTGCTCCAACAAGAAAAAGCCATTAACGACTTTTTGTATGACCGGGGCGCTAGGACAGCCTCTGCGGAGCTGGGAATTTTTTTTGCCACGTTACTGGACGCTCACTCGCAATGCCTGTAGGCTCATGCGTCATTTTGAGGAGGTGACAAACCTAGTAAGTCGCACCGAAGGCACCATCATTGACATCATACCATTTGATTTCTTCCTGGAGCGTGCCCGGCGAAGAGTGCTAGATCAGGCCGTAGATGAGCGTGAAGAGGAAGAGTTGGGGTCACCATCACCAACAGAAACAGCCTTATCAGCATCGCTTGCTGGACCTGCGGCAACGCTGGATGAGGATTGTGAGGAAGAGGAGTCAGAGGAGGAATGTGGCTTTAAGGAGGAGGAGGAAGACCAACCACAACAGGCAACCCAGGGTGCTCGTTGTCACCTATCTGGTACCCGTGGTGTTGTACGTGGCTGGGGGGAAGAACATACCTTCAGTGAGATCACTGAGGACGAGGAATGGGGTCCAACCTTGTGCAAATGGGGTCTTTCATGCTGTCGTGCCTGTTGAGGGACCCTCATATAAAAAGGCTGAAGGAGAACGACCTGTACTGGGTGTCCACGCTACTAGACCCCCGGTATAAGCAGAAAGTGCCTGAAATGTTACCGAATTACCGCAAGACGGAAAGGATGCAGCAGTTCCAAAATAAATTAAAAAGTATGCTTTACACAGCGTATAAGGGTGATGTCACAGCACAACGGGAATCTAACAGGGGAAGAGGTGAAAGTAATCCTCCTCCTCCCACGACCACGCCGGCAAGGACAGGACGCTTTACAGACGTGTTGTTGATGGAGGACATGCAGAGCTTTTTAAGTCCTACGCATCACCACAGCCCTTCGGGTCCACCCTCAGAGAACGACTCGACTGACAGGTAGCAGACTACCTTGCCTTAACTGCAGATATCGACACTCTGAGGAGCGATGAACCCCTTGACTACTGGGTGTGTGTCAGGATCGGGACAGGGATCCAACACGCAGAGTACAAACAGTAGCAAGATACGTATACCGGACCTTAGAATGGCCGGGCTAACGTAAGTAGTACCGTAGAGAATGGTCAAAGACAAGCCGAGGTCGAGGGTAACAGAAGACAGGTAAGCGAGAGACAAACCGAATCAAGGGAGACAGAGATAAGCAGAGTAGAGCAAACAAGCCGGGTCAAAACCAAAAGGGATAACTAGAAAACACGAGCACTGAGTGACTAGCAAGCTAGAACCACGACAGGGCAATGAGCTACTGAAAGCAGCACTGTTAAATGCCCTGTTCAGAAAAGTAAACACGCCTCTGAGGCGTCCTGATAGGTCCTGAAGCAATTGAGTGACAGGTCGTTCCGGGTTGGCGTCCTGACGTCGACTTCCGGACGTCAAGCTATAAAAGGGGGTCACTCCCTCGCGGCCGGCTTTGCATGACCGGAATGACCGCGAGGAAGGGGAAAATCAGACCGTCCGGATGGATGAACGGCCAAGTCTCTACCTCTTTCGGAGGTAGAGACCTCAGGTACCCTGACTGTACCCCCCCTCTCAGATACGCTCACCGGGCGGAAGGCACCAGGACGAGAAGGAAAGCGAGAGTGAAATGCCCTGCGGAGACGGGGAGCATGAACCTCCTCCTGAGGTACCCAACTCCTCTCCTCAGGACCATATCCTTTCCAATCGACCAGATATTGTACTCTCCCCCGGGAGATCCGAGAATCGACGATGGAATTGACTTCATACTCCTCCTGACCCTCCACCTGAACAGAGCGAGGAGGGGCGATCGTGGAGGAGAATCTGTTACATACTAGTGGTTTTAGCAAGGACACATGAAATGAGTTAGGAATGCGTAAGGCACTAGGCAAAGCTAGACGATACGCAACTGGGTTAATTTGAGTCAGTACCCTGTAAGGTCCAATATACCGAGGAGCGAACTTCATGGAAGGCACTTTTAAATGAATGTTTCTAGTGCTTAACCATACTCTATCGCCTGGAACAAACACCGGTGCAGCTCTTCTACGTTTGTCAGCGTGTTTCTTAACCAGCATAGAATTGTGCAGAAGAATTTGTCGAGTCTGGTCCCACAACTTCCTTAAATTGGCAACATGGACATCCACCGACGGTACCCCTTGGGAAGAGGGCTCCGCAGGAAGAATGGAAGGAAGAAAGCCATAGTTCATGAAGAAGGGGCTAGAATGCGTAGAATCACAGACGAGATTGTTGTGTGCAAACTCCGCCCAAGGAATCAAACCGACCCAATCGTCCTGGTGTTCAGAAACGAAACAACGTAAATATTGTTCAATCTTTTGGTTGGTGCGTTCAGCAGCTCCATTGGACTGAGGATGGTAGGCAGAAGAGAAATTCAATTTGATGCCTAGTTGAGAGCAGAAGGATTTCCAGAAACGGGAAACAAATTGGGAACCTCTGTCAGATACAATTTGAGAAGGTATCCCATGCAAACGGAAAATCTCCCTAGCGAATATCTCCGCTAATTCGGGCGAAGATGGGAGTTTAGGTAAGGGAACGAAGTGAGCCATCTTAGTAAATCTGTCCACCACAGTGAGGATAACAGTCTGCTTTTTAGAGATAGGCAAATCAACAATGAAGTCCATGGCCAAACAGGACCATGGCTTTTCAGGAATCTCTAAAGGGTGCAGAAATCCGCATGGAAGCGAATGGGGTTGCTTGGTCTTGGTACAAACCTCACATGCCCCGATGAAATCTTTAATATCTTTACGTAACTCAGGCCACCAGAAATCTTTAGAGATCAGAGCATACGTCTTGCGAATGCCAGGATGTCCAGCCACCTTGCTGTTGTGGAAACAACGTAACACTTCTAGTTGGAGAGTGGAAGGAACGAAGTGTCGATCCCCAGGAGTCTGTTTGGGCGCAAGATGCTGAAATTTCATGATCTCGGCAAGCAACGGAGATTGAATCCTGATATTCGTGTTAGTGATGATATTACCCTTAGGAACTATGGAGGAAAGAACTGGCTCAGTTGTAGTGAACGGTTCATATTGACGAGACAAAGCATCGGCTTTAGAGTTCTTAGAACCAGGTCTATAAGTAAGTACATAATTAAAGTGAGTGAGGAACAAGGACCAACGAGCCTGCCTGGCGGATAAGCGCTTAGCCTCCCCAATATAAGACAAGTTCTTATGATCTGTTAAAATAGTAACAGGGTGTAATGTCCCTTCTAGTAAATGTCTCCATTCCTTTAAAGCCTTAATGACCGCTAACAGTTCCCTGTCGCCGATGTCATATCTGCTTTCCGGCCCAGATAATTTCTTAGAGAAGAACCCACAAGGGTGTAACGGTTTGTCCACCCCTAACCTTTGAGACAGAACAGCCCCAACTCCCGTCTCAGAAGCATCGACCTCGAGTAAGAACGGCAGAGTTGTATCAGGGTGGACTAGAATGGGGGCAGAAGCAAACAGTTCCTTGAGAGTCTTGAAAGCAACAAGAGCCTCCGTAGACCAGGTTCTAGTATCAGCCCCTTGTTTGGTCATATTGGTAATAGGCGCAATGATAGAAGAGTATCCCTTAATGAAGCGCCTATAGTAGTTGGAAAAACCAATAAACCTCTGAATAGCCTTGAGTCCTTTGGGTAAAGGCCAATCTAAAATAGATTGGAGTTTGTCAGGGTCCATCTTAAAACCTTCCCCAGAAATCACGTAACCAAGGAAGTCTATCTGAGACTGGTCAAAGCTGCATTTCTCCAATTTACAGTATAGGCCATGTTGCAGAAGTTTGTGTAATACCCTTCTGACTTGTCTATGGTGAGTCTCAATCTCCCTAGAGTGTATCAGTATGTCGTCCAGGTAGACAATAACACAATCATGTTGAAACTCCCTAAGTACCTCATTAATCAAATCTTGAAATACTGCAGGAGCATTGCAAAGGCCAAACGGCATGACTGTGTATTCATAGTGGCCATACCGGGTATTGAACGCCGTCATCCACTCGTGTCCATGCTGGATTCTCACCAAATTATATGCCCCTCTGAGATCTAACTTGGTGAAGATCTTGGAGCCCTTAAGACGATCAAACAACTCGGTAATCAATGGGATAGGATAGGCATTTCGGATAGTTATTTTATTCAAACCTCGGTAATCAATACAAGGTCTCAGTGTGCCATCCTTTTTCTTAACAAAAAAGAACCCAGCCCCGGCAGGAGAAGAAGACCTCCTAATGAATCCTTTCTCTAAATTCTCACGAATATATTCCTCTAGAACAGAGTTCTCCTGAACAGATAAAGGATATACATTACCCCTCGGGGGCATAGTCCCAGGTAGAAGCTTAATTTTACAATCAAATGACCTGTGTGGAGGTAAAGAATCGTCATTCTTCTTGTCGAATACTGCCTTTAAGTCTTGGTACAGGAACGGTATCTGTCTCTCTGTGGACTGAGTAGGACTACCAGATGTGTTAATATTAGCCAATGGAGAAACCTTGCGTAAACACCTCTCCTGGCAGCTCTGACCCCACGAGAGTATCTCCCCTAATTCCCAGTCGATAATAGGGTTATGTCTCTTCAACCATGGATACCCCAGAACTATGGGAACAGAAGGGGATGAAATGAGCATAAGAGATAAATTCTCCACATGTAGGATACCAACATTTAAGTTAATGGGTATGGTCTCCCGAAAGATAACAGGGTCCAGTAGTGGTCTACCATCTATGGCCTCAACAGCCAAGGGTGTCTCCCTTAACTGGGATGGGAAATTGTGTTTAGTGGCAAAAGCTTGATCGATAAAATTCTCGGCAGCTCCGGAATCTATCAACGCCATAGCCTTTACTACTTCCCTCTCCCACGTTAAGGAAACTGGTAGCAGAAGCCTGTGATCTTTATAATTAGGAGTAGAGGACAAAATAGAACCACCCAAAGCCTGTCCTCTAGAGAAACTTAGGTGCGAGCGTTTCCCGGCCGGTTAGGACAGTTCGAGAGTAAATGACCTCTGGCTCCACAATACATACATAACCCCTCCCTTCTCCTGTGCTGTCTCTCCTCCTCAGAGAGGCGGGTATAGCCTATCTGCATAGGTTCAGGAAGCAGAGAGACCGTGGAGTCAGGGCTTGGAAATGCGGGGGCTAACCTAAAGGAAGATTTCCGGTTCCTCTCTCGAGTGTTCTGTCTCTCTCTTAAACGTTCATCTATACGAGAGATGAATGAAATTAAATCCTCTAACTCTTCAGGAAGTTCTCTAGTAGCAACCTCGTCAAGGATTACATCAGATAACCCATTCAAAAATACATCCATATACGCCTGCTCATTCCACTTGACTTCTGACGCCAGAGACCTGAACTCTAGTGCATAATCCACAAGTGTTCGGTTCTCCTGTCTCAGGCGCAACAGTGATCTGGCTGCATTAACCTTTCTACCTGGAGGGTCAAACGTTCTTCTAAAAGCAGCTACAAATGTGTTATAGTTATATACTAACGGGTTATCGTTCTCCCATAGTGGGTTGGCCCATCTCAGAGCCTTCTCAATGAGTAAGGTGATAATAAATCCTACATTTGCCCTATCTGTAGGATAGGAGCGAGGTTGCAATTCAAAGTGGATACTAATTTGGTTTAAAAAACCACGACATTTCTCAGGAGCCCCACCATAACGTACTGGTGGGGTAATGCGAGAAGAAGCACCTACTGTGGCTACCTCTAGGCCTGAACTTACAGGAGAGATGGGAGTAGTACGTATCTCCTCTGGTGGGTTATTGGCACGAGATAGTAATGCCTGTAGCGCTAGCGCCATCTGATCCATTCTGTGATCCATGGCTTCAAACCTAGGATCATGAGAAGCAAGCTGACTGTTTGTACTTGCAGGATCCATTGGCCCTGTCATAATGTCAGGATCGGGACAGGGATCCAACACGCAGAGTACAAACAGTAGCCAGATACGTATACCGGACCTTAGAATGGCCGGGCTAACGTAAGTAGTACCGTAGAGAATGGTCAAAGACAAGCCGAGGTCGAGGGTAACAGAAGACAGGTAAGCGAGAGACAAGCCGAATCAAGGGAGACAGAGATAAGAAGAGTAGAGCAAACAAGCCGGGTCAAAACCAAAAGGGATAACTAGAAAACACGAGCACTGAGTGACTAGCAAGCTAGAACCACGACAGGGCAATGAGCTACTGAAAGCAGCACTGTTAAATGCCCTGTTCAGAAAAGTAAACACGCCTCTGAGGCGTCCTGATAGGTCCTGAAGCAATTGAGTGACAGGTCGTTCCGGGTTGGCGTCCTGACGTCGACTTCCGGACGTCAAGCTATAAAAGGGGGTCACTCCCTCGCGGCCGGCTTTGCATGACCGGAATGATCGCGAGGAAGGGGGAAATCAGACCGTCCGGATGGATGAACGGCCAAGTCTCTACCTCTTTCGGAGGTAGAGACCTCAGGTACCCTGACAGTGTGCAGGCTTGACCTGTGGCCTGAGCTATCCCAATTTGCGATAGAACTTCTGGCCTGCCCTGCTTCAAGTGTCCTGTCAGAAAGGACCTTCAGTGCAGCAGGAGGTATTGTCACTGAGAAGAGAAGCCGCCTAGGTAAAAAAAGTCTAGATTACCTCACCTTTATTAAGATGAATGAGGGATGGATCCCGAAGGGACTGACAGTGGGCGATACATTCAACTAAAAAAGGCCTGATGAGGTGGACGTAACAGGGATTAAACTGATAAGAATAGTACTACTTAACACACCACTCCTATCTGGTGGCACATTAGATTGCACGCGCAGTGCCCCAAATTTGAAGTAGGAGGACCGACCGAGCATCTTTTACCATCTCCCGGTTCCTAAAATCGTTGCCATATACACGTCCCCTGATAGGGGACGTAACAGGGATTAAACTGATAAGAATAGTACTACTTAACACACCACTCCTATCTGGTGGCACATTAGATTACACACGCAGTGCCCTAAATTTGAAGTAGGAGGACCGACCAAGCATCTTTTTCCATCTCCCGGTTCCTAAAATCGATGCCATATACACGTCCCCTGATAGGGGACGTAACAGGGATTAAACTGATAGGAATAGTACTACTTAACACACCTTATAATAATGCAGAGAGAGGCAACGCAGAGAGAGGAGTCTGAAGAAGAGGAGTCAGAGGAGGAAGGTGGCTTTGAGGAGGTGGAAGACCAAACACAGAAGGCGTCCCAGGGGGCTTGTTGTCACCTTTCGGGGACCCTTGGTGTTGTACGTGGCTGGGTGGAGGAAGAGACCTTCAATGACATCAGTGAGGACAAGGAACGGGACATGGCTAGCTTGGTATCCAACCATGTGCAAATGGGGAGTTTGCGGTTGTGCAAATTGACTGTTTGCGGTTGTTTGCGGTGCATTAACCGGGGAGTTTAGTCTGTAACTGTGAAGCGGGCGTAACCCTTACACTACCTGATTGATACAACATCATACTATGTAATTTTCCATGGGAGTTTTGCCATGGATCCCCCTCCGGCATGCCACAGTCCAGGTGCTAGTCCCCTTGAAACAACTTTTCCATCACTATTGTGGCCTAAAGAGTTCCTGTGGGTTTTGCCTGCCTATTGAAGTCTATGGCGGTTCGCCCGTTCGCGAACGTTTGCGGAAATTCGCGTTCGCGAACGGAAAATGTTATGTTCGCGACATCTCTATCAATAACTGTATACAGGGATCCTACATCCAAAGATGCCCACATATATTCTTCCTGCCACTCAATATATGTTTGGTATCTTTTAAATAAGATAAAGATGATTGAGCATATGGTTGTAAAAAGTGATCAATGAACTGAGATAAATTGGAGGTGAGTGAATTAATACCGCTTATGATGGGTCTCCCGGGTGGATTAACTTGACACTTATGGACTTTTGGTAAAAAATAAAATGTTGGAATCCTCTGGCTCTCTTGATAAAGGAAACGATAAGTACCAACATCTATGACCTCATCTTGTACTGCTTTCTCTAAAAAGATCTTCAATTCATATTTAAAGTTCTCATTAGGGTTATTTAGAAGTCGGACATATGTATCGGTGTCTCCCAGTAACCTATATGATTCTTTAAGATAGAATTCCCTAATCATAACGACAATACCCCCCCCTTTATCTGCATATTTGTACCTGTGTGGGCCCTGGTTGTGGACTCCTGCCTCTGCTCCAGGACTGCCGTCCTGTGGCCCAGCACAGCTATCTCTGCTTTTACCTTGTTGGTGGACTTGGTGATCTCTCCAGCCAGGGTTTCACCAGGATTTGACTTGTCTCCATGCCCGGCGAGCTGGAGTGTGTGGGAGTATTGGACCTTGGCTCCGTCCACTATCTTGGTGCTCGATCTGAGCTGTGCGGGAAGCTGCAAAAAGGTCTGCCACTGTTGCACCCGAGTCGGGCGTCTTCTTTGGGGGTTTTCTTGGAGTTCTCTTGTCCATTGTAATGCTTTTGGTGTGGGTAATTATCACCTTTGATAGCTATGGTGTGCTTTTAGGCCTACTTTAGGCGAGGAGCTCTGCCTACATACGTCCGACCAGCTCCGTCCACCGGCCACCCCCCCAAAGAACCACAATGTTGCCTCAAATCTACTTTATACATGGATTACTTGGAGTATGTGTTTGCTACAACAGCTTTGAAACACAACTCAGGAAGAGGAGTAAAACCATTGAACAACTCATGGACAGCTGTTTCGTTGTTAATGCAACTCATCAGCATGAGGTTGGTTACTGGCTTGCTTTGGAGGCTTGGTGTTACTTGTAAAGTACATACCAAAAAGAGTTGTGGTGGGGAAAAAAGTGTACAACAGGGGTAGTAGGCGCTCGCTATAGCTTAATAGGTCTGTTTGTGTGGGCTGCAGTACACAGTGCAAGGATTCCCAAACCTTGTGAATGAACAAATAATAAAAAAAATGGCGTATACCGCGCCCAAAATGTAAATGTGCCAAAAATATACCTACATAAACCTTCAGATGGTGTAATACTGTAGACCTCAGAATAACAAAAAAGAATACAGTACTATATGAGATCCACTCACATTTAATTAGCTATCTTAGAGCTCTGCTGTGTTGCGCAAGGACGGTATAATCCCCGTCTAAGTATATGTGGTGATGTTGGCAATACAGGTGCTCCAAATGCAATGCAATGTGCGTATATGGAGACAGATATAGGAAGGAAAAAAACACAATGTTTTGGAGTACTTGTAAGTAGAAAGGAAATAAGGTAATATACTTACATTTACTGGAGCAGGACTTGCTCTAGTTTAAACAGCATGGGTGGTATAATCCCCACCTATAGATATGTTGGTACCAGGAAGCAAAGGAAAAATAAAAGGTAAATAGCTATGAAAAGCAAACTTTTATTCTAACCAAACTAATAAAAAAACATAAAAAGGTCTAAAAATAAAATGAGTCCCACTTGATGCGTTTCGCCTTTCCAAGTCTGCCACCGTTGCACCCAAGTCTGGCGTCTTCTTTGGGGGTTTCCTTGTGGTTCTCTTGTCCGTTGTAATGCTTTTGATGTGGGTAATTATCACCTTTGATAGCTATTGTATGCTTTTAGGCCTACTTTAGTCGAGGAGCTCTGCCTACATACGTCTGACCAGCTCCATGCTCAGGCCACGCCCCCAAAGAACCACATTTTTGCCTCAATTCCACTTTAAACATGGATTCCTTGGAGTATGTGTTTTGCTGTATACAAAAGCTCTGAAACACAACTCCACCTCCCCCTCCCCCCCCCAACCGGGATCGCTGGTCCAGGTAAGTATAGGACGGCTGGGTGTACTATGCCGCCCTCCAACGTTTAGGTTCACTCTTTCAATGACGGAATAGATTACCCGCCATCCTTAAGTAATACCGGAGAAACTGACGGAAGCCAAGCACAGAGAGATGGACACAGGTTTCTTCAGGAAGGAAGAGATTCTTTATTCGGTTCACCGATCGGGACTCAGAGGGACTAATGTCACCAAAATACAACAAGTTCTGAGACCCGGACAATAGTGCAGGCTCCTTATATAGGCACATAACTCCTCCCATATTAAGCTCCACCCGCACATTCTCTTAACCAATCAAAACAAATAAGAATTAACTTCCTGCTTGACCGCATGGCTTGTCCAGCACAATGGAGGAGGGGAATACTACATCCGGTATTCTTGCACATGCTCCGTACACTACTGATCGTATCTTGCCTCGTGCAACCAACCGACCGATATGTCAGCATATGCACGTACGCATGCCACGTGGTAATCTCGGCCTACTAAATTTATTTTTACCGAGATTCCACCACATTCCCCCTTTTGATGCCTCTGATATTTCACAATTACTTGAGGCATCACTTAAAGGGACACTCCAGGCACCCAGACCACTTCTGCTCATTGGAGTGGTCTGGGTGCCAACTCCCACTACCCTTAACCCTGCAAGTGTAATTATTGCAGTTTTTTATAAACTGCAATATTTACATTGCAGGGTTAACTCCACCTCTAGTGGCTGTCTATTAGACAGCCACTAGAGGTCACATCCTGGGTTCTAGCATCCTGGGTTCTAGGACCTCCAGCGTCGCTCAAAACCCCATAGGAAAGCATTGAAATGATTTTTCAATGCTTTCCTATGGGGAGACGTAATGCGCATGCGCGGCATTTCCGCGCATGCGCATTAGGTCTCCTCGGCCGGTGAGCGAGATTAGTCTCGCCCACCGTAGACGTAATCCCTAGGAGGAGCGTCGCGGAGGCGGAGACAGCGGCGAGGGACATCGCCGCTGTCCCAGGTAAGTGACTGAAGGGGTTTTCACCCCTTCAGTAACCGGGGATTGGTGGGTGGGAGGGAGAGGGACCCTCCAGTGCCAGAAAAACGGATCGTTTTTCTGGCACTGGAGTTTCCCTTTAACCTTGGTTTGCATACACCTCAGGTTACCATGAACCAGACCAGACTTTTCTATGCTGTGAATCCCTCAACACTCCTCTTCCTGCATTGGTTCTCCCTGATTTAGAGCCTCATATTTATATATGTCCATTATCTGTGCTGCAGCCTTCCTTTCTGCTATATTTTCTATCAGGCTTTGCACAGACCTAACTACTAAGGGAATAAGACATGGCAGGAGCAGACACAACATTTAAATCAGTATGACTCCGCCTACCAATGCCTTAAGCCCTCCAAACTGCTCATACCAGTTACCAAACCAACTACTTGGATTATACCCTTTCCATACCTGGGTAGGCACATGCGCTAGTTTAACCATATGGCTAGTAAGCTCAGCTATTGCTTGCCCTTCGTCATCTATTTGAAGACAGCAATTGCTCAGGTTAAACTTCCCACATACACCTCCCTCTACTGCCAATAGGTAATCCAAGGCTAATCTATTTTGGTACACTGCTGTCCTCATCCTGGTATTATGCTTCGCTAGAAGATTGAGCGCTTGTGAGGTCTCATTAGTAATTATCTCAACCACCGCCTGTAACCTCATCATGCGGTTGAGCATATATATTGGGGTTCTATATGCGAAAGTACCATCCTCTGCCCATGTGGCTGGCCCATAATAGTCTATAATACGCTGGGGAGGCCATTCATCATCTTCCCAGGCGCCTATCTCTATGGGTCCTCTTTTCTTCCTATGATTCAAATCATACACTTTAACTCCCAAAGTCTCACCTGTTTCAATAGGTAACAAGAAGAAGGATGGTTTGAGCATACCTAACACACATGCCCCTTACCAGTCCTGTGGCAACTCCAAATAGGCCTTCTTACCACAGATCCAGTACAAATTTGCTGGGGCTTTCCAACTAGATGTGATGGATAAGTCAAACCATACGTCCTTTAAATTGGCATATCTTGCAAACGGGTTAGATGGTTCTGAGACATTTGAAGCCGACCACCAAGTTGTATTCTTTGTATCATCATCATAAGCTTTTCACCCTAGACAAGTTAATTCTCCTTCAGAAGTATTAAACATCATTCCTTTCCTTGCTATGCAAACATAACCTATGATGGAGGTTTTTAATCTCCACTCAGATTTACCTCTAACACTCATCTGATAATCGGCTTGTGAAGATATTAATTGTTCAACTGCCTCAGAACCGGACATTACCTCCTTTGCTTCCCAAGGCCATTGGTCTCCCATGTTAGTACCTCCACACACATAGCAGTTGGTTACATTAAGACTACCGGCAATACTCTCAGCTAAATCTATGAACAGGTTTTTAGCGTTATGGGGGATCTTATTGTCTATACTCATCTCTTCATAAAAGGAATGGAATACCTGATGAGTTTGGGAGGTTACAGTATCGGTCTCTATCCCTATAAACAATATTGTCCCAGGGTCTAAACCCGTCCCATATATTTGAAACCCAAATAAGTTACCATATTTATCTAAAAATTGGTCAGGATTATTTATAAGAATATGGACTGGATTGCATTCCATAGACTTACAGTATGGATTGGTAGGCAACTTAGTCACAATCATATCCTTGTCTGCTGTCTGTCCCCAAGTTGCCCACCCCACACAAGACCAATATGGGCAAAAGTTATATTCTCTATTTGGGCATCTAGGACTCACATACTTATTTTTACTACTGGGACATATATATTTATCATTAGACCCATACGTTCTCTCCCATCTAAGATCCCCACATACATTCCACGGCTTTCTACCACTTGATATTGCTTTGCATGCATCAAATAGCAGAACACCCAAAGAATGTACGGATTATAACACCGTTTTATTTATTAGGGTCCCCTGAGGATCTCCGTTCCTGAGAGTCAACCAAATTGTACGGGGTTGATACTCTGGATTGAAGCACTTAGGTTCTCCTACTCCTAAATGGCATACACTATACTCTACATTTAAATATCTACACCTAGACACATCACCTTTACACTCATATTGCGAATGCCACATTAGGGTCTGGGAAATATGATTACCTGTTCTTGTAGTCTTAATGCATACCTCACAGCTAGGAGTGTCGGTACCTCTACCTTCCTGAACATAAAAAGACATATAAATACACATTATCATAAGCACATCTTTCGTCGGCTGCATCCTTAATCTTCGTCCGTGCGATGGCACCCCAGCTTCCAGGATGTAAGGGCTGCAGGGAATGGAGTTCTGCTCGTCTTCACAGGGGTCCCTTCGAGACTTTCCTGGCTTTTATATTACACGTTGGTGAGCGGACAGGCTTTATTATGGCCGTCTAAATACTCACTTACCAATCTCTGAAACAATAAAATTTGTAATCCACAAGTTTCCTCGTCACTCCGACTGAGTCGTGCGCTTTAACCAGATCTTGCAGGGATTCTCTGGATCTGTTGTAGCTTGCCAAGAATCTACCGCTGCTGGTTTAACCCTGGAGTGATGAATCCACGGAGTCACTTCGGCCACTTTTATCGCTGTAGGGGTAGATAAAAGAACAACATAAGGACCCCTCCACTTAGGCCCTAACGGTATATTATTCCACTCTTTAATCCACACTTGGTCTCCTGGATGGTAACTATGAACAGGGGGATAAATATTCACAGGTAATCTATCTTGTACCCATTTCTGTACCTCCTCCATAGTCTTACCCAACTCTACAACCTGCTGCCGGGTAATTCCTTCTCCCAACTGACTCAAATCCCCCTTAAGTTACCAAGTACGGGAGGTGGACGCCCATACATGATTTCAAAGGGAGAGAGACCCATCCTTCTGGTAGGTGTACTGCGAATTCGCAACAGAGCTATAGGCAAAAGAACGTTCCACTTAAGTTGGGTTTCCTGACACATCTTTGCCAACTGATTCTTAATAGTTCTATTCATTCTCTCTACTTTACCAGAACTCTGAGGTCTATATGCCGTATGAAGCCTCCACTTTATACCAAGCATATGAGTCAGTTGTTGTAGGCACTGATGAACAAAGGCTGGACCATTGTCCGATCCTATAGAGCAGGGTAGTCCATATCGGGGTATTATTTCTCGTAGCAGGAATCTCACAACTTCTCCTGCTTTCTCTGTAGGGAGTCCCCCCATATACTGAACTCCTGGTGGTTTTACTGGTCCTTGCCTTGCATTATTTTTAGCACATGTTACACATCTACGTACAATGGCTTGAGTTAAGTTGGACAATCTTGGTATGTAGAAATGTTTTCTGAGAGATTCTTCTGTACTATCTCTTCCAGAATGTGTCCCGTTGTGATAGTTTTGGACAATTTCTACCGCTAGTGATGCTGGAATAACTATTCTCCCATCTTCTAACTGATACCATTTGTTCTCCAGGTACTTTCCAGGTTCAGTCTTTAACCACTCCTCTTCTTGAGCCGTATAAACTGGAGTCCATTGAGACAGTGGAGTCGGTATAAGAGCAGCTATATGTTCCACATATTCCTGTCTTCCTGATTCAGCGGCACGCTTAGCTGCATTATCTGCCATCCGATTACCTTTGGTTACATCACCATCGCCTCTCAGATGCGCTCGACAATGTATAATACCAACTTCTTTTGGTTCCCATACTGCTTCCAATAGTTGTAGTATTTCAGCTGCGTACTTGATTTCTTTGCCCTCTGAATTCAATAGTCCTCTTTCTTTATACAAAGCTCCGTGGGCATGAGTGGTTAAAAACGCATACTTGGAGTCCGTGTAGATGTTCACTCTTAAACCTTCAGCCAATTGTAATGCTCGTGTTAGTGCTATCAATTCTGCCTTTTGTGCTGATGTTCCTTTTGACAGTGGCCGAGCTTCTATCACCTTGTCTATCGTTGTTACTGCATATCCTGCATAGCGAATCCCTTCTTTCACATAACTACTACCGTCTGTATAATATTGGACATCTGGGTTCTGGATGGGAAAATCACGAAGATCTGGTATACTTGAAAATACTTCATCCATCACTTCCAAACAATCGTGTTGACTTTCAGTAGGTTGCGGCAAAAGGGTAGCTGGATTTAAGGTATTGACAGTCTCTAAATGCACTCTTGGGTTTTCACACAACATTGCTTGATACTTAGTCATGCGGCTGTTACTGAACCAATGATTGCCTTTGTAATCCAACAACGTCTGTACTGCATGTGGGACTCGTACATAAAGTTCTTGACCCAGAGTGAGTTTATCGGCTTCAGCTACCAGCAGGGCGGCTGCAGCTACGGCTCTTAGACAAGGTGGAAGACCGCTGGCCACTGCATCCAGTTGCTTAGACATATAGGCAACAGGTCTTTGCCATGATCCCAAGTACTGTGTCAATACTCCCACAGCCATTCTTCTTTGCTCGTGTACATACAAGTAGAATGGTCGTGTGTGATCAGGTAGACCTAATGCTGGGGCACTCATCAAAGCCTTCTTCACATCTTCAAATGCCGTTTGCTGTTCTTGAGTCCATAGGAAGGGGTCGTGTTCTGTACCCTTGATTGCTGCAGTGGTTTCGACAATATCGCATAACCGGGAATCCATATCCTACAGAAGCCTGCTGCCCCCAAGAATTCTCGCACTTGTCTTCTATTCTTGGGTATTGGTATTTGGCACACAGATTCTTTTCTCTCTGGTCCCATTATTCTTTGACCTTCAGAGATATGGAATCCCAGATATTTGACAGTTGGCAGACACAACTGAGCCTTCTTCCTAGACACCTTGTATCCTGCCTTCCAGAGAATGTGTAGTAGATCGTGTGTTGCTTGCTGACATATTTCTCTTGTGACTGCGGCTATCAACAAGTCATCTACATATTGTAATAATACACACTCTCCTGGGATGGACTTGAAATCCAGTAAATCTTGACTTAGAGCTGATCCAAATAGGGTAGGTGAGTTTTTAAACCCTTGGGGCAGTCTTGTCCAAGTCATCTGGCGTTTCGAGCCCGTTACAGCATTTTCCCATTGGAAAGCGAAAATACATTGGCTTTCTGCGGCAATTCGGAGGCAAAAGAAGGCATCTTTGAGGTCTAAGACTGTAAAATAGGTAGCCCCGCCCGGAATTAAAGCAAGCAGGTTATACGGATTGGGCACAACTGGATGTATACTTACAACCGCATCATTGACTGCTCTCAAGTCCTGCACAGGGCGATACTCATCTGTACCGGGCTTTTGAACAGGCAGCAATGGGGTGTTCCAGGGGGAAGTACAGAATTTTAGGATTCCATACCGTATGAACTTATCCAGATAAGATTGAATATTCTTCTTAGCCTTCTGCGGGATATGATATTGCCGTAGGCTCACTGGATAAACCCCAAGTTTTAGTTCAATTCGAATGGGTGGAATATTGCAGGCCAGTCCTGGTGGGTTGTTCTCTGCCCAAACTCCTGGTATGTTGAATAAGGATTCATCACTCTTAGGGTTTTGGCTAGTCAACGCTGTATAAAGTCGCCACTCTTCTTCCTTTGGTACAGATAATGTCATAGTACCTGAAGGTCCATTAAACTTTAAGGATGTTGTTCCATTTGGTAGGAACGTTATCTGCGCTTGTAATTTTGATAGCAAATCACGTCCCAGCAATTGGACTGGACATTCAGGCATATAAAGGAATTGATGTTTTACTATGTGGCCTCCCAATGCACATTGTCGACTTTTAAGAACCGGTTTTGCAGCACTTCTTCCAGTTGCTCCTATTACGGTAATAGTTCTTCCAGATGGAGGAGCAACTAGGTCAGTCACCACCGAATGTTCAGCACCAGTGTCAATCATGAATGCACTCCTTTTTCCCCCTATTGATACATCGACCATAGGCTCCGCTCGACCAAGGGGGATGGAGCCCGGTCGGTATCAATAGTTCTCCATAACCGTGTCAGCCAATCCTACAAAGTCCCTATCTTCTCTATCGCGGGACCTTTGCGCTGCGGGATAGTATCTGTCTTCTCTTACACTTCCTCTGTTATTACTATTACTCCCTCCGGGACCTCCTCTACCTCTCGCTCTGCCTCTAAAGTTTCCATAACCTGCCCTGGGTGGGTCTCTCTCGTACTGCTCTCTTTTTGGACACTCGCTTCTCCAATGCCCTTCTTCTCTACAATACGCGCACTGATTCCTACTCAGGGGTTCCCTATTCCACCTACTATCGCCTCTATCTGGGCCCCGTCTATCTACGCCTGCGATCGCTACCGCTAGCATATCCACCTTTTTACGCATCTTGCGCTCTTCCTCTTTCTTACTTTCTGATTCCCTATTCATATACACCTTATTCGCTACCTCCATTAGTTGGGTGATGGACATTCCTGCGAACCCTTCTAACTTTTGTAGCTTGCGCTTAATATCTCCGTAGGCTTGGCTGACAAAGGCAGAGTTTACCATTCGGGAATTCTCAGTGTCTTCCGGATTAAAGGGGGTATACAAGCGGTATGCCTCCAATAATCGGTCATAAAAGACACTAGGCGCTTCATCACTTTTCTGAATCACCTCAACCGTCTTCGACATATTTATGGCTTTTTTCCCTCCGGCTCTCATGCCAGCAATTATAGCGTCTCTATAGGCTTTTAGATGAACCATATCTGCGCCATTAACATCCCAGTCGGGATCAGCATTAGGATAATGAGTTGCGGCCCATGCTGCTGGATTTGCTTGGTTTAAAGTACGGGCTTCTTCCTCCAGCACTTTAATGGCCGCTTGGTTTATCCTAGTCCTCTCCTCGTTGTTAAACAATGTCATTAATAATTGCTGGCAATCAGCCCAAGTTGGATTATGCGTCTGGACTATCAAGGTGAACAGGTCGGTCATGGCTTGTGGTTTTTCAGTATACGAGGAATTGTGGGTCTTCCAATTTAGGAGATCGGTAGTCGTGAATGGGACATATACGAAGATTGAGTCAGCATACACCATTTGACCTAAATCATTAAGGTATGCTGACCCGGGAGTCAAACGAAGTGGCATCTGATAATTTTTAGGTTTTTGGGTACCGGTCAGTTGTCGGGTTAGTACAGGGCTTCGTTGAGGGGCGTCGGTTAGGGGTTCCGGTCGAGGGGTAGTAAGGCATGAGGATGTAGAAGCTTTATCGGTGAATAGAATATTCCGAGCCGGGCTAGAGGAAGCCTGACCGGAAGCTTGAATTGGCGCCAAATCAGGATATATGGTTTTAACTGGGGTTGGTACCGGAAGGGGAGGTTTAGTAACGAGTGGGATGGATTCTGAGCTGGAGGAGGAAGTAGATGGGGACAACGGGGGAGGGGGTGTGGAACTTCCTGTACTTGTATCACTTCCCCTTGCAGAGAAGTAAGGGGGCGGCATAGGGATCTCGGACTCAGGGGGCGTGTCCAAAATGGGCGTAACCATGGCCCTAGTGGACAAACGAGTCCTGGCCACCATGAGGCGACATTGCTCCTCGTGGCATATTCGGATCCATCTTGGCGAGTCGTTTACGGCCTGCCTCCAACAATCAATGTATGGAAACTGTCCGTAAAGTTCAGGCCTACCTGATACAGCCACGTGTACCAGATTTGGATCTAAACTGCCACGTGGCGGCCATGCGGCAACCAAAGTAGGCCATTCCCTAGTGCACAAAGTGATCAAACGTGCAGGAGACATTTTAACCCCAAACTCACATACTGTGAATCCCTTTTTAAAATTCTTTATCATACAACCTAAGGGATCCAAAATCGTCGACTCCGACGCGCCCATACTTATCAATGGAGCGACGTTGACAACGAATGCTATACACACTCTATTCAACAGTCACACCCGTTCCTTCGGCAACAGCACCACGTGGTACAGTTACCAAGTGAAACGTACACAATAACACAATAAAAGCACTCAGGGAATTCCCGTACACACACAGCTGTTACACCAGTCACTAAGTAATCGATATTATGTCCTTTGGCGAAACTATACAGTCACCCACGCTATAATTCCCTATATATGAATTACCCGTCTATAACATACCCCAGTAACATCGTCTTTACAAACAGTAGTTACAGTACGGTTAGCATAGGTCAAAGTACAATTTAAGGTCACAATACAATTATTAGTGGTTATGGTGTTAGACATGCAATAGACGACAATTATTAGTACTTATATACAGTGTCAGTAAATATACAGGGTTATGGTACCGTGCACTATAATACAGCTACACACTATTAACACTCTCGCTAGACGGCAGAGCTCACGCTATCTAACAAGATATACACGCTACTAAACAATCTCTAACACATATACAATCCCAACTAATCTATTGGCCAGTACCTTGATGGACTACCTAAAACTATCTACATCCGTTTTGGTTAGCCACACTGCCCAAGCACCACATATAGCGAACTAGAGGGCGGAATTTACAACAAAACCCTTTTAGTCTATCTACTCTATCAAAAGTCTAGTGGGTTCCAAATTTACACGCCTTCCCACTTAGCCAAGATAGGTTGAGAGCTAGCGGACCGAATTTACACAGACGCCGCTTAGTCTCCCGGTCCCTCCGACCTAGCGAACAAATTGTACACCCTAGAACGCTAGTCTAGACAAGACACCGGTGTCCGGCTAGGGCTATTTACACAGAACCCCGCCTGACTCCAAACCAAATTAAACGGTCTTACTAAAGAGCGTTCAATTGAGCGGTGCGCCTTCGCTCCTTCCCTCCGACAGAGGGGGCAGATTCCATACACAGATTAACCCCTTATGGGCCTACCGCACAATCGGTATACCCCTAGTGGGTCCGCCGTCTAAAACAGCGGTCGTCTTACCTCCTCGTTCCTGAACCTGAGTTCACACTCATCGACGGGGACAACAGACCAGTGGCGCCGAGACGAAGGGAGGTCCACGCAGAAGTTCAGGGGTGCAGCCGTAGAGAACGTGGGCAAAGATAGACCGTCTCACGCCTCTGCTTCTCAGCTACCGTTGAACGATGAGCTTCCCGGCCAATGCACCAAATGATACCGGAGAAACTGACGGAAGCCAAGCACAGAGAGATGGACACAGGTTTCTTCAGGAAGGGATTCTTTATTTGGTTCACCGATCGGGACTCAGAGGGACTAATGTCACCAAAATACAACAAGTTCTGAGCCCCGGACAATAGTGCAGGCTCCTTATATAGGCACATAACTCCTCCCATATTAAGCTCCACCCGCACATTCTCTTAACCAATCAAAACAAATAAGAATTAACTTCCTGCTTGACCGCATGGCTTGTCCAGCACAATGGAGGAGGGGAATACTACATCCGGTATTCTTGCACATGCTCCGTACACTACTGATCGTATCTTGCCTCGTGCAACCAACCAACCGATACGTCAGCATATGCATGTACGCATGCCACGTGGTAATCTCGGCCTACTAAATTTATTTACTAAATTTATTTTTACCGAGATTCCACCACATAAGGGGTTAAAGTGAATTCAAAGGTAATTCCATATTTAATGTCTGAGAAGTCGAACTAAAAGCATAGGTGGCTTACCGGATTTTGCAGTTCGGCTATTTTGACCTTAAATTCACTTTGAATCCACCTTAGTGGATAACCTTGATAATTATTTAGTAAAGTATGAAATTCCGAAACTACAAGGTTTATAGTTGTACAGTTTCTACTGCAAATTTGTCTGCAACGACTGCATTTATAACAATGTTCTCACAAATTGTCTCATAATCAATCAGTATCCTACAAATTCCATCAGTCTCAGTTTTTCAGTCTGTTAGGCTTTCCTCGAGTAACATCTTGTCTGAAACTCTGTTTCACACTATGACAGACTCAGATTCATTTATTTGTAAATGTTCCCCTTTAAAGATATTGGATTTGGATGACGTATGCATTTGAAGATCAAACTTTATTTTTCAATGCAAACATACTTTTTCACAATATTGACATTTTAAACTCATGTAAAATGCTAGTATAGTCCTTATGGAACCAGTGGCGGATCCAGAGCCTGATCTCGGGAGGGGCACTTGTAGATTATTTATAAAAAATAATCCTGGCTCAATAACCACTACAGCTCAGTGTGGTAGTTATGGTGCCAGTAGTGCCAGGATCCCACCCCAGAGTAAGTAGTCATACCGTTTAAGAACAGTTTGACAACTTACCTGGGGTCTGCTGGGATATAGGACATAGGAGAAGTGGTGTTAGGGGTGAAGTGTATGTGTGAAAGGTGCAGTGTGTGTGTGAGCGGTGAAGTGAGTGTGAGTGCGTAAGGGTGACAGTGTGTGTATGGGGGCACTGTATGTATGTGTGGGGCAGTGTGTGGGGGGGGCACTGTGTGTATGGGGGGGTCGTGTGTGTGTGTTTGGGGCAATGTGTGTATGGGGGCAGCAGTTTGTGTAGGGCACTGTGTGTGTATGGGTGTGCAGTGTGCGGGGCAGTATGTGTATGGGGCAGTGTTTGTGGGGCAGTGTGTGCATGGGGACAGTGTTTGTGGGACAGTGTTGTATGGGGACAGTGTTTGTGGGACAGTGTTGTATGGGGACAGTGTTTGTGGGGCAGTGTGTGTACGGGGGCAGTGTTTGTATGTGGACAGTGTGTGTATGGGGTCAGTGTGTAGTGTTTGTATGTGGGGCAGTGTTTGTGGGTCAGTGTGTGTATGGGGTCAGTGTGTGTAAGGGAGAAGTGTGTGTAGTGTGTATGGGGCAGTGTTTGTGGGGCAGTGTGTGTATGGGGACAGTGTGTATATGGGGACAGTGTGTGTATGGGGACAGTGTGTGTATGGGGTCAGAGTGTGTATGGGGTCAGTGTGTGTAGTGTCTGTATGGGGTCAGTGTGTGTATGTGGGGCAGTGTGTGTAGTGTTTGTATGGGGGCCGTGTTTGTATGGGGGCAGTGTTTGTATGAGGGCAGTGTTTGTATGGGGTAAGTGTGTGTATGGGGTCAGTGTGTGTATGGGGGCAGTGTGTGTAGTGTGTGTATAGTGTGTGTATGGGGCAGTGTATGTGGGGCAGTGTGTATGGGGGGGAGGGGAGGAGGGCTTTTTTAATAAAAAAAAAACAAAAAATGTATTTAATAAAATATATTTATGCCCCCCTCATGGGGGGGAGGGGAGGAGGGAAGGGAGGTTTTTTAATGAAAAAAAAAAAATGTATTTAATGAAATATATTTATGCCCCCCCCCCAGTAGGGAATCCCTGGTGGTCCAGTGAACTCTAGCCCGCGCTCCAGGGCTAGAGTTCACTCGAGATTTGGAGCGTTGTCGTGGTAACCGCGGCAACGCTCCAAATCTCGCGAGAGGAGGACCCGGAGGAGCTGCTGGTAACAGCTCCCGGGTCCTCTCTCCCTCCCTTCCCTGCCGGCTGCCCCCCCCCCCCCCCTCCCCCCTCCCTCCCTCCCTCCCTCCCTCCCTCCCCCCCCTCCCCCCTCCCTCCCTCCCTCCCTCCCTCCTGGACCCGCCAATGTATGGAACGTTTAGCAAAACGTATTACTACAGAATACCACCTAGCGATAGAACTCAGAGAGAGCACCACCTGCTAGCAAGGAGCACCTGGTGGAACATGTGACCGGAAGCTGATGTTGCCTGGTTACCAACTGAAAACAACATGGCGACGCCGTAAGTGTAATATGAGCGGTCCACTGGTTACACTGGGGAGACCCCGAAAGACCTGTCTCATCCCCATTAACCGGAAACAACACGGGGAGGTGGATGAGATGTCTTCGGGGGCTCGGACACATATTGGGGGAGATATGTCGAACCGCCAAATAATTCCCGAGAAGCAGTTAACTGCTGTTGACCTGCCGAGAATAGGGTAAACAAGTTTAACTTGCCTTGCCATAGGGTAAGGGTGGGGGGCGAATGATCCTTAGCCTAGTTACTACGCCACTTACCACCTTATTTTATCCTCAGGAGGAGAGCAGCTCCGTTTAAAGACCAGTTTCCTTACACAGGTGAGTCCGTTCAAAGGGCACGAAAAAGCCCTTATGCAAAATGAAAACTAAAGCGGGGACATGGGGACATATCTCATATTTATTTATGTATGTATAAGTATACATATTAATTGACAGTAGACAATAGTGAACTTAAATGTTCCAGATTATTAAAGGGACACTATAGTGGTCTGAGTGCAGTGGCCCTGACTTTTTATTGTTCTTTATTTTTGTTGTGCAATGGTTAACAAACAAGCATGGAAAGTAATACCCACAAGTTTAACCCCTTAACACCGCAGCCAAATGTACAAGTTGTGAACGAAACAAAACGTAAACAAAACCTGGCATTTGCGCTATATGTCTGTCCAACCGTAATTCACCTCTTTCATATTAAATGCACCCCCCCTTATTATATATCATTTTATTTAGGGGAAACAGGGCTTTCATTTAATATCAAATATTTAGCTATGAAACATAATGTAATATGAAAAAAATGGGAGAAAATAAGATTTTATTTTTGATTTTTTTTAGTTCTACATGACATTTTAACTGTCAATGTCATAATAATGTTTGCTTTTACTGCAATAAAATACACATATTTGTATTCAGCAAAGTCTTAAGTGTAAAACAGTACCCCCTATGTACAGGTTTTATGGTGTTTTGGGAAGTTACAGGGTCAAATATAGCGTGTTACATTTGATTTGAAAATTGAAATTCGCCAGATTGGTTACGTTGCCTTTGAGACTGTATAGTAGCACAGGAAATAAATTTACACCCATAATGGCATACCATTTGCAATAGTAGACGACCCAAGGTATTGTAAATAAGGGATGTCCAGTCTTTTTTAGTAGCCATTTGGTCACAAACACTGGCCAAAGTTAGCGTTAGTATTTGTTTGTGTGTGAAAAATGCAAAAAACGCCAATTTTGGCCAGTGTTTGTGACTAAGTGGCTACTAAAAAAGACTGGACCATTTGCAATACCTTTGGTTGTCTACTATTGCAAATGGTATGCCATCATAGGGGTAGTTTTCATTCTTGGGCTACCATAGGGTCATAAAGGCAACGTAAGCAATCTGGCGAATTTTAATGTGAAAAAAATGAAACACAAGCCTTATATTTGACGCTGTAATTTTTGAAAACACCATAAAACCTGTACATGAGGGGTACTGTTGTACTCTGGAGACTTCGCTGAACACAAATATTTGTGTTTCAAAACAGTAAAAAGTATTGCAGCAATAATATCGTCCGTGTAAGTGCTGTTTGTGCGTGAAAAATGCAAAAAACGTCACTTTTACTGGCGATATCATGGTTGTAATACATTTTACTGTTTTGAAACACTAATATTTGTGTTCAGCGAAGTCTCCCGAGTAAAACAGTACCCCCCATGTACAGGTTTTATGGTGTCTTGGAAAGTTATAGGGTTAAATATAGTGCTAGCAAATTAAATTCCCTATACTTTCGGCATGGGTGGTCAGGCAGGTCCCGCTAATTGTAATTAATTAGGATACCTAATTATGTAAAATTATTACATAAATATATGTGTAGAATTAGTATATGTGTATATATATATACATATGTGTATATATATATATATATATATATTTTTTTTTTTTAATATTTTTATTTATATATATAGGTGTGTATATATATATATATATATAGGTGTGTGTGTATATATATATATATATATATATATATATATATATATATATATATAGTGATATATACGTATATATTTATGTATATAGATACCGTGTTTCTCCGAAAATAAGACCGGGTCTTATATTAATTTTAGTCACACAAAACCCACTAGGGCTTATTTTCAGGGTAGGGCTTATTTATTTACGGTACCGGTATGTACATTGAACCCCCCCTTTAATTAATCCACCCCCCCTTTAATTAATCCACCCCCCCTTTAATTAATCCACCCCCCCTTTAATTAATCCACCCCCCCTTTAATAAATCCACCCCCTCTAATTAATCCACACCCCCCTTTAATTAATCCACACCCCCCTCTAATTAATCCACCACCCCTTTAATTAATCCACCCCCCTTTAATTAATCCACCCCCCTTTAATTAATCCACCCCCCTTTAATTAATTCACCCTCCCTCTAATTAATCCACCCCCTCTAATTAATCCACCACCCCTTTAATTAATCCACCCTCCCTTTAATTAATCCACCCTCCCTTTAATTAATCCACCCCCCTTTAATTAATCCACCCCCCTCTTTAATAAATCCACCCCCTCTAATTAATCCACACACCCCCTCTAATTAATCCACACACCCCCTCTAATTAATCCACACACCCCTCTAATTAATCCACACCCCCCCCTCTAATTAATCCACACACCCCCCTCTAATTAATCCACACACCCCCTCTAATTAATCCACACCCCCCTCTAATTAATCCACACCCCCCTCTAATTAATCCACACCCCCCTCTAATTAATCCACACCCCCCTCTAATTAATCCACACCCCCCTCTAATTAATCCACACACCCCTCTAATTAATCCACACACCCCTCTAATTAATCCACACACCCCTTTAATTAATCCACACACCCCTCTAATCCACACCCCCCTCTAATTAATCCACACCCCCTCTAATTAATCCACCCCCCCCCCCTCTAATTAATCCACACACCCCTTTAATTAATCCACCACCCCTTTAATTAATCCACCACCCCTTTAATTAATCCACCACCCCTTTAATTAATCCATCCCCCCTTTAATTAATTCCCCCCCTTTAATTAATTCACCCCCCCTTTAATTAATTCACCCCCCCTTTAATTAATTCACCCCCCCTTTAATTAATTCACCCCCCCCCTTTAATTAATTCACCCCCCCCCTTTAATTAATTAAGTCCCAGACATAAAATACCGGTATCTACTCACAGTTCAAAGAGTCCGACCACTGGGTGCCTCACCGCCCGGAATGGATCCTTCCGCTGAAGATCCGTGAAGGCAGACTGACGGCGCTGCGCATGTCGTCATCACGCTGCGCGATGCCGCGGCCCGCAACGCTCCTCCCCTCCTCCTCATGGAAGACCCGCCGGGCCGCAAAGGTAAAATGCCTAGGTCTTATTTTCGGGGTAGGGCTTATATTGCAGCCCACCCCGAAAATTCGGCTAGGGCTTATTTTCGGGGTAGGTCCTATTTTTTCGGGGAAACACGGTACTACAAATGTAGTATTTTGAGTTGTTTGGTGTAGCCACTTTAGAATGGCTAGCATAAACAGGGACAGGCCAAGGTCAGGGGAATCCAGAAATCAGAGTAGTCGGTAAAACAAGCCAATGGGTCGGTACAGGCAGCTAACGAAGCATAGTCAGGACAAGCCGAGGTCAGGGAATCCATGGAAATCAAGCAAACAAACTGCGGTGGATTCGGGAAGGGAAATTTTTGCTGAAAAGTCGTTGGACATCTTCTGATTCCAAAGGAGGGTTAGGATTTGGGGTCTGGGCAAATATAATTTGAGACAAAATTTGGACCATAAACTCTAGAAATGGGCATGGTCTACCTATGGCGTCCTTTTTATAAAGCACATAGGCATTGAAAATTGCAATCTGGGTTATGTAAACTGCTATTTTCTTGTACCAGGTCCTACTCTTCCGGTTCACCAGATAGGGTTGTATGCACTGATCAGCCAAGTCTACTCCTCCCATAAACTTGCTGTAATCCACAATGCACTTCGGCTTCTCCAGCTGCTCAGTTCCACCTCTCACAGACACTGGCACTGAAGTTTCGTCGTGCATTGTAGACAACATGTACACATCTTTCCTATCGGTGAAGCGAAGGGCAAGCAACTCATCCTGGCGGAGCGCTGAAAGGGAGCCTCTACTGCGTCTACCTCTTGCCAGGGTTTGGGGGAAACCTCTACGATTCTTACGCACTGTGCCACAGGCTACGGTGTCAAAGCAAAATAGAGTTTTAAATAACTCTATGCTTGTGTAATAGTTGTCGACCCATAGCCTGTATCCCTTATTTAACAAGGGAAGGATTAGGTCCCACACCGTATCGGGACCGTTTAGAAGGGATATACTGTTTAAAAAGTAATCTACCCTTAAATTTCATTAAGGACTCATCTATACAAATATTTCTTCAGGGACATAATTTTGGGAGAATTTGTCTGACAGGAGTTCAATTAGGGGCTGAATTTTGTACAGCCTGTCAAACAATGGGTCATTTCTTGGGGGGCACAGTGTGTTGTCGTTAAAGTGGAGGAAACGCAGCAGCTGCTCATAGCGATCCCTCTTCATAACCCCAGGGAAAAGGGGGGTCGCCAGGATGGGGTGCTTGTACCAGTAGGACCTGATACTCGGCTTTTTGACAATGCCCATAAGTAGAGTTAGGGCCCAAAATTTGCACATTTCTGCGAGATCCGTGGGGTGCCACATATTACGCCGATTGTAATGTGACCCCGGATTCGCAGTCAGATATTGGTTGGCAAATAAATTGGTTTGCTCAACCAATAACTGAAATACGTCCTCTGACATAAACAAATCAAAATATTTGAGGGGCTCCCAAGCATCCACTATAACCGTGATGTCAGGAGTTGCCGTAAATGGGGGAATATCTGGGGTCGTCAGGTTTGGGGGCACCCAGTCTCCATCTGGCATTGGGGTTGCTGAGCGTCCTCTTGTTGGTGGTGGTGGGGCACCATCACTAGAGGAGTCAGTCATAGCCTCAATGTCAGAGGCAGTGATAGTGTCACTGTCTTGCAGAGTGTCACTATCACTGCCTGCCAGAATGGCGTACTCCTCCTCGGCCGAGTAGCGACGTGCCATTCTAGGGCGGGGACTACTCAATAATTAATAAAAAAAAAAAAAAGGGGGGAAATTACTAAATTCCTACCTGCCTAACACCCTACTACCCACCCTCAAAAACCCACAAAAGATAAAATAAATGTACGGATCGCAGTTTAGGCTGCTGCGACCAGTACAGAAAGGGTTAATTTTTATTTAATTTTCTGTTTTTTTAAGAAAAATAACCCCCCCAAAAAGTCAGCCTGATCAGAGAGCCCTCTGATCACAGTGATCACTGGTACAATACTGTACAGTAGCGATACTGTACAGTACAGTGATCACGGCAGCGGGGAAAGGGTTAAGGGAGATTTGGGTTGCTGCGGCTGACAAAGGGTCAAAAAAAATTTAAAAACATTTTTTGACCCTAAAAAAAAAAATGAATAATAGTACAAATGTACTAAAATCCCTAAACAGGCTGATCACAGTGTAAAATGCCGTGACCAGCACTGGAAGGGTTACATTTTTTAAAATTTTTTTTTTTAAACTTTTACTTTATTTTTTAACAATTTTCTCTCCACAGGACTCTCCAGCTACGATCTCTGTGCCTCTCTCTCTCTCAGATCGAAGTGCGGTGTGGAGAGGGGCAGAGACAATGTGTCAGCCAGTGATTTAAAATCATTGGCTGACACATTGTAACAGTGATCGCAGTGACTGGCTGTCACTGCGATCACAAACTGCAGATCACCACGGATTGGCCACAGGGGACCTGCCTGGGTTGCCAGGCAGGTCCCCCAACCGTGATCTGCAGTTTGGGAGGGATCGGAGCCATGTGGGTGGGCTAAAACGCCGCAACGTGCTATGCCGCCGTGAAGGCGTTTAAGCCCATAAACGCCAGGACGGCATAGCACGTCGTAACAGCGCGAACGGGTTAAATAAGATATGCAAAGTGACTTTTTCAAAATAGGGCATGTTAAAATGTTGCATGTCTTATCAAAGAAAATAAAAAATATAGCGGATTAGCTAGGCAGTCATGACTAAGTATAAATCAAAAGAGAAAATGTGACATTCAAAATAGCTAGCCAGATAGGAGTATCTAATACTTAGCAGCAAATTAGGGATTATTCTAGTTTACAGTGAACGAATAATCTAAATTTTATTAAAGACAGGAGGCGAATATTTGCTTATCTTTCTTTACTGTAACTCCCAGCAGCAAAAAAAGTAGTTAACAAAGTTGTAAAAAAATTCAACCAATCATAACACATCATACAACAATATAGTGCCATCAGACTCCTCCCACTTCCTCTTTCTTGGTGGTGCCCATCAGCGGTAGTAGTCGTCAACCATGTAAACTGGAAACATTCTGGAACCATAATTCCGGTGTGCAAGAAATCAACCATGTAAACGTGTAGTCGAGTAGATGCAAATGTGATTTTCACACTAGGAGAAAAGAAGAGAAAACTCGTGAAAGTATGGTCTCTTACATAAGAGAAAAAACACAAGTACGCACTCAAGTGACAGTTCCGATTATTTGATAGGGTTAAAAGACCATAATGATAATATGCGATATAGTGCTAGGTTGCACCAGATTAACATTAAACCGTATACCTATAACAACCAATTTGCAAGAGGATGTACATGCAATAGTAATAGGAAAAAAGGAAAACTTACCCTAGGAGTGGGTTCCATAGTGAAAGGGAGGGAAAATATTCGCCTCCTGTCTTTAATAAAATTTAGATTATTCGTTCACTGTAAACTAGAATAATCCCTAATTTTATGGCAGGACAGGAGGCTTCATATTTGCTGTTTTAACGCTCTTGAATAAAAGAACAAGCCGCATGTGACGTAGGTTTAAAATAAAAGGTTCGAAAGGTAGATTCCCTTGACCAATCTGTGGCGGATAAAATATCAGCCAACGAGCTGCCCGCATGAAAGGCAGAGGATGCGGCTGCTCCTCTAACGGAGTGGGCACCGAAAGATTGATCGATCCCTGCTTGGGTAAGCAACCATCTTATCCAGCGTGCGATCGTGGGGGAAGAGACCGGTTTGTGAGGTCTAACGTAGGAGACAAAAAGAGGTCCAGTAGGGGCACGTAGAGAATTCGTGTTCTCAATGTAACAACGGATACACAGGGCTATACAGAGAGACGGTCTGTCAGGAAAGTATGGATAAAATACTGAGGAAGAATTAGTCTTAGTGCGTCTAGTAATAGTAAACCTGACACCGTCTGGTGCGAAGGTCACAGCATGAGAGTCAAAGGCCTGAACGTCTGAAACTCTGTGGAAGGACACCAGGCACAGGAGCAGGGCCAATTTCGCAGAGAGTTGGCGTAGGGATAAAGCCTCGCTAGACGGCCAGGAATCCAGCAGTTGGAAAACCTTAGAAATATCCCAGAAGTTAGAGTATTTAGAGGCAGGTGACCTCGTCAATCGTATGCCCCGTAGGAGTCTGCACATGGACGGGTGTTTCCCAACCAAGGAATTATCAACAGTGTCATGGGCTGCCGAAATGGCGGAATGGAAAATATTAATCGATCGGTATGATTTACCTTGATCGAAAAGGGATGATAAAAAATTAAAAATTGTTGAAAGAGTTGCTGAAACGGGATCGAGGTCCCTTTCCAGACACCAGCTGACCCAAACCCGCCATGCGGAGAGGTAGGTTCGTCTGGTTCCTGGAGCCCACGAATCCCACAGGAGCGTCTGAGCAGTGCGTGAAAGTCCCGCGACATGCCAGGCTCCCCTGAAACTGTCCAAGCTACCAATTGGAGATGGCCCTGTAGGGCGAGTGGATGGTAGTCGCCTGTTGGGTTCCTGGGGACCCGACGGGAGCGAGGTAGTAGAATTGGGTAGTCTACTGATGGTTCCAGGAGGGTGGGGAACCAAGTCTGGGCCCACAATAGTGGAGTGATTATTACAATCTTGGCCATTTGTGCTTTGACCCGGTGAAGGGTCCGTTGAATCATCGAGAAAGGAGGGAAGGCATAGGCTCCTCTCTGCGGCCAAGGTTGCAGAAAAGCGTCGACAGCCAGGGATAGAGGGTCTGGTAGCCAGCTGAAAAAATTGTCTGTTTGACGGTTCAGGCGAGATGCAAAGAGATCGAGTGTGAGGGGCCCCCGTAATAGATGAATGTGGTGAAACAGGAAGGGGTCTAATTGCCAATCGCTGGCATCCCTCCAATGACGTGAAAACCAGTCTGCGACTAGGTTGTCGGGTCCTGGGAGATATTCCGCTCGAATGGACAGATTCCTGTCCAGGCAGAATTGGTACAGATCTTTGGTGAGATCGGACAGCAGTTTGGATTTGGAACTTCCGAGGCGGTTTACATTCCGTACTGCGGAGATGTTGTCCATCCGAAGTACTAGGGAGCAGTTGGACGCGTTCTTGGCAAAGCTGCGGATCGCGAAGGATCCAGCAATGAGTTTGAGACAATTTATATGGAGTGCCTGTTCTGAAGGGGACCAGAGACCCCCTGTGGAGGTTCAGGCACATGTAGCGCCCCAACCCAGAAGGCTTGCATCGGATTCCAGGATAAAATCTGGTTGAGATCCGAAGATCGCTTTCCCATTCCAGGCTTCCATATTGCGAAGCCACCAGTGGAGTTCGATGAGAACCTCGTCTGTCAGGGATATGAATTGGTCGTAAGAGGTTGAGCGATGCAAGTAGGAGGTTTTCAACCGTTGCATTGTTCTGTAGTGTAAAGGCCTGGGAAATATAGCTTGAATTGATGCGGACAGGAGTCCAAGAATGTGTGCAAGATCGCGGAGCCGAGGTCGCTGTGAAGAGAGTAACTTTTGAATTTCTTTCTTTGTTTTTGATTTTTGGATAAGGCAACTGCAAAGTCGCCTGAACCGAATCTATTTGAAAGCCCAGAAACTGGACTATTTGAGAAGGTTCCAGATCTGATTTCTGGAAATGTATTACAAAACAAGGTTTTGAAGGAGAGCAGAGGTCATGTGTGTGTGTGTTTGCGGAGCAAATGTTGGTCTTGGACCATAATTAGGATATCGTCCAGATATATGATGGAGCGTACTCCTTGAGAACGGAGTAGAGCTATGACCGGCTTCATTAACTTACCTTCCATCTTGAAATGACGGTATGTGATAAATTGGTTCAGTGCTTTGAGGTGGATAATAGGACGGTGGTCTCCCGTCTTTTTCCGTACTAGGAAAATGTTGCTGATGAAGGTGTGAGGGAAAGGCGAAAGTTCGATCGCCCCTTTGTCTAGTAGTTTGTGTAACTCTGAATTTAAGGTTAGTTTGTCTACTTTCGACATCTCTAGAGCTGTCGGAGGAAAGTTTTGAATGGGGTGTGTAAGGAAATCTATCTTGAAACCCCTGACTGTATGAAGGATCCAGTGATCCTGAGAGAGTAGTTTCCACTGTCGGAAAAAAAGGGTTAATCGACCAGCAATTGGTACATTTTTTAAATAAGTAAGGTCCATTACCTGAAGCAGTGCGTCCGCGCAGGGATGCAGAACCACGTCCTGGGATGGAGCCTCTGGTTTTTAAGAGCTGTCTGTGATAGGGTCGGGTGGGTCCTGAGGACCAATAGTCTGTGGGTCGGGGTCTGTAGCCTGCAAAGGCTGCTCTACTGGTAGCTCGACCCCTGAAGCAACCAGCTCTCCCAGAAAAACGATGTGTTTGGGACCTGAAAACCCTGCGTAATGAGGACTGGGCTTTATTTAGAGTAGTAAAAACCGAGACATGCTTGGAGAGGTCTCGCATAAACTTGTCGTCGAATAATAAACCATTGGCTTCTGGCCCCAACTCTTTAGAGCTTAAATCTACCAATTTGGCATCAATTTTATAGAGTGCTGCTTTCCGTCTCTCTACCAACATTGCCACATTGGCGTTGCCCAATAGGCATAGAGCTCGCTGAGCCCATTCTCTTACGGTGTGTGGGTAAAAATCACCGCTAGTGAGTGCCTCATCTGCCAGGATAAAAATCTGGATTATAGGACCTGAAATGTCCAGAAGTTTGTCTTGGGCCGTTTTTAACCCTTGTTCGATACCCTTACAAGGGTCTTTGCCAGATTTGGTTAAATAAGTGACCAGCATAGGGTCAAATTCAGGGGTAGAGGCAACTTTGCCTGGAATAGTAGGTCTTGGACACTCAGCCCTTAATTTATTTCTAATCTCTTTCTCAAGTGGCTTGCAAAGCCACATTTTGCAGAAATTGGCAATATGATCAGGAGGGTCAAACAAGGGGGAGGCCTGAAGCACCCAGAAGGATGTCTGAGGCAGGCTCTTTAGATGAAGGGGCACCTTTAGTATCCTGATTGAGAAAAGTTTCCTTAACGAACTCCGATGCTGAGGAATCAGCCGTGGAATCCTCATCAGAGTACATGGGGTCATAATCGTTTAAAATATGGCCAGCTAATCGGGAAGTAGATCCCTCAAGGGGATCTGCAGGATCCTGCACGGTGTGAGGCAGAGAATATTTCAAAACTTTGGCAGGAGCTTTGCCTTTGCCCGCCGTAGCGCTATTCCCTTTCCAGGGTCTTTTGCGCGGGGCATTTTCCTGGTCAGAAAGATGGGAGTCCTCTGAGTCAGAGGGTAGTTGTGTAGAGGGGTGAACTTCTGGAGCAGTCTGCTCATGATAGGCTGCCAAAGCCTTGGGAAAGGACTCCGCAATGGTAGAGAAGAGCCATTCCCGAAGTTCTGCAGAGATTGCAGGGTCTTGGCGGTCTGACATAATTTAGTTAGTGTCTAGAAATATTATTAGAGAGAAACTGTCAGATTGAAATTATAAATAGTTGATATTAATTTATATTAGTCCTGTTTGACAGTGAAACGATGAGGCAACTCAACTAGAGTATTGGGAAAGAGTGGGGGTCACCCACTATGTGTATTAAATCACTAATGTGGATAGTGAATATTATGGGTGTCACCCAGTAGATAAGGTGGTGTTCCACCACTTAGACCTTAAGTAATAGGTATATATAATAATCAAAATGGTGGGGGTCACCCACTAGTACTGAAGCAGATGGTGATAACTAGTATAGTATAGATGTGTAATGGTAGTAGAGATTACCCACAATAGAAAAATATATATGGTGATAAGTGGGGGTCACCCACAGAAATAAACAAGGTGGGGGTCACCCACAATACAGAAACATATATAGTGGCAAGTGGGGGTCACCCACAGAATAATAAGGTGGTGTCAGCCACACAGTAAAAATATAATAATGTAAAGGTAGATTATAAACCAATTGTTTTATTAGTAAAACAGGGAGGGGGTCACCCAAACAGTTTGAGCAGGCTATATCTTGAGCAAGGTACCTGCAAGTGTATAGAAAGAAAGAGAGATCAGACTTCTGATCCAAATGGGTACAAGGCAACAGAACCCTTAATGAAAGGGTTAACTTGTATGGTAGACTTACCTTCCGAAAGGGCTATACAGATGCCCACAGTAGAATCCTCTGTCAGGAGCCGCGGAGCCTGGTGAAAGAACGCGAAACCGTGATCAAAGATGGCCGCCGCGAGTAAGAGGGGGCGGGAAACGAAAAAGGGCGCGAAGGCTGTAATGAAGGTAACGGACTCCTGGGAGATGGAGTCCGTTACTGAAGAGATTCCCCTGACTGAAGGGGAAGGAAATAACCCGGCAGGCCGTTTCTGTAGTGAAATAACAGAACGGCCCAGTGGGAATTGAATATGTAAAACAAATTAAAGGTGCAGAACTCTTTTAATAAAAGAGATCAGAAAGAAACCAAAAGCATAGATATATACATAAAAAAGGGTTCTAGGGAACAAATCATAACAAGGTATTCCATTGAGCACAAGTGACAAGCTTCAATGCAACCTGTGTCTTAATATTTGGACCAAGGGTTTAATTAAAATAGTAATAATAGACATATTCATGTAAAAAAATTATGAAACAATTAATGACAAGATAAAAAATTATTAATGAGACTAGGCAACGTAATTAGAATAGACTCACCTGGGAGGCAAGCAGCAAAGAAAGAGGAAGTGGGAGGAGTCTGATGGCACTATATTGTTGTATGATGTGTTATGATTGGTTGACTTTTTTTTCAACTTTGTTAACTACTTCTTTGCTGCTGGGAGTTACAGTAAAGAAAGATAAGCAAATATGAAGCCTCCTGTCTTGCCATAAAATTAGGCAAGCATTGCCATCTGCTTAATAGAGGTCTGACACACATGTATCACGTACATTCTGAACATGGCAAAGCCTAAAAAGAATAAGAATGAGCGTAGGTTTATAAAAACAGGCTGAATTAAACTGGCTAAAACAAAACATGAGAAAATGCCACTGGAAACGGATATTAAGAGAGGAGAGTAACAGTTATCCTTGCAATTCCAATAGGGTAAATGATATAGATGCATAATTATGTTGTTTGCTAGTATTCAGCCCATACCAGAAGTATACCACATCAGTGAGTCCATCTCAGTGCAGAGCGTGCTGTCACTTCTAGTCCTCTTAGGGTTGTTCACTTTTCTTTTGGTGGTATCAGGACTCTCCGCTGCTGTCCTTTGGTCATGCAACCAGGTGACACGAGGTATATGTCTCCGGATCAGGTCTGCAGTGCTGTGGATGGAGAGATTTGCTTCTCCAAGGACAAGATGAGTTGTGAGCAATTTGTCTCCGTGATGGCTTGTTGCGCTGTCTTCTCTGCTTGGTCCCTTTAGGGAAGCGCTGAGGATGCTGTAACAAGCAGCGTCGAGGTGCAGGACAGCTTTGAAGGAGTGGCCCTGTCTTTATAACCCTGCAATGTAAACTTTTTAAAACGCAGATTTTTTTTTTCTGTTTTTTTTAAAGGGCAATGTTTACATTACATAGTTAAGATCACCTCTAGTGGCTTTCAGTATTACAGTAGGGACTACTAGTTCTTGACAAAGGCGCATACCAGCGCCGAATCGCGTGTCGAGCAGACGCTCCACTGGTCGTTTTTAACACTTGGACAGCTTTTGCATGCCTTAGCAACTTCCTATTACTATAAATATTAACGATCTCCCTGAGCAAGTAGGCAGTAGTTAGATGAGTTAGTATTGGCTATATTTTTGGTAGATGATAGGCTGCCTTTGAAGCAGCAGTCTTTAGCTTATTTCACATGGGTCATATCTAGTTTATGAGGGGTTACCCTGAAGCAGTTATTTACAGATTTTTGAGCCTGAGTGCCCAAACCGCAATACATGCCAACTTTTTTCCCCTCAAAGTGCCAACATGGCACTTAAACCTGAATACTGAGGTTTAAGTTTAGAAAAAACAACTCGTACAGCTGTCCGAGCTAATTAACATATTTTGTTTTAAAAGAAGAACACAACAGAGTTCAATGTTACAAATTTAAATAATTATAAAAATAGATAAAATTAAGCTTATATTTATTAGTATCTCCAACAAATGCAATACACACCGACTGCTGAATACATACACACACACCGACACACAGACAGACTGCTAAATACGCACACAGACAGACTGCTAAATACGCACACAGACAGACTGCTAAACACGCACACACAGTCCGCTGAATGCACACACAGTCCGCTGAATGCACACACAGTCCGCTGAATGCACACACAGTCCGCTGAATGCACACACAGACTGCAGAATACATACATACAGACTGCTGAACACACATATACACACACACACACTGCATTGAGGGGTGTGGTGGGTGGGGGTGCTGTGTGTGGGGGGTGGGGGCGTGGTGGGGGTGCTGTGTGTGGGGGGTAGGGGTGCTGTGGGTGGGGGTGCTGTGTGAGGGGGTGTAGGGGTACTGTGTGGGGAGGTATAGAGGTGCTGTGTGGGGGGTTGTAGGGGTGCTGTGTGGGGGGGAGTAGGGGTATTGGCGGGTGTAGGGGTAAAGATACATAAAAAAAAAAAAGCTTTATTAAATCTTTATCCCCCCTCCCTTCTTCTTACCTTTGGTGAAGGAGAGACACACACACACAGTCATCCCTGGTGGTCTGGTGGTGGTAAGTATGGGTCTGTGAAGCAGCTCTCCTTTCCTCCCGCGCAATGCTGTGTGGAGCATTGCCATGGTAATGCACGGCAACGCTCCACACAGATTGCTTGCGGGAGGACAGCTGCTTCACAGATCCCTCCCCCTGACCTCCCGACACGGAAGCAAAGTAGGCACCTGCCGTTTTGGACAGGCAGGTGCCTACTCTGCATTGTTGCTGACAGCCAGTGGTCCTCTCCCCCGGCGACCTATTGCCGCGTGCCCACAGAGAGGGCCTGCCATGCCACCTGTGGCACATGTGCCATAGGTTCGCCATCACTGATCTATACAGTATATTGGCTCTGAGCACTTGCCCATAAGGGATATTATACTAGGGGCAATTTAATATTCCATTGTTGGTTTCCCAGCTGTTATAGTTTCTCAGCCTGGGGTTTACTGCTTTGGATCACCCCATATGTGACGGAACGCCGTCACTTAATGCCATGCCCACATGTACCCACCCACTTGTCCTGTCACATTGGACCTCCAAGGACTTGGACTGTGGACTCAGGGGGGTCCAACAGATTTGTTGCAGGCCCGTCGTGGGTCTGGCCACAGGTCTGTCTATTTCTAAGGGGGGAGATATGTGATGGATGGCCTGATTTGTTTGGCGTGGGCCACAAGCGTGCGGCGCCATTTTTGTGACTGTTTTCTATGTGTCTAGATGTCGATGTGTTGTGTGCCTGTATTCTACATAGAGCAGTGTGTGTGTCTGTATATGTAGCTGTGGGTCAACAAAGGGGGTGGGCAGCAGCTCTATAAGCTATATAGTATAGTTAGGTGTGAAAGGTATTCTGTGTGTTAATCACGGTAAATGCTGCACTGTGAGTGACCACCTGCTGTGGGAGCCAGCAAGTCTAACTACTACAGCAAAGGGCTCTGTTGATGTAACCAGAGATTGCTCTGAAGGGACGAGGGGTCCAATCAAGAAAACCTTTTGTTGTCATGGTGTGTTGGCACAGGGGGAGGGGGTAACTAGTGAAAGGAATCACTTTGTTGCTTTGTAGTTCATTCTCTGTGATCTGTTCTGTATTCCCATTGGTGAAAGTGTTGTGTAATTGTATGGCGACCCCCTGCTGGGGGTCTGTGTATAACTTGGCTGTACCATGTCCCATTAAACAGTTCAGTCCAGTTGTACTTCCAGAACTATGTGTCGTCTAGTTACTGAGGGATTTTGTCTTGGATATTTTACTGCTTCTTCAGCTACAAGGATTATACAGCGGATATACTTATGCTAGGTATTTGGAGCTCCGCTACACCATATATTCCAATTTCCTTTTCTTTCTATGGCTGATTAATAAGATAAAGTCACTGGTTAACACCATATGTCGTCTTCTTTACTCTACAATTTCTGCCTGATCATTTACACTGCCTTAGGATCAGTCTGCTACATTTATTGTTATATATTAGATGCTACATCAGACCTTTCTAGCCCACAGCAGTTTATAAGACTTACCTGGGTGCTTTCAATTTGTATGCAATTTTGCAACATAGTTTCAGGTCACATTCACCTGCTTTTTAGTCTATTTCCAAGCTGGGAGATCATTCTGACTATCTCTATATAGGATCCATCTACTTGTCCAATTTGATTTATTTTCTATTTTTTTATTTTTTTTTACCTTTTCACATGTTTCTGGCACAGTTTTTTTTGTGTGTGTGGTTTTTTCTTTTTGTATCCTTTTTTTTAGGATTTAATAAAGTTGTGAGTTATAAATGTTTAAGGTTTTTCATTCCAATGTTGAACTAGTACTTTAATAAAGGTAATAGGATTGGTATTGGGCTTGTCTTTCACTAGTCTGTACTAATCTTCTTCTTACCCCACAACCATTACAGGCTCAGTGTTAGGTTCTCTTTCATCGTCTTTGTATATTTACAGCAGGGACTACATTATCGTATAGACAAGCTAGAACCTGATCCAACATCAACTTTTTTGTCTAATTTTATCACAAGTCCCCTGGGTGCAGCAGCCGTGAGGATCAGCTTTAGGTAAGTATAACCTACCTTTAACTGCACCCCAAAGCCACTGGAAGCTCAACAGGAGGTGTCACTTTCAGGGGACTTTGCAAAATATCCAAAAAGTGACACATCTGCTCTCTTTAGCCAAGCCCTGGCCACAATTAACTCCTCTGTCTTTTGGTTACCACAAAGACTATTTAAAAAAAAAAAAAATACAGACATAAAAAATAGAACTCAAACCACTCCTTTATTGTTCAATTAAACTAAATAACAAAAATAAATAATGCCAGGAATTAAATTGGAACTTTAAGTTCCTTCTTCTTCAGCTTGACTTAATATTGTGTTTTACTTATTCCCTATATTTTAACAAATGTATTTGTGAGATGTGAAAATAAAAGTTAAATTTAGAAATTCACACGTCCTACAACTGAATACCTCCATCTTTTGCTCCCTATCAAACATTTTTGTAAGCCGTGTCCATTTTTTAGGTGGCATCAGCCTAGAGCAGGCGTGTCCATCCCGCGGGCAGCATGTGTCCTTAAAGTGCTTGTAATGTGTCCCAGTTGCTATCCAGGCTGCCAGGCGGCGAGGGAGGTAGGGAACCCATTATTTCCTGTGCTCTTTCTACACAGCTCCTACGCACGCCCTGCAGTGAGCTGACAGCTGGGATATGACATCATTACTGGGCACGCAAGGGACCTTTACAGGAAGAGCACAGTGATCCCATCACAACAGCAACCACTGCCACCAGGGAAAGGATCTACTTCAGCCCTCCAAGAACAAGGGAGTGTGATTTGTTTGTGTGTGATTGTATGTGTACATGTGTGGGTCAGTAATTGTGTGCGTATAGGTCTGTGATTATTTATATATATGTATGTGTGTGTGTGTGTGTGTGTGTGCGCGCGCGCGCGCATATCTGTAATTGTGTATGTAGATAGCCCCCTAATTTGGTATCCTTAAAAATAGTAGTCCCACATAAGGATAAAATATAAGGGAGTTATAACCGAGGCTAAAAGTGAGAAGCACTAGGTGTGTCATATAAGCCAGGTATATGTCTGGAAAAAAAAATATATACCGTATATACTCGAGTATAGGCCGACCTGAATATAAGCCGAGGCCCCTAATTTTACCCCAAAAAACTGGGAAAACTTATTGACTCGAGTATAAGACTAGGGTGGGAAATGCAGCAGCTACTGGTAAATTTCTAAATAAAATTAGATCCTAAAAAAAATTATATTAATTGAATATTTATTTACAGTGTGTGTATATAATGAATGCAGTGTGAGTGTGTATATAAGTGCAGTGTGTGTGTGTGTGTGTTGCAGAGCCTTGGTGGGGGGTGGGCATGTTTATTATTTATTTTTTTAATCATTTTAATAAATTTTTGTTAAATTATTATTTTATTTTATTATTATTTATATATATATATATATTTTTTTTTTTTCGTCCACCCTCCCTGCTTGATACATGGCAGGGAGGGGGGCTCTCATTCCCTGGTGGTCGCTACCTGCCTCCACCATAGCCACAGAGCCAAAAGTATTTTTCAATAGAAAAAACAGAATCGGTTTCATTCCAGTTATTTCTGAGTTACAGTTTCCTTGATATATAAAATCATTCTGTAAAGAGTTAACTATGCTGAAATAGGAGAATGAAATTGTGTGTGATTTTAAAGGACTTAAATAGTGGTTACCTAGTGCTCACAAGCTGATCGTTGCAAGTAAAATTCAAATGTTATATATTTCATTCTAACAAACCATGTATGACAAAGAGAATCAAGAGATGGAGAAGCTCTTACCTCTCCTACAGCTCCCTCCTCCTCCGCGCCGGTGTCCGGTCAGCTCCCCTGTGAGCTCACACTGTAAGTCTCGCGAGAGCCGCACTATGACCCCGCGGCTCTCGCGAGACTTACTCTGGGAGCTGACAGAGGTGCTGAACGGACCGGCGCGGAGGAGAAGGGAGCTGACAGGAGCTGCAGGAGAGGTAAGAGCTCTCTGCCAGCCCCCAGTCTGTGTTATGGCAATGTAAATTGCCATAATACAGACATTGACTCGAGTATAAGCTGAGTTGGGGTTTTCAGCACAAAAAATGTGCTGAAAAACTCGGCTTATACTCGAGTATATACGGTGTGTGTATATATATATATATATATATATATATATATATATATATATATATAAAGGGAGTTATCGACTAATCAAATTAAATAACAAAATTAAAAAAGAGCTTTCGAAGTTTTATTATATAAATTAATTTATATTATATATTTTATGTGTGACCAAAGACACAATGTGGCCCTAGAAAGCCAAAAGGTTGGACACCCATGGGCTAGAGAAAGCATATAGGGAAGAGAAGAAATAAAAACAATGTTTCTCTTTCTACTCAATTGTAATGCGTTTTCGTTCTGTCTGAAATTTAGTTTGTTTTGAGGAGCTCCCGCTTGCTTTCATATGCACATGTGAAGTTCATGTGTATAGATTTTCCATTTAAATCTAAATTAAAGTTAATTATAGCTTGTTTGAAAGTGAGAAATGTTGTGAATTCAAAATTAATTTCAAATTTAAAGAATACTGTAGTGTTAGGAATTTATATCTGCAGTCGTTTCACTACAATATTCACGTCCCTACTTAGTTTTAGTGTGTGTCCCAGCCTGCAAAAAACAAACCAAAATGAATTAAAGAGAAAATAAATTATTTACTCACCTTCTTTCCAGCGCCAATTCTTTCTCAGTACTGCCGCAGGCTCCTCTTACAGTGATGCCATCTTGGAGGAGTGTCTCCTGGTTGAGATCCAATCCAATGCTCCTCAAAGAGGAGGATCGTAGGCATATACGTGGCGTTCGCATGCAATGATTCCCTATGGAAAATCGTGAATGTACTGCACATACTCACATGACATTACAGTATGATAGGGTTTGAGAGCCAGGAAGCACATTTCCGTCTCTCATACCTAGAGGGCTTAGAGGAGTGACTTGAAGCTGCACTTCCAAGCCTTGTAATTTCTAAAATATTTCGATTTGGGGCCACTAGGGAGGGAGGAATAATTGTAGGCACTAGAACAACTTCATCTAGATTAAGTTGTTATATAGAGTACTGTGTTCTTTTAAGGCCAAAACATCCGAACTGGAAAACTTCTACAAATTCAGCTACCCTGGCCTTAAATTCACTTAGAATTACCTACAATTCTTACATTTGTATAAAACCCTAAAAGTATTTATTATCAGCTGAAAGAATGAGTGTAGTGTTTTTTTACAGAAGGGTTTCCAAACCACCCTCTAAGACCTACAGAGAAGGGGACCATCACATTTGTTGGCAAATATGTACGAGGTAAGCTTCCTTGTACATGGCATAATGCAGAATTAATTTTCTATTATCAATGTGAATGTCTTTGACTGCTGAGAGTATTGAAGCAGGTTTTAGACAGAGAGGTGATCTGTGGTCTATATCACAATATTCTTAAGGACCAAGGCTCTTTTGAGATACATGTTTGTGACAAAGAACTTTTTGGCCATACGTTCATTCAACCACAATTTTACAACATGACAGGAGGCTTCGTATTTTGCATAATCCCTCTTTACTAGCTCCACACAGCAGCAAAGAAACACATAGAAAAAAAAAAACAATCACGAGAGTAGGATGTACATAAGTGACCTCATCACTTCCTCTTTATTTGCTGCTCCGTCAAGCAGACAGGTCAGAGTATTACTCTTCTCCATTAATTTATATTTCTATTGCCTTTTGGGATTGTATTTTAATAGGTTTTGCTATGTGTTTAGCTGTGCTTCTATGCTATGGGCATCTGGGGGTCTTGCTATATTATTTTAACTTTTACCTTATTCTGGGTGCTTGGCCCTCTCCCTTTTTTTATTACTCTTCTCTAAGAGTCTCAAGGAAATTTGGGGTCTTGCTTACTCCCTAACCTCCCGCTGGTTCCTCCGGCTCCCAGGCGTTTGTTCCCTTTCCCTCTGGATCTCCAGTAAATCCCGTCATGACCGCGGCCTTTCCCCCATGGCCGCGCCACACTCTCCAGTTTGGTGGTGACCGGACTCGCGATCGAGCCGCAGCAACCGTGAGATTGTGGGTGGCCATCTTGCTTCACTCACGGGCCGCGGCGGCCATCTTTAATCTTGCATCTCGCGATATTGAAGGCGGCCATCTTGCTACACCAGCGCACCGCGATTTCTGCGCTTAGGAGTAGCTTGTGCTGCCAGCTTAGCCTTAGCTACACTCACAGCTCAGGCTGCTCTGACACAGGCGTTGGATCCCAAGGTCCCAAGTTCGAATCCAGGTACAGGTAAGTATTCTAATCCCCTGACGAAGGTGCACTACCGATTCACCGAAACGCTCGTTGGGTTTTCTTCTTTTTTCTGTCACTTAATTTTTCACTGGGCACTCTATTGATATGTGCAGGCAACCAACACTCTGTTTGGTTCTGCACATTAGCACGCTTTAATTTCTATATATATTTTTTTCACCTCCTTACTGGTTTTGAACATTGCTTTATGAAGTGAACCATTTAAGGCTGATACAGGGGTGGGAAGGGATGTAGTACGTTCAGTCTTGAATTACAATCCGCGGCAGGAAAGAGACATTATATCTAAGTTGTATCATATATTCAACTGTAGCAATTTAATTCTCTAGCTATTCTTTGGGCTTTTTGTAGTTGTGTTCCCACACAAGCCCATGGTTTCACTCATCGTATTAGTCTATCTGTGCTCTGAGACTTACTAGGTAGTTTCTCTCTAGTTTTGAGACCTTACAATCAAGCTACCGACAGTTCTTCAGATATACAGCTTTCATTTGTTTCTTGACCAGTTCCCTAGATATATATATACATATATATGTCTTTCTATATTTGGGATATGATGATTCAATCTCTAAGCTTTCAGACTTTGACCTCATGAGATACAATTAAAGTCTGCAGTATGTAGCATTATAGATATATACAGTTGCAAGAAAAAGTATGTGAACCCTTTGGAATCATATGGATTTCTGCACAAATTGGTCATAAAATGTGATCCGATCATCATCTAAGTCACAACAATAGACAATCAGTCTGCTTAAACTAATAACACACACATAATGAAATCTTGGCATGTTTTTATTGAGCACACCATGTAAACATTCACAGTGCAGGTGGAAAAAGTATATGAACCCCTAGACTAATGACATCTCCAAGAGCTAAGTGGAGTGCCAACTGGAATCTAATCCATGAGATGAGATTGGATGTGTTGGTTACAGCTGCCCTACTCTATAAAAAACACACACCAGTTCTGGGTTTGCTTTTCACAAGAAGCATTGCCTGATGTGAATGATGCCTCGCACAAAAGAGCTCTCAGAAGACCTACGATTAAGAATTGTTGACTTGCATAAAGCTGGAAAGGGTTATAAAAGTATCTTCCTTGCTGTTCATCAGTCCACGGTAAGACAAATTGTCTATAAATGGAGAAAGCTCAGCACTGCTGCTACTCTCCCTAGGAGTGGCCGTCCTGTAAAGATGACTCCAAGAGCACAGCGCAGACTGCTCAATGAGGTGAAGAAGAATTCTAGAATGTCAGCTAAAGACTTACAAAAGTCACTGGCAAATGCTAACATCCCTGTTAGCGAATCTACAATACGTAAAACACTAAACAAGAATGGATTTCATGGGAGGATACCACAGAAGAAGCCACTGCTGTCCACTGCTGTTTGGGGCTGCTTTGGTGCGTCAGGGCCTGGACGGATTGCTATCATCGAAGGAAAAATTTATTCCCAAGTTTATCAAGACATTTTGCAGCAGAACTTAAGGCCATCCGTCTACCAGCTGAAGCTCAACAGAAGATGGGTGTTGCAACAGGACAATGACCCAAAGCATAGAAGTAAATCAACAACAGAATGGCTTAAACAGAAGAAAATACGCCCTCTGAAGTGGCCCAGTCAGAGTCCTGACCTCAACCCGATTGAGATGCTGTGGCATGACCTCAAGAAAGCGATTCACACCAGACATCCCAAGAATATTGGTGAACTGAAACAGTTCTGTAAAGAGGAATGGTCAAGAATTACTCCTGACCGTTGTGCACGTCTGATCTGCAACTACAGGAAACGTTTGGTTGAAGTTATTGCTGCCAAAGGAGGTTCAACCAGTTATTAAACTCAAGGGTTCACATACTTTTTCCACCTGCACTGTGAATGTTTACATGGTGTGTTCAATAAAAACATGGCAACATTTCATTCTTTGTGTGTTATTAGTTTAAGCAGACTGTGATTGTCTATTGTTGTGACTTAGATGCTGATTAGATCACATTTTATGACTAATTTGTGCAGAAATCCATATCATTCCAAAGGGTTCACATACTTTTTCTTGCAACTGTATACATTCTTTCGACTAGGGAATTTGGAGGTGAGCCATTAGGCAAGATTGTTTTGGATTCTGACTGTTAGGAATGGGTATTAACGATGTACTGTCATCATTTCTTCATTCATTAAGTATTTAACATCTTTATTACGAGTTTTTCATTCTTATTTGTGCTCTCTATCAGGATGGGGACATGTTCGCTGTAGAGTTCACATCCTGTACTGCTGGCTATGTGGTTACTACTTTATCCTACTGAATGTCAGGCTATTGCAGCTGCTGAACATGATTCCCAGGACAAATGGCTTAAAGAGATATACCCTCTGGTTCTTCAGTAAATACGGCTTAAATACCTTCGAACATCTGTCTGAACACAGATCGGTGCACTCTATATGGCCGTGACCCACACTTGAAGGGTTCTTAACCCGTGCACCTGGGTTGAACCCCCGCTATGTATAAGCTAATCTATTCTGCTGAATGAAGACCGGCTATATCAGCCTCTGTTAGCTACTGGACATAGTTCTCAGCACTTCCAGCTTCACAGAATATCTCCCATGACAGTGCATTAATTATTGGAAGAGCTGAAGGAAGCTCTCTATCAGGCTGATGGCCAGTACTTAAGGGTTCATGCCCTGTGCACCCGGGGTGAGGCCACTACTTGATGTGCACTGAACTACTGAATGGAGACATGCTATGACAGACACTGTTAAATACTGGACAGGGGTTTCAACACTCCCTGCTTAAAGGAATATCTCCCTCAACAGCGAATGTAATTGTTGAAAAACTATCAGAGCTGTGGCCATCACTTAAAAGTTCATACCCGGGGTGAGGCCCCTACTATATGTGCGCCATCGGCTTAGGGAAGACATACTGTGGCAACTACTGTTAACCGCTGGACAGGATTTTCAACACTTCCTGCTTAAAGGAATATCTCCATCGACAGTGAGTCATTGTGGAGAACTGATTTATGCTCTATATCAGGTCTGTGGCCAGCACTTAAGGACTCATACCCTGTGCACTTGGGGTGACAACCCTACTATATGTGCGCAGCACTGGAATGCTGAATGGAGGCACTGTTGCAGCCTTAACTAACTGCTGGACAGGACTTCAATGCTGCCTGCTTAAAGGCATATATTCCTTGACAGTGAATTAATGGTGGGAGAGCTGATTGACGCTCTCTATCAGGGCTGTGGCCAGTACTTAAGGGTTCATACCCTGTGCTCCTAGGATGAGGCCCTACTATACGTGTGCTGCTGAGCGGGGGCATGCTGTTGCAAGCTCTAATACTGGGTGAGCCCCAGTCTATTTTATTTGGCCACGATTCAGAGTACAACCTGCAGGGGTTTCTGTGAGCACTGCCTACTACTATGGTAGGCTGATCTGTTTGCCCTGCATCCTGTGCCTGCCTACTGGTTTGTGCCTTCTACAGGGGTATCCCATACTACGATAAACCTAAGCGCTCTGTCCTGTGTGATTGCAGCAAAGAGGGAGATCTCACACTCATGCCGTCTTTCCTGAAACTGGCTTTGCCAGCTGACCAGCACCGGTCACTGGGTAGAGGGAAGTGCAGGGAGACTTCACCAGGGTCTTTTCATACCCCGGTGCAGATTCAGAATCACTGCGGCTGGGTAAGATTGCTCAGGTAAGGTGATTTAGACTGCAATGTGATGCACACTCTTTTAGCAATTCGCAAAGCTCATCTGAATATGTCCCGAATAGACAGAGGGAATCCTTAGGTATCTAAAAATGGGGCTCCCTGTTCAAGCAGGTGGTAGACCCAGAATTACTGCTGCTAAGAGCAATCACTCAGTAGCGGGATTTAAATGGATTTAAAGGGCTGTATGTAGCACTCACTTTGAATGCTGCACATAGCTTATCTGTCTGTCTGAGGACACTAACTTGCACCAGCTGACAGTTATTCAGTAATACTATGGAATCCTTTGCAGAGGATGATGTTGATGGCATCGACCATCACATATTAAAAGTACCAGTAAGGCCATCAACTGGCATTAAAGCCCTGCACTGCTTGAGGGCATAGACCGTTACATGATCGCCAAGGGTTTAACAGTTTGATATTAAAAACCAGAGTAACGGTGCCATGTAACTTTAGGCAACCTCAATAGAAATAGAGATTTAATTGGGGTGAAGGGGGTTTGGCTGTCTACTGAGCAAGATGATATTTTGGGCATATGGGCTCCCTGATCCTTTATATTTAGGGCACAAGTGTTTAACATTGATTAGCTTTGCGATGCTGCCGAAAAAGCAACAAAACAATCTGCAAAAGCTGAAAAGTTTAACTTTGTTGCCCAAAAAACAATATCTACGATTTTGGCCACGCAGGCTGCACTACAGGAAGATGGCAGAGGAACTTCTGATGACAGTAACCCTGCCCTGGATATCAATAAGACACTAAGCAGTTGACTAAACAATACCTCACACAGTCCTTAAATGCATTCTCCAATAAGCTCATCAAGATCTGCTCAACCTAGGCAATCATACAATGCACATGAAATCCAAGATGGCGGAGTATACAGAGGTGCATAATAATATTACTGAAAAGGTGCAGCGTCTAGAAGCACAGCTATGGAGTCCAAACTACTTGATGCAGAAGACAGAGCAAGACGGAACAACCTGCAGCTGCGGGGAGTTCCAGAATCTGTAACAGAAACTAAATAATATAACTTTATTCATAGCTTCTTACGAAGTTTTGCACCTGATATCCCGGGCCAAAATGTTATTGCTTGTCCGGTACCACAGGGTTCGAAAACCGAGACATTTGCCTGATGCTTTCCCTCGAGACATTCTTTTTTTTTTTTTGTAAATATGTTTTTATTTGAATTTATCCAGTTTTCAGTGGTAGATGGTTCAACCGGACTCGCAGGTCCCACATTTTCGCTTAGTTATCATTGCATTCAGTTAGCTGGGAGGGTGATTATATTGATCACTTTAGCAGAATTTGGTGACTCGCAGGTCACATCACATCATCAGAAGTTTCTAATTGTTGGACGCGCAGGTCCTCTGAGCGAAAATAAAATAAAACATTTATGTGTTGTTTTCACATGTTACGATAACTGGCAGGGTGGACACGCAGGTCCAAACGTTTAGACTCACGTGCTTCGTTGTGACGCAGTAGAGTGGTAAGTCGGGATACTCAGATCCCTTGCCTAGGTCACGTCCTGAGGCGTATGTGCCCAAGTCAGAGTCATGTGTTATGTATCGTAGACCTATGTCGCGGTGGTCTGCAGGTCATCTGGGCGGTGCGTTTCATGTGTCCTGTGATGGTGTGTGTGTGTAGCGTGGGGGGGTTTGGGTAGGGGTTCAGTCCGTGGGGGTGTCACCGTCTGCCTCCACTTGGGTCTCGTATTGGAGTCTATGTGCGAAGTCTGGTTTGGATGTCGTTAGCAGCCAATAGGCCCAAATTTCTAGGTATTTGTCGGAGGTGTTAGTGGCACACATATTGAGTTCTTTTATTGCCCTGAGTTCTTCCATTTGGGAGAACCAGGCCGTCAGTGGTGGTGTGGCTGTTTGCTTCCAGAATTGTGGAAGCACCTGTTTGGCTACGTTTAGGATTCGTATGGTCAGTGATTTCTTATAGCGTGATCTGGGAGTCTGTGTGTGGTGTAGGAGCATGGCTTCGGGTGTGAAGGGTGGTGGTGCGTCGGAAAATGTGTGAAGAAGACTGTGTATGCTGTTCCAGAAGGGTCGGGTGGCCCTACAGTCCCACCAGAGGTGGAGTGTGGTGCCTATCTCTGTGTTGCATCTCCAACAGAGTTCTGAGTGTTCTGGGTTTATAGCGTGGAGTGCGGCTGGGGTGCAGTACCAATTTGTAAGTAGCTTAAAGGCTGTCTCTTGTGTCTTGCTGAAGACTGAGCAGTGGTGCGCTAGATAACACATCTCCTCCCAGTCTCCATCGGTGAATGTCTTACCTAGCGCCCGTTCCCATTTCCCCATGAATTTCGGTTTCTCTGTCGGGGTTTCCCTTTGGAGTGTGGAGTAGATGAGTGAGATCCCGTGCGGTTGGGGGTCTGGGTCCAGGCACAGTCGTTCGAATGTGGTAGGTTCCCTTGTCAAGGCTATACCTCCCGGGAGAGTTCGTATGTAGCTACGCAGTTGTCTGTATTTGAAGTGGTGCAGTAGTGTGGGGGTGGCTCCCTCCAATAGGTTTGGTAGCATCTTGCAGTCAGGCCCGTCGAGTAGGTGGTGTAGTTTGGGGGCTTTGTGGTGTAACAAGTCTCTGAATGCGTTGGGGTCCGAGCCAGGTGGGAAGCTATCGTTGTGGGTCAAAGGGAGGAGGGGGGATGGGTAGGGCGCCAGTCTGCATCTTTTTGCCACCCTCTTCCAGATCTGCAATGTCGCAGCCGTGTAGGGTGAGTATTGCCCCCCCTACCGCCCCCCCGCCTGCCAAGGCAGGGTGGACAGCGGTCTCCCAGCCTCCACCTCTTCCACGTTCTTCCAGCTTTTGAGTACCTTCCCCTTTGTCCACTCCATGACTCTTTGGAGGTGGCAGGACTCATAGTACAGGGTGAGGTCCGGCATAGCCAGGCCTCCCCTGTCCTTGGGCAGAGTCAGTGTGGTCATCCTGACTGTCGGCCTTCTTTGGTTCCAGATATATTTTCCCATCGCTTGTCTCAGGGTGGTAAAGAAAGGTCTGGGAATAGTGATTGGGAGGGCTTGCATAAGGTAAAGTAGGCGCGGGAGAAAATTCATTTTAATAACTTGGATCCTGCCTAACCAAGATATGTGCGGGTACGCCCAGTCCGACAGGTCCCGTCTAAATCTATCCAATAGGGGGGCAAAGTTTGCCCCATACAGGGCTTTGGTGTTCTTGGTCAGCCATGTACCTAAATATTGGATCTTCTGGTCTGCCCATTGGAACGTGTGGCTCTCTCAGTGGGGCGGCCCTGGCTTCGGGTACGGTAACATTCAGGACGTAGGACTTTGAGTAATTAATTGTAAGGTTGGATATTGCCCCGTATTCCCGAAAAGCTTTCAGGATGTTCGGTAACGTGACCTCTGGGTTGGTGACAAAGAACAAGAGGTCGTCGGCATACGCCGCTACCTTGTGCTGTGTGTTGCCTTTTGTGATACCCCTTATGTCCATATCGTGCCGCACATGGGTGAGGAAGGGTTCAGTACGAATAAAAGGGGGGATAGGGGACATCCCTGCCTTGTGCCGTTATGGATCGTCAGCTCCCTTGTCACCGCCCCGTTAACGATGACATGTGCCGTGGGTCCGTCATATAGCGCCTCAATCCAGCTCCTGAAGTGTGGTCCCAGTCCTATGTGCGTCAGTGTTTGGAACATGTACTGCCAGTTGACTCTATCGAAGGCCTTCTCTGCGTCCGTGGACAGCAAGAGAAGGCCATCATTGTGCCTGCCCTGGCCGTGGATAAGAGTCAGTGCCCTAACTGTATTGTCCCTAGCCTCGCGGCCCATGACAAATCCCACCTGGTCTGAATGTATCAGGTAGGGGATGTGGGTTTGGAGGCGCGTGGCCAGGATTTTCGCTAGTAGTTTAACGTCACAGTTGATGAGTGAAATCGGTCTGAAATTACCGCATTGTTCTCTGTCCTTGTCGCCTTTCGGGATGAGGGTGATATGTGCAGTCAATGACTGTTTAGGGAGGTGGTGTCCCTCTCGTATGGCATTTAGTGCATCTAGTAGGGGGGCATAAAGGTGGCCGGCAAATGTCTTATAGTACTTCAGTGGTAACCCATCTGGTCCCGGGCTTTTGCCTTGTTTCGTCTCTTTGATGGCCCTGGTTAGCTTGTCCATCGTGATGTGTTCGTCCAGTCGGTTGGATGCGTCTGTATCTATTGTCGGGAGGGGGTGTGCTGTCAGGTAGTTATTAATTTTCTCTCGTCGGCCGGCTTTCGCCGTGTCCGAGTGGGGCTGTGGGAGGGCATATAGGTCGGAGTAGTATCCTCTTATTATGTCTGAGATTTTGGAGGGTAGGCGCTGTAGGGTGCCTTTCGCGTCCCTCATTTTGTCAATGTATGTCGTCTGTCTCCGTTTGGCGAGCATTCTCGCCAGCAGTTTTCCACTCTTGTTGCCATGGAGTAGGAAAAAGGCTTTGTGTCTGACCACGTCCCTATGGTGTTTCCTGTGGAGGAGGCCGGTCAGTTTGCGTCGTAATTGTAGCAGTGTCGCCTGATGTGTCTGATGTTGTGCTTTTTTATTAAGGGAGTCTAGTCTTTGTATCTCTGTCACCAGCTCCTTCATTTGGCAGTCAGTCTGTTTTTTGAGGGTGGCACTCTGTCTGATGAAGTGTCCGCGGACCACACTTTTATGCGCCTCCCATCTAATGGTCGGCGATGTCTGTTCAGTCGTGTTTGTCCTAAAGTATTCCTCTAGTTGTACCCCTATGTCTGTTGTTAGGTCCGGTCTGGTGAGTCGTTGAGTCTCCACTTAGAGAGCTTTGGTCTATAGAGGGGGGATGCGAGTGTCAGGGTCACGGGTGCGTGGTCCGACCATGTCGCCGTACCATGCTCCACGCCGCGTGTCAGCGGTAGGTGGTAGTGCGAGGTGAAGAAATAGTCCAGTCTGGTGTATGCGTTGTGTGGGTGTGAGAAGAAGGTGTAATCTTTCTCGTCGGGGTGGTGGGCCCTCCAGCAGTCTATCAGTCTGTGGCGCGTTAAGAGAGATTTAATTTGGTTGAGGTGTTGTGTCGGTACACGGGATGTGCCGGAGGATGAGTCCCTGTGTGGATGAAGTGCTACATTTAGGTCGCCCCCAATTATGAGGATCCCCTCTGTGAAAGTCTGTAGTTTTTTGAGAGTGTTCGCTAGGAATCTGTGTTGCCCGTGGTTAGGAGCATAGATACTCGTGATGGTATAGGCCTGGCCTGCAATCGTGCCCCTTATGAATAGGTATCTGCCCTCCCTGTCCGTCATCTGGCCCCCCCTTCAAATGGAAACCGCTTGCTGATCAGGATAGCCGTGCCCCTGGATTTCCCTGCGTGGTAATCACTATAGTATCCCGTCGGGAAGTGGTGGTCGGTCAGTTTCGGCCTACTTCCTTCCCTAAAGTGCGTCTCTTGTATCAGAACTATAGAAGCTCTGTTAGCGTGGAAGTCTCTTAGTGCCCCCGAGCGCCTCTCTGGTTTGTTGAGGCCTCTGGCGTTGATGGAGAGGATGGTGAGGTCCTCCGGTGTGAGGGCCTTTTGCGTCATGGCGTAGTAAGGTAGGTATCAGTCGAGTCTTAGTGTCCGGGGGGGTGGTACGTCGGGCGGGATAGTCTGGGTAGGGTTAGTGGGTAGGGGGAGCGTTGGGGAAGGGAGAGTGTATGTGTGTGTGTTCTTGTCCCCTTTGGGCGACAAGGAGGTGTCAGCGACGGGGAGTGGTAGGTCCGCGGTCTCCTACGGTCCGCGGATTCCACTCACCTTTTGAATGTCGCTGTGTCCTATGGGGTTGTAGAAGGAGGTAGGGGGACTCCGGGTGGGTCCAGCCCTCCCTGTGTCCGCGTGGTTGGCGAGTACCTGTGAGTAGTGTCTCGGTCTCTACTCGTCGGGTCCCTGTGAGTTCCCTGTTCGGCTCTGTCTGCAAGGGTCGTGTCATCGGTATGATCCTCGTCAGTATGGTTCCGGGTCAGGTGACCGTGGGCCGGTCGTGAGTGCCTGTCGTGCAATTGAGCAAGTTTAGTATAACATAACATAACCGTGCATGAGAACGTATGCAATAACATATTAAACGGTACATAAATCAGCAGCATATTCCACATTACATGCGCCCTTTTCAGAGTGTTCGGGCTGCTCCTCCCCACTCCCCTTTCCCCCCCTCCAGGTGATCATGCCCTTACCTCTGATCGGGCTCCCTCTTCATCCCCCCCGCGGGGCAATCCCCTCGTCTCTAGGCATCTTTGGGTGTTCCCCTGTGTGTTGTTGCCAGGTTGGGTCAGTGAGTGGGGCATGTGTCGTGTGGGCTGGGTTAGCTAATGTAGGATGGCTTTAGGGGTGTGAGTTAGGTCCACCGTACCTGGTTGCCTAGAGTGTCTACTGTCCCCTCCCAGAAATTGTGTGCGTGCCTGGTCTGTGTAGGGATGAGTGGGCCTCGCCGGCGGGGCCCCCCGCCTGCTCGCCTAGGTCATCACAGATCTACCGGGGCCCCCGCGGCGGGGCCCAGTCTGACTGAACCATTCTCCCTCCCCCCGTGGGGTCGGGGCAGGCCACTTCCCCCAGGTATCTCGTGGTATTTGTGCCCGGCACTGAGTTGAGGGCTAGGGGTATCTCCCCTTTAGGTCCCCATTCCCATCCTCCCCCATTGAAGCCCGGACTGACTATAGGTGTCTCCCCTTCTCGAGGGGCCTCTCTGTTCCCCCTCCCAGTCTGTGGGGGATGAGCCGGGGCAGTCGGACCCCTACCGGCCCAGTGTCCCAACAGCCCCCCCCCCGATATCTTGAGTTACCACATGTTGGCCTATGTAGGCCTCAGAGCGATCGTATAGTGTTCGTATAAGGCTAATGCCTCGAGTGAGGAGAGAGTCCCACAGGGTGTTACTTGCGGTTATGTGCTGTGATCGTCTCTAGTTCATTTATTCTGCAGTCCCCGAGAGCCTGGTGGCTTGCTGGCGGGAACCCCTGCTTCTGCGGGGTAGGGGTAGAGGTCCCAGCGTGTCGTAGTTCATTGTGTAAAAGGCGGCGGGGTCTTGCCAGGTCATGTGGATGGGGGGGAGTTGTAGTTCCACGATTAAATCAGCCAAATCTGTGAATGTGCCCTCCGCGGTGATGGCCTGTAGCCCAGTTGGAAAGTTCCATCGGTACCTAATCTTTTGAGCCTGGAGAGCTCTAGTGAGGGGCTTCATCGCCCTTCGGTAGGCCAGGGTGGCCGGGGAGAGGTCTGGGTAAAGCTGCACCTCCGCTCCGTGCAGGGTGATCCCCTCCATTCCCCGTGCTTTGCGCAGTATGTCTTCCTTGAGTTGGAAGTCTGCCAGGCAGCAAATCGCGTCTCTGGGGGGGCCTCCGGGGGACCCCTCGGTCTTAGCGCCCGGTGAGCTCTGACAAAATCAATGTTGGCTGTAGTCGGGCGGCCCAGTATTCTGTTGAATAGTTCCCTGAGAGTATCACGGATAGGTGTGCTTTGGTCAGTGTCTTCGGGGATACCCTCACCCTGATGTTCTGTCTGCGGCCACGGTTATCCAAGTCCTCTATGTGTAGGGCCATTTGCTGCATCTGTGCAGTGTGGTTCCGCAGGGTGTTTGTAGAGGCAGATTGGGCGGACGTCAGGTGGTCGCAGTCCGCCTCTAACTGCGCCACCTTGGTGTGTAGGTCCGCCGTAATGGAGGACCGCAGTTCGGAGTTGGCCTCGTTCAGATCTTGCTTGGTCGGGAGTGCCCGGATTAGTTGCACCCACTCAGGTTGGGGGTCTGGGGGTTGTCTGGGTTAGCTGTCCCTGGAGTTCTCCACGTGGCGATGCTGGGCGGGAGACGACAGGCGCCTCCTTGTCGTTGGAGGCCTGAGATGCCGTTTCGGCATGAGACGTCAGGTATTGCCGCATGGAGGAGGGATTGGCACCCTTCGGTGTGTCGGCGGGTTTGGCAGAGTGTGATGCCCGGTGAGTTTTGCCCATGGTTGCTCAGTATTAGCGCTGTGACGAGGATCATTGGCTGAGCCTGCTGAGGAGCTCCGGGTTTACGCCGCCATCTTCCTCGGCCTCCAAGCCACGCCCCCGAGACATAATTCTATGTGTTCATTACTACCATACTAAGTAGAAGGTGGTAAAAAATTGCTGTATTACTAAGGACTGGCCTACGCAGTAAAGCAATATCAAAATATTTACAGACCTTTCTGCCAGTATATTCCAAAGAATAAAAATATTTTAGCCGGCTTTAGATACATTACGACTCAATGGCCTGCGTTATAGATGGAGTTACCCCACAAAATTATTAGTGCTCCGACAGGGAGAAATTGTAGTTATCCACTCGCCAGAGGATGGCATGGCTACACTCAAGAAATGGGGCCTTACTCCCTAGTCCAGGTCCACAGATATGAAGATGCGCAGTCAAGTGACTCTAGAGTGGAATAGGCATAAAAACTGATTACTACTTTGATCAACTAAACAAGCATGTTGGTGATGTGGGTGATCAATGGCACTTATCGACAAGACATGTTTTAGGCTTTGAAAAAGCCTCATCGTACTCTAATGACATGTAAGTTACGAATTATTATTTGTTATGTTGCGCTACTGACTAATTTAAACGTTGTTTATGGTCTACCACTTAAGGTTTCTTTACCTCTTTACCACTTAATAGTGTTCATATTAATTTGTATTGTTAGAAGATGTTGATAGGCCTTACTCAGAGTAAATATATTATCTGCTATTGAGCATTGTATTACCATACCAAGACATATTTATACAGCTGTGAAGAAATCATAAAGGTTTGATTTTCTATACCTAAACTTCAAATATGGAACAGAATGGGTAAAGGTATGCTGTCTATATCAACATTCCACTTTCCTTGTTTTCTTCTCTTCTCTTTATTTATTTCTATTTAACTGCCTATTTCTTTTATTTCTGTAATAAATATAAGAAAAATACCTATCACTTCATGCGATATCATATTGTTGTACGATACAATTGTTACTTTATTCATTTAGTATACTTATATATCATTATTGTATGACCATTTTACGTGTTATGTCATGTGAATGAACATGTTGAAACATGAAATATTTGAAACGTGTAAAAGTGATTATGAAAATTGCTAAATAAAAGAAAGAAATAGATATTTATTCATTGCATGTTTAGAACCAGCAAATGAAGAACAGCCAGTGCAGTACTTTCTACTAAAGTTGTTTTGTACTGACACTGGATACTGCCTATTTGCTAAATTAAAGGTCAGATGTCCTCGTAATTTAGAATTATGCAATTTGGAAGAAAGGGTGTGCATAATTCAATGGCTTGTTTTTGTAGGGTCTGTTCCCAGTGATTTTGACCTGCTAAGTGCGACAATGAAACGAGTTACCGAGCTGGAAAGGTGTGTCCACATACAAGAGCGGACTTTACTGAAAAAGGTCAGCAATAAGATTATTTTATCCATCCTCTCACATAATGTTCTACTCAAAATCTACATTTATTGCTCTTGCATTTAATAAACAGTTAAATATATCATTTTAACCAGAGGCGTAACTAGAAACCATGGGGCCCTGCCCCCGCCCCCCCCCCCCCCCCATACAGCTATCTTCTACCCCACACGTCCCCGCCCCCCCCCCCTACACATGTAGACAAACAGATACACACACACACACACACACACATACATACATGCATACAGACACATTTAGAGACACATACACATTGTTGAATGGGTTAGGCAGTGGCTAAATGACAGGCAACAGAGGGTTGTAGTCCACAGAGCATATTCGAAGCAAGGTCTAGTTACCAGTGGGGTACCTCAGGGATCTGTACTTGGACCCATTCTCTTTAATATTTTTTTTAGTGATATTGCAGAAGGTCTTGATGGTAAGGTATGTCTTTTTGCTTATGATACTACATTTTGCAACAGGGTTGATGTTCCAGGAGGGACAAGCCAAATGGCAAATGATTTAGAAAAATTAGAAAAATGGTCAGAGCTGTGGCAACTGACATTTAATGTGGATAAGTGCAAGATAATGCACCTTGAACGTAAAACCCTAGGGTAGAGTATAGGGTATTTGGTACCCTACTAACCTCAACATCTGAGGAAAGGGATTTAGGAGTAATTATTTCAGTTGACTTAAACGTAGGAAGACAATGTAATAGAGCAGCTGAAAATGCTAGCAGAATGCATGGTTGTATATGGAGAGGTCCCTGCGAGCACCTCAAGATCACATGGACAGCATAGCCATCCATAGCAGTGCCAGCAGGGTGAGTGCCTGTAATGACAGGTAGTCCCCCTGTTAAAGATCAAATCAAGTGTTTGATAAATCTGTGTATCTGCCCCTGTCCATATTGGTTAAATGTTGCGTGCACGCTTCCTAAAGTAATTCACACCAGACACAAGTTTCCAGTTTGATGAAAAACTCAGGGGGAGCCCCTTATAAAGCAGAAATACGTCATATGCAGAAAACAAGACAACAGAGAGAATACATCTTTAATTGGTGAATGCTGAGTGTCTCATCTACTGTACTTCCTACAAGGCAGATGTCACTGTTGCCATGGAGTTCTCCTCCAGATGCCAGCGCCATCTTGCTACACTAGGTGGTTAGTTGATGACAGGGTAAACTCCCTAGCAGCCATTTCTGAGCTTTCAATGGACAGAGGAAGGGAGTGGCTGTTAGGGGGAGCTTCTAGCAGCTAGGTTAACACAGCAAACATTGAATAATACTAAATACAGTTATGCAGAGTAAATAGGCATTTTACTAATTTTAATAAAGTTAATATTCTGTCCACAACACCCCTACTGCCTGTAAAAAAATAAAATACAGTTTAAAACTGTTTAAAATAAAATGATATATTTACTGAGATCATATATCCAAGTTTATATATATATATATATATATAATATATATATACACACACACACACACACACACACACACACACACACACACACATATATATATAGAATTGTATATATATTTATATATAATAAATATGTAAATACGTTAAAAAATAATAAAAAATAAATAATGAAAAAATATATATATATAGATGTGTAATTTCGTTCTAACTGTATTTTGATATTTTTATATATATATATATATATATATATAGATATCAAAATACACGTAGAACGAAATAATATATCTATATACATAAGTACATACGTATATATCAATAAAAGTAATTACTATTTTTATATATATATATATATATATATATATATAGATATATATATATATATATATATACACACACTCACATACGTGTGTATATATATAATATAATAATTCTACGTATATATTTATGTAATAATTTTACATAATTAGGTAATTTTATTAATTACAATTTGTGGGACTTGCCTGACAACCCAACTGAAAGTCCAAGGAATTTAATTTGCTAGCACTATATTTAACCCTGTAACTTTCCAATACACCATTAAACCTGTACATTGGGGGTACTGTTTTACTCGGAAGATTTCGCTGAACACAAATATTAGTGCTTCAAAACAGTAAAATGTATAACGACGATGATATCGTCTGTGAAAGTGATTTTTTTTTTTGCATTTTTCACACACAAATGGCACTTACACTGATTGTTGTGGTACGCTTTACTGTTTTGGTAAAGATTAGTCACGTTGCCTTTGAGACCGTATGGTAGCCCAGGAATGAAAATTACCCCCATGATGGCATACCATTTGCTATAGTAGACAACCAAAGGTTTTGCAAATGGGGTATGTCCAGTCTTTTTTACTAGCCACTTAGTCACAAACACTGGCCAAAATTGGCGTTTAAATTAGTGTTTTGCATTTTTCACACACAAACAAATATTAACACTAACTTTGGCCAGTTGAACAGACATATAGTCAAATTCCAGGTTTTGTTTAAGTTTTGTTTTGATCACAACATTTACATTTGGCTCAGTCCTTAAGGGGTTAAACTGCAATTGGATAAATACTTGCAAAAACATAACATGCAGGGATATAATTTCTAATTAGTGGGTTAATAGCTGCTTGATCCAAGGAGACCTCTGACTGCTATTTTGGGGTCAAGAAGGAATTTTTTCCTAGTTTGTTGCAAAATTGGAAGCACTTCAGACTAGGTTTTTTGCCTTCTTTTGGATCAACAGCAAAAACATATGTGAGGAAGGCTGAACTTGATGGACGCAAGTCTCTTTTCAGCCATGTAACTATGTAACATCAGGCTTCTTATTAAACCTTCTTATGTGAGTCCAAGCTACATTGAATTGCTGTACACAGTTTGCAGAATATGACACTTCCTGTTTGAGAGCACTGAGTGGGATCCCTTTCTGTTGTATTTTGTGAATGTAGTCTTTTTAATCCAATACTCCTTACCTAATGAATTACAGTTTAAACAACCACATCATTCCTGTTCCTATTAACACAATCATCTGCTTGTGGAATAATGAGGATAATTATATTTATTATACTTATATTTATAAAACCAGTGAATCCCATATATTACAATTTTAAAGACTTTTTTTAAATTCAATTGTATTACAATGTAAATACAAATAATTTGAGGATGTTTTATCAGTAACCACTAGTATTTAATTATTTCAGGATCAGGAAATAGCTGCATTGGAAGAAAAGATCAAGAAACTACAAAACAATAAGATAGGTAAGTCATTCATTTAATTTGCCCTTGTATATTGCTCACAATCAAAACTGTCCCTCAAATGCAATTTCTTCCCACAGACAGCTCTCTGCATGTTTCACAGGAGCTTGGGATCAAATGCCAAAAGCTTCAACAAAGAGTCCAAGAGATGGAGGTAATTAGTATTTGTCAAATGTGAGATAAATATTTGAGAGAGAGGGGGGACTCATTGTTTTATGCTTTCTTTCTAGCAATTTCTTAAAGATTATGGGCTTGTGTGGGTTGGAGATGATGATGATTCATCTAGTGCGCCAAAGCCAGACACCAGAACCTGGATCTCAGGTGACTTTTGCACAAGTATTCGCATTTAATTGTGTAATTTGTCAATGTTTTACTTTATGTATATTATTTCCTCTTTTATACATTAGGCCACTCTTCCAGTACATTTCAACCCGATTTTGACCTGATCCTACAGAATTTGCAGGACTTGAATATCCTTGGGGGAGAGGGAAAATCTTGCATTGAGTATAGGGATGGTGGAGCACGTCTGATATCTCCTAAGCCAGTCCAACTAACATTGTATAGCAATGGAATTATAATGTTCAATGGCCCTTTCCGTTCTTACCAAGAAGCTTCTACAAAGGTGAGAATGAACTGGAATGTTATAAAAAAAAAAAAAAGTAATGTTAAACAAGGTTGTTATTATTCTACTAATCTACAGCACATTAAAATGTTAGTTATAAAAACAATAACTAAATGACAGCCGCGTTTAGGTGAAGAGAATTATGCTCAAAACTAGTTTACAATTTTCTTTGTTTTAGCAATGCTTACAGGACATCATGGATGGATATTTTCCAGCTGAGTTACAGAGCCGTTTTCCAGATGGAGTCCCCTTTCAGGTAATTGGTAGTGCAGGCAGAAAGGAGGTACATTATGTGTAGATTGGTGTAAACTCTTGTGAGAATTTTTCTCCATTGGTGACTTGAACTCTGAACCAAGTTCAGCTCTGAGACTGGCTTAGGATTGCAGTGATTGGTAAAATCACTAGAGCTGTCAGTTGAGAAGCTCTATTACTACTGGGATGCCTATATCGATTTTTGTCAATGCTCAGTGAGTGGTTTGTACATATTAAAATGTGGACTAAGCTCTTTATCTTAGTGATCTGTGCACGCAGCACAGTATACTGAATTTTTAACAGGGATGTGTGTAAGCAGCTACAGTGTGACCGTTGTTATGTACAGAGTAGTTCAAATCATCCTTGGTGATGAGTGGAGCTGTTCCAGAGGATATTACTTATACTCCTTATTCCATAACCTTCTACTGGACACAGGGCCGGCGCTACCATAAGGCGGCCCAGGCAGCCGCCTTAGGGCGCACCGGTCCTGGGGGCGCAAAATCAGGCTGACCGGAAGGAGGGAAGCGCACTGCGCTCCCCTCCAACCGACGACCTGTTGTAGCGTGGCCGAGCGCCCGGTTCTGCGGGCGCGCGAGGGAGCACTCTCCCATGTGTGCTTCCTCTTCAGCTCCCTCGCGCGGCATGTACTGATACCGGAGCCGGAAGATGACGTCATCTTCCGGGACCGGCATCCCTACGCGGTGCGCGAGGGAGCTGAAGAGTAAGCACATTACATCAGTGAACCCCAGGAGACTAGTTGATACTCCCATCTCAAAACACCTAAAACTCCACCATGGAGGCTCTGCACAAAATATACGTTTTTGTGGAATTGAAAAGGTTACACTCGGCCCGAGGGGTGGTGACCTTGACAAAAAACTTTTGCAAAGAGAGAGCATATGGATCTACAAATTGAAAACCCTCTCACCGATGGGTCTTAATGAGGGCTTCTCATTTACACCATTCATCTCCGAATAAATTTATATATAAAAAAATTAAAAAAAAAAATTTTTGTTGAAATTTCTAAATTTTGAATTCGATTTTTTGCAATACATGACTCAACTATTTTACTACATATAAGTAGTCTCAAATATATGTTTAATGCTGTTTGATTTATTTATGTTTTACTGTATCTCTCTTTTTGGAGTCTGCTCCCCTATAATAAATGTATCCCATTACCCCAATAATATGTGTAGTGTTTTATATATATATATATATATATATATATATATATATAGCTACCAACCATGTTGTACCTTTGTTGGAACATACACATATATGACAAGTATCTTTGTTAAATTATCATCTTTCCACTGGTACAACGAATTTGGTTTACTATACACATATGTATACCTATTTTGCCATCCATAATGTACTATATTTATATTGGATTTACTACATCCTTGAACATATACCTATTATTTATTAGGTTATATCGCTCTATTCACATTTCGGCATCATTGACTACGTGGTGGAAGATTGCCTCAGCCGGTCTCCACCTACGGAGAAAAAGTGGGAGGAGCCTATTCTAGGCTGTATATTTTGTCCGTCCCACTTTTCCCCGTACAGAATGAAAAGCTAGGTCCGCTTTTTCGCGCCGAGAATTAGCCACGCCCTCCACCGAGCGAGGATGTTTATTGGATGACGAAATTCCCACACAGGGTATATATAGGATACTCGGAGCAGCGGCTCATTTGCCTCTGACGAAGGTGCTTGTTACAGCACTGAAACGCGCGTCAGGCGTTTGTTTGTCTTACTTTATAGACATCACATTTTTTTCACTTATTCACAGTATGACACTGTAATTATGGCACTTGTTTTGTTCTATGTTCCTAATAGATAGGTGCTAACTTTTACCACTTGTGGAGGTCTGATCAAGCGGATTTTTTTGTATTAGAGACTTTGTTGCCATTTAGACTATTACTTTGTACTACAGGTCTAGCAACTTTCGCTACATTAACTCTATATATATCCGTCTTTACTATTGATCTTATGTATGGGTATGCCGTGAGCATTCTAAGCATCACAATATCCATATCATCTTTTCACCTCCTTTTATATATCTTTTGGTCTTAGTTGGACTTCTCATTGTGTATGTATTTCTGTACCCTTGAATCTGTATATTCTCAGAATACTTTATACATATATATATATACATACATACATTTGGACTCTTACTTAGAAGTATCCATTCTGAAGACTTAAAACTAAGTGGCAAGTTTGTAATATTTCCTTCTTTTCCCTCCTTCTAACTTATTAGTCCGTATATCTAGCAAGGACCACATAGAGCCTGACACATTAAAGCTCATTCGGTGGGTCTATGATATGTATATATAGACTCTAAGATTGATTTTCATTAGGAGGGAAATAGGATCACATATTCCTATCTATTTTTTTTAGCTATTTTTTGCCTTTAAAGGGATACCAATTTCATTACTATTACTACCATTATTATTTTTATTTTTTATGATGTATTTATCTTTTTTGACTACTTGACTATTTCCAGACATTTGCAGCCCATATACTTGCTGTTTGCAAGTTATGTGGTCTGCATAATTTGTTCTGTTTTCTAGAGGCATAGGAGAAGCCTCATGCCTCGGAGAAGCCTGCAAACCAGCGGGTCCTGGCCAATGGAAAAACCTCAAAGTGGTACGTGGGCCGCCAAAATCGTCGACCTCGCCACGTTAACTGACCAATACGAGCGTCCCAGGTCAAACAGGTGTGACAGAAAGTTCAAAACATTGGTTACAGGGCAGTAAAGGGATCGGTATCCTGTTCCATGCTGACAAGTTGCATCTCCTATTTCTGGGGCCCAGGAGTCCCAGAGGATGTCCTTAGCCGACTGCGATAATGCCTCCGAGGGGGGCTGGTCTGCCGCCATTTGTCTAGGACGGCCAAGGGCGGAGGGGGGTATGGAGGCCTCCTCCCCTGCGCCTGAGAGACGGTGGTGGCGGGCAGGAGAGTCCGACAGCACCGGACCTGGATGCTTCACCAGGGCCTTGCCCTTCCGGGAGCGTGGTTCAGGGCCTTCACCCTTCCAATAGCGTTTCTGCGCACTTGCCTGATCTCTCCTAGGAGATTCTGATTTAGCCAACTAGTCTGCCGTTTGAGGGGTCCCTCGAGAGCATGTTGTGTGAGGGATTGCCCTAGCCAGGGCCTTTTCCACAGAGGCAGCCGCCGCTGCCTTTAACATTGCCTGTAAATTCTGCTCCTGAGTAGAGGGTTCCATATTTGGGAGACGTAGGCAATGTGACAACTAGGGACACAAAGGACAAGTGTCACTAGCATGGTAATCGGGGCAGCAACCCATATAATGGCAGAGGCAAGTTTGATACACAGGCAGATAGCGCATTCAAAGCACAAGCGTGAGTATGTAACCGCTAGGCCGGACATCCAGAGGCAATGACAAGACAAAGCAGGCCAATTCATAGGGCACAGACAAGGCAGGCCCATCAGTAATGCACACAAAGCAGCTCAAACTGGGTGTAGAAAAGCATGCCAGGGGCATTGCAGGCACAGCAGTTAAGAAAACGGGGGCGGGGTGACTCTGAGAGAGTAGGCCAAAGAGTAATGTCAAGCAGGTATGCAACAAGGGCCTCACGGGGGAAACACGGAAAATCCCCTGGATGGGCCTCCCACCTAAATCCAACCTTTAATTCCTCTGAGTATCTGTAATCAACCTTTATTTCAGAGCATGAACCACTGAGCAACCCGTGAGAGGGGAGAGAGGTAAACCTCCCCATGGGTGCCCGGACATAGGGAGCCCTGCGGAGTTGGGAGGAAGCCGTCACTCCCACGTGGCTGTCCGTCTCGTCCGTCTTCACCGCCCACGCTACCTGCGGCCCCTGAAAGAAAGGGCTTTCTTGCGGCTCGGGGAGCGTGGGTGAGTGTTAGACCGACGGGGTATCTCCCGCGCGCCGGGGAAATCAGCGTGTAAGAGTTACACGTGGGACCGCCCGAGACATACTCCACGGTCCCGGCGGTCGGGAAAGAATGGGAGTTCCACGACGACCATGAAAGACAGACACAAAATCGAAGCTGCAGGACAGCAAAGGGAGATTAGAGAGAAATAGACAGAGAGGGGTGGAGGAAAGGTACCCCTTCAGTCCCCACAGAAAAGGGGGGTTAGACAAAACAGGCAATAAGGGAATACAAGTACAAGTTAAAATACATAAAATCAAATAATAAAATGTATATCCCACAACCACCCATACAGAAATAGGAGGTAGTGGTACTCTGACCTGTGTTTGATGTGGAGCAGCAAAGAAAGAGGAAGTAGTTTATTGGGAGGGGACTTTTATGATTCCTTACTTTTTTCTGATTGGTTTTTTCTCTCTATGTTAATGTGCTGCTGTGGAGTTCTAGTAAAGAGAGACTTAAGCAAATTTGAAGCCTCCTGTCATGTTATAAAAAAAAATAAATATTCAGATTAGAGACTTTGAGATGAATAGGCATTGGAAATATCTTCTATTTGCCTATTCAGTATAGTCTTTAAAGCAGGCTTCCTCAAACTACGGCCCTCTAGATGTTGCTGAACTACAACTCATGATTCTATAAATGAAATAGGTAGGCTGAGAATCATGGGAGTTGTAGTTCAGCAACATATGAAGGGCCGGCGTTTGGGGAAGCCTGCTTTAAAGGGACACCCCGTAACCCTAAAGCATTTTGGCATAATGAAATTCTTTGTGTGAAGAGTGTGTCCTGTTTATTTTTTATTTTATTTTTTTTATTTTGGCCTACGCTGGAAAAGCAATCTGTTAGCTTTATTCTCGGTAACTGCACTCAACATGGCAGATGAAATTTAACGTAGAAAAATGCAAAGTTATGCACTTCGGTGTTAAGAATGCACAAGCAATTTACACCCTAAATGGTAGTGAACTAGGGATAACCACACACGAGAAGGATTTGGGAATTGTTATAGACAACAAATTCGGTAGCAATATGCAATGTCAATCTGCCGTTGCTAAGGCCAGTAAAGTTTTGTCATGTATAAGTAGGGGCATAAATTCTCGAGATGAAAATATAATTTTGCCTCTTTATAAATCGCTGGTAAGACCACACCTTGAATATGCTGTGCAATTTTGGGCACCTGTTCTAAAGAAAGATATCATGGCACTAGAAAAAGTGCAGAGACGAGCTACACAATTGATAAAAGGAATGGAGCATTCTAGTTATGAAGAAAGGTTAAAAAATTTAAATCTCTTCAGTTTGGAAAAACGGCGCCTGAGAGGGGATATGATAACATTATACAAATATATTCGGGGCCGGTACAAACCATTATCTGGAAATCTATTCATAAACAGGGCTATACATAGGACACGAGGTCACACATTTAGGCTTGAAGAAAGGAGATTTCATCTAAGGCAAAGAAAAGTTTTTTTTACAGTAAGAGTAATAAGGATATGGAATGCATTGCCTGAAGAGGTGGTTTTGTCAGAGTCTATACAGATGTTTAAACTGCAATTGGATAAATACTTGCAAAAACATAACATACAGGGATATAATTTCTAATTAGTGGGGTAATAGCTGCTTGATCCAAGGAGACATCTGACTGCTATTTTGGGGTCAAGAAGGATTTTTTTCCTAGTTTGTTGCAAAATTGGAAGCGCTTCAGACTGGGTTTTTTGCCTTCTTTTGGATCAACCGCAAAAGCACATGTGAGGAAGGCTGAACTTGATGGACGCAAGTCTCTTTTCAGCTATGTAACTATGTAACAAACTTTAATAGGTCTCCTCCTCGGGAGAGGATGTCTCCAGAAAAAACAATGGAAACATATTTTCTTATTGAATGTGAAATTATGGCACCAGCTTTGGTTTATTAATAGGTAAGCAAAACTAGAAGCGAAGAGACTGAAAAAGGTATTACAGAGAGGTCCTCCCAATCATCAGTCTCTATACCCCAGGACAGAAGTGTTCATAATCATGGCTTAAAAATTGCCAGTATAGAACATGAATGAAATATATGTAAAATAATAATTTTTTATTAGTCCCTTCTAGGGAAGATAATGAACAACAAAATAAATAATAAAAGTGTATATACAGTGAAAAGGTGTAAAAAATAGGAATCGTCTGTAATGTACTGGTCAAACGACACACCTTGTTATCACAGTAATTGTAGCAAAGTTTCAGCGGCTAAAGTAGCTATTGGTGTGTATATTGAGAGAGCGTAAGTATCTCTCTGATTTGTATCGCTAAGTAGCAAAATTGCTAAGGAGGGGAGGAAGGGATCCGCAGCTCAAAGGGTGTGTTGGTGGAGAAATATGTTGAACGTAACAACACCCTCAGATTAGCACGGGATCGTCAAAGTGGTATGAAATGGTGCTAAAATTACCAAACAAACCCCTAAGCTAGGAGCTTCCCCCTGTATATGAAGTGTAAATCAAATAGACCGAATCCCTGGTAACAATAAACAGTAGGCTGTGATTGGAAAAAGAGCTTCACATCCCATGAAAGGGAACTAGAGTGACGAGATAGTCTGAGAAATCGTTAACTCCTAAGGTTCCGTCATTCAGGATATGCTGCTCATACACAACTGTCGTCCTAAGCACTGATGGGAGGTCTAGATGCTCACCTAATAAGAGATATTGCAGACCTAATCTTAGACCAAATGGTCCTAGTAGTAACTCTGCAGGGAAAAGGCACACACACTACTCATATATAAATTTCTATCTATGTGCTGAAGAGAAGTTTGATTGCTGAAGTAGCGGGTGGACCTGATACAACAAATTGAAGATCGTAGTGTATAGAGGAAAAATCCTCTCCTAGTTAGCGTATAACAGACAGATTTCTAATCTAATCTAATCTACAGACAGATTTCTAATCTAATCTAATTCTGGACCAAGTGGTCCCGGTAATAACTCAACGCGCGTTTCGGCGCTGGCGTTGCGCCTTTGTCAAGAGCTTACCGGAGTGAGTAAGCCCGCCACAATTTAAACCCCATAGGCTCCGCCCATCGAAAACCCGACGTCATCGTCGCTCTCGAGCGGCGTTGGTCGGTGGGCGGGGAATGGATGGTTGAGTGGCATGTGCAGCCATCCGGCAAGGGGATAACTGAAAGTTAACCCTATGCTCACCAGATACCCGGATGGATGCTGAAATAGTCCCTGAACAGGGACATTAGTCAGAAATACAATATTTCAAACGAAAATTGAGCAGATACTGTAGGAAAATGTGTAGACATATGATGGATCGTAGTTAAAGATGCAGGAAAAATTAACTAACAAGTGAAAAAGAGCAAAGATAGAAGATATTCAAAAAATGGAAAAAGTAAAATTGAACAATAAAGTAAAAACGTTGAATATATGCATATATATATATATATATATAGAGATATATACAGATGCAACACAGGGAATTTTATTGGTAGACAGTACACTATCTGAATTGCATCAAGGGGTTATTAATGTGTTATAAGCTAATCCCTAAGCTTGTTGATTCTCAAAGGGGTGTTAGATCACTGAAGAGTCAGCTGGTGGACACAATGTAGATGATAAATTTATCATGAATATTTATCAAAGTGCCCAGATAATGATCATATAAATAGATCAAATAACCGGTATAATAGTGAGGTGAATCTCCTCCCATCTTTTTCCCCCTAGCAGACAACAACCCCAATGGGGTACCTCAATCTATTATATGAATGGTGCAAATGAAAACCCTTCATTTAGTCCCTTGGGTTGTAAAGTCTTGAGCCTGTATATCCAAAAGCTTTCACGTTGCCTATGGAATCTGTCGTAGTCTCCCCTCCTCTTGTCACGTTTCACCAATTCAAGGCCACAAAAGCACAGGCCATGTGATTTGCCTGAGTGGTGTTCTTTCAGGTGACGAGCAACAGGCGTTTCAATCGTTAGTTTAGGTGATCTGACGTGTTCCTTGATCCTCTCTTTGAAAGGACGGAACGTTTTGCCCACGTATTTATAATCAGATATACCAGACCTGAGGTGTTACAATTGAAAAAGGATGTAATATTAAACGTCTGTTTGTTGTCACTATCTGACACTTTTTTAGAGTCCCGCTTAATATATTTGCAGGCGACACAGCGCCCGCATTGGAAAGTGCCAGTGATAGGTCTACGGAGCCATGTTTTGATCACCAAGCGTATAGGTTGGAAATGGCTAGGAACCAACAGATCTCTTAGGTTTTTACCTCTGCGTGCCGTGATGTCTGCTTTTGGACCCAAAATCTTTTTGAGATGGATATCCCCTGTTAGGAGTGGCCAGAATTTTTGAATTCCGGCTTTTACCCTATCCCAACCTGCGTCATAGGTTGCAATCATGCGAGGACGGGATATGGTGGGTGGTGCAGGTTTGCTTGCACTCAAAAGGGTCTCTCTCTCTGACTCCAAAGCTCGCCTATAGGCTCTTTTTAGGCACCGATTAGGGTAGCCTTTATCCTTGAACTGTAGTCTCAGGATGTCAGCTTGGGTCTTGAACTCCTGCATAGTGCTGCAATTCCTGCGTGCCCTAAGGTTTGGGTGGACCCAAAACCCCTTAAGCAAGGCATCCCGATAGGCCAATACCTTAGGGCATGCAGGAATTGCAGCACTATGCAGGAGTTCAAGACCCAAGCTGACATCCTGAGACTACAGTTCAAGGATAAAGGCTACCCTAATCGGTGGACCCAAAACCCCTTAAGCAAGGCATCCCTATAGGCCAATACCTCTTAGGGCACGCAGGAATTGCAGCACTATGCAGGAGTTCAAGACCCAAGCTGACATCCTGAGACTACAGTTATTTGATCTATTTATACGATCATTATCTGGGCACTTTGATAAATATGCATGATAAATATTCAAGATAAATTTATCATCTACATTATGTCCACCAGCTGACTCTTCAGTGATCTAACACACCTTTGAGAATCAACAAGCTTAGGGATTAGCTTATAACACATTAATAACCCCTTGATGCAATTCAGATAGTGTACTGTCTACCAACAAAATTCCCTGTGTTGCATCTGTATATATCTCTATATATATATATATGCATATATTCAAAGTTTTTACTTTATTGTTCAATTTTACTTTTTCCATTTTTTGAATATCTTCTATCTTTGCTCTTTTTCACTTGTTAGTTAATTTTTCCTGCATCTTTAACTACGATCCATCATATGTCTACACATTTTCCTACAGTATCTGCTCAATTTTCGTTTGAAATATTGTATTTCTGACTAATGTCCCTGTTCAGGGACTATTTCAGCATCCATCCGGGTATCTGGTGAGCATAGGGTTAACTTTCAGTTATCCCCTTGCCGGATGGCTGCACATGCCACTCAACCATCCATTCCCCGCCCACCGACCAACGCCGCTCGAGAGCGACGATGACGTCGGGTTTTCGATGGGCGGAGCCTATGGGGTTTAAATTGTGGCGGGCTTACTCACTCCGGTAAGCTCTTGACAAAGGCGCAACGCCAGCGCCGAAACGCGCGTTGAGTTATTACCGGGACCACTTGGTCCAGAATTAGATTAGATTAGAAATCTGTCTGTAGATTAGATTAGATTAGAAATCTGTCTGTTATACGCTAACTAGGAGAGGATTTTTCCTCTATACACTACGATCTTCAATTTGTTGTATCAGGTCTTCTCGCTACTTCAGCAATCAAACTTCTCTTCAGCACTTAGATAGAAATTTATATATGAGTTGTGTGTGTGCCTTTTCCCTGCAGAGTTACTACTAGGACCATTTGGTCTAAGATTAGGTCTGCAATATCTCTTATTAGGTGAGCATCTAGACCTCCCATCAGTGCTTAGGACGACAGTTGTGTATGAGCAGCATATCCTGAATGACGGAACCTTAGGAGTTAACGATTTCTCAGACTATCTCGTCACTCTAGTTCCCTTTCATGGGATGTGAAGCTCTTTTTCCAAATCACAGCCTACTGTTTATTGTTACCAGGGATTCGGTCTATTTGATTTACACTTCATATACAGGGGGAAGCTCCTAGCTTAGGGGTGTGTTTGGTAATTTTAGCACCATTTCATACCACTTTGACGATCTGATGCTAATCTGAGGGTGTTGTTACGTTCAACATATTTCTCCACCAACACACCCTTTGAGCTGCGGATCCCTTCCTCCCCTCCTTGGCAATTTTGCTACTTAGCGATACAAATCAGAGAGATACTTACGCTCTCTCAATATACACACCAATAGCTACTTTAGCCGCTGAAACTTTGCTACAATTACTGTGATAACAAGGTGTGTCGTTTGACCAGTACATTAGACGATTCCTATTTTTTACACTTTTTCACTGTATTATATACACTTTTATTATTTATTTTGTTGTTCATTATCTTCCCTAGAAGGGACTAATAAAAAATTATTATTTTACATATATTTCATTCATGTTCTATACTGGCAATTTTTAAGCCATGATTATGAACACTTCTGTCCTGGGGTATAGAGACTGATGATTGGGAGGACCTCTCTGTAATCCCTTTTTCAGTCTCTTCGCTTCTACATTATATTCATTGGGTCATGCCCATATACCCTGCAACCTTACCAACTCTAGTGTAAGATTTTATTTATTTATTTTCTTCCACTGGATGTTGTATCTTCTCTCTAAGCAAAACTATGCTATCCTAATGGAAACCTGTGCAGTGTTTCTAGGCTTATGTTCCAAGATTCTCCTGTCCAATAGAATGGCTGGGTGTAAGGTAAGCACCATGACCACGATAAGTGATCATGATGGTTAGAGTGTCTGAGAGCAATCCTTTGAATTTTTGTCAAGCGTTTACTCAAACGGAGCCACACCCTGGCTCCTAGAGAATCTCCCCCCCATTTCATCCATTCTAATCATGTGGAATGTCCACCAAGATTCTTTAATGCAAAACTGGAAAGTAAAATATTGAAAAATGTAAGTGTCTCTGATAATTTAACAATATGCATCCTTTAAATCGAGGTGAGGCAGTTTCATCTGTGAATTGCTTGCCTTTTAGTTGAGATTGATTCTAGCTATAAAAACAAACTTTTAAGAAAGATTGCATTTATTATTAACCCCTTAAGGACACATGACATGTGTGACATGTCATGATTCCCTTTTATTCCAGAAGCTTGGTCCTTAAGGGGTTAAACAATGTTTTGATTAGAGAAAACCCTTATTGGCATGTTCCCCGTCCTGTAAAAGAAAGCTAAAACTTACCTAAACTGTACTTGTAACCTTTATAATCTTATACCTGTTGACCAAATTTCGACTGGATTTGGCTTTAGTAAATATGAGAATTAACCAATATGTTCAAAATCTTGATAATTCTGACTAAAAGCTGTACAAATGGACATATTTCGCTCCATAGTCTCATGCATTCTCATACTCATCCAGTCTGAACTTGCATGCTTGTATGGTGTCTAGATGCTCTTGCTCTAGAACAGGGCTGAGAATCTCTTCACAGCTTTGATTCACTCTGCAAAAATGTACGAACTTGGTTTCTTTTGTGTGTCATGTTTGTACTTCTTTCCTTCTACTGCTTGTTGAGATGTGCACATCTACAAATTAAAATACCACTCTGGGCACTGGAATAACTTAATCTCAATTAAGTTTTGGTAGTATCTGAAAGCCATCTCACACTAAGGCAGGGGTGAACAAGCCCTCCAGATGTTTTGGACTACATCTCCTTTGATGCTTTGCTAGGAATATGGCCCTAAGAGCCTTATGGGAGATGTAGTCCAAAACATCTGGAGGGACGCAGATTGCCCACCCTTGCCCTAAGGAATTAAAAATTTTAAGAGCATAACTTTCTAAAGCATTAAAATTAAGAGATTCAAAAACACTTATTTATCTCCTTATGGTAAGGTGACCCCGTACAACCCCCAAACATCTTAATGACTTTGTTGAGATGAAGTTGGTTTGCAGAGATGAGTGTCCTTTTAAAAGATATAAATACATAACGAGACTACCCCTTCTCTAATAGTAGATCAAGAACTGACCTTACTAGCAAACTCAGATTTGAATGTAAAACAATTTATTGCAAAATGCAGACAAAATATAAAAGAAAGTAATTACTTAAACATAAAATATTCCTGATTCATAAAATTAAAAGAAAGCCTTAACAAAGTCCAGACCTTATTCAGATGCTCGGCGTCCCGAGTTAAAATATAAGATGTTGAAAAAATATAGATCAAATAAAAGTCTTTCTATAATCCAAGTGGTGGCTTGTGGTGTTTGGAGTCAGACCTCTCCAGACGCGTTTCTCCGCTCCTGCGGCTTTTTCAATGGATGAGGTCTGTCTGACTGAATTCGCTTATATAGCGGTTTCCCGGTACCAATTAAGTCTCGGCGGCTTTTTCACAAATTTTAAATATAAGACAAATTAACTTTCATATGTCCCAGTGTGTCAAAATACACCGGTTTACAACATTTGTTACTTCTATTAACCCACGAATAACATTGTTACACTTTGTTGTTTGGCGTTACTATGGTAATGCCCGCCCAAGAAAATTCAAATGTAACTGCCGTTTTGTTATCGGGCAGAAAAAGAGATCCGAAAAAGTTTATATTTGGAACACAGAAAAAATGAGAAAGGGATATGTGTTATATGAACAGGATTACATTACACAAGAGTATTTGCTATTATTTTATAAGCAAAGTATTGCCTTTCTGGTATCCTGTTGGATCCCGATACCATACTGAATAAGATGGGTTGAAACTTGTAAATTCAGTTCCTTAGATGACAGAACTAGAAATAAATAGCAATGTCTCATATCTAAGTAGAATTTGACTTATAACTAAAAGCAGATTTTTCCAATTGTCTGGATTTGAAACATATAAGTGTTAGTATTAAACTACAGAGTATATATAAATGCCTTTTTTTCCGTTGTTATGATAGCATCTGCCTCAGTAGATTTCAGAATACCTGAAAAAAACCTAGTTCTGTCATCTAAGGAACTGAATTTACAAGTTTCAACCCATCTTATTCAGTATGGTATCGGGATCCAACAGGATACCAGAAAGGCAATACTTTGCTTATAAAATAATAGCAAATACTCTTGTGTAATGTAATCCTGTTCATATAACACATATCCCTTTCTCATTTTTTCTGTGTTCCAAATATAAACTTTTTCGGATCTCTTTTTCTGCCCGATAACAAAACGGCAGTTACATTTGAATCTTCTTGGGCGGGCATTACCATAGTAACGCCAAACAACAAAGTGTAACAATGTTATTCGTGGGTTAATAGAAGTAACAAATGTTGTAAACCGGTGTATTTTGACACACTGGGACAATTGGGACATATGAAAGTTAATTTGTCTTATATTTAAAATTTGTGAAAAAGCCGCCGAGACTTAATTGGTACCGGGAAACCGCTATATAAGCGAATTCAGTCAGACAGACCTCATCCATTGAAAAAGCCGCAGGAGCGGAGAAACGCGTCTGGAGAGGTCTGACTCCAAACACCACAAGCCACCACTTGGATTATAGAAAGACTTTTATTTGATCTATATTTTTTCAACATCTTATATTTTAACTCGGGACGCCGAGCATCTGAATAAGGTCTGGACTTTGTTAAGGCTTTCTTTTAATTTTATGAATCAGGAATATTTTATGTTTAAGTAATTACTTTCTTTTATATTTTGTCTGCATTTTGCAATAAATTGTTTTACATTCAAATCTGAGTTTGCTAGTAAGGTCAGTTCTTGATCTACTATTAGAGAAGGGGTAGTCTCGTTATGTATTTATATTGTATTTTGATAGGTAGTTAGGTATCCTATTTTGTCTAACCCCGCTCACATTCCTTTAATCAGCGCTCCACTTAATTTATTTTCCTGCTTTTAAAAGATATGCCTGAGAGCAAGGCAGTGAAATGATTTAACTCCATTGTACATCCAAACAAGTATGTGTGTACATTTCCAGTAGGATTACTATATGTACTGATCCGCTACAACATTAAAGCCACCGATGGTTGAAGTGAATAACACTGATTATATCGTTACAATGGCACCTGTCAAGGGGTGGGATAGATTAGGCATAAAGTGAACAGTCTGTTCTTGAAAAGATAAGAATGACTTTGACACGGCAGAAATAGTGATGGTTAGATAACTTTGTCAGAGCATCTATAAAATGGCATGTCTTGTGGGGTGTTCCCAGTATGCAGTGATTAGTACCTACCAAAGGTTGTGCAAGGATGGACAACCGGTGAACAGGCGCCAGGGTTATGGGCACCTAAGGCTCATTGATGTACATTGGGAGCAAAGGCTAGCCTGTCTGGTTCAATCACACGGAAGAGCTACTGTAGCTCAAATGATAGAAATGTGTGAGAACACACAGTGCATTGCAGTTTTTTGCATAGCTGCAGATTGGTCAGAGTGCACACGATGATGCTTAACCACCCTGAAAGCACTTGAGTGCCAGAACTGGACTATGGAGCAATGGAAGAAAATTGCTTGGTCTGATGAATCAGGTTTTCTTTTGGATCTAGTAGATGGGCGTGTGTGTCGTTTACCTCGGGAAGAGATGGCAGCAGGATTCACTATGGCAATTGTGTTACATGGTGGCAGTGCCCTCTTTCAGCAAGATAATGCACACTGCAAAAATGTTCAGGAATAGTTTGAGGAGCAAGACAAAGAGTTCAATTTGTTGCCGTGGCCTCAATCTTAATCCCACTCGGCATCTGTGGGATGTGTGGAAACAAGAAAACTGCAATTTGTATGACTTAAAGGATTTGCTGCTAATGTCTTGGTGCCAAATACCACCGGACATGGTCAGAGTTCTTGTGAAATCCACTCATCAATGCATCATAGCTGTTTTGGCAACATGTGGGGGACCTATACGATATTAAGCTTATGGTTTTACTGTTGTAGCTAATTAGTGTACACATTTGCAGTTTTGTGATAATTGGTTTGTGGATTCTTAACACTGATTATGAGCATTATTCTATGAGTACTTTTCCAATGAGTAATGGTTATAATTACCTTTATAAACGAATTAGCTTTGAAAATGCCCCAATATTGTGCATGCAATATATTATAAAGGAACTTAACCAGATCCCTGATTACGTATGTTTTGGTGCCACTTATTAGCTGTAGCTCTACATATGTTTGCTCAGCTCTGAGCAGCACAACTTGTAAAGATGACAAATCCTAGTTCATATGAACTACATTTTAACTTTTGCCACATAAAAAAATAAAAAAATAAATAATATTTAAAGTAGGGATTGACCGGTTATCGGTTTTACCGATATAATCGGCCGATATTCTGTATTTTCGGCAATATCGGTATCGGCCAATATAGATACCGATATTGCCGATAATACCTCCTAGGACCGCTGAGCTTATTACAAGCCCGGCGGTCCTGGGGGTGCGGGCAGCAAGCATTTACTCACCTCCCAGCAGCTCCTCCAGCTCCCCAGTGTAACTCTCGTGAGACCCGCGGCCGTCAGAGCGTTGCCACAGGTTACCATGGCAACGCTCTGCGTTGGCCGCGAGAGTTACACAGGGAGCTGGAGGAGCTGCTAGGAGGTGAGTAAATGCTTGCTGCCCGCCCCCCCACAGCTCAGCCATTGCCGCTGGACGACCAGGGACTGTCATAACCCCCGTCCCTGGCCAGGCAACAAGCAGGGAGGGGGGACAACAAAAATAAATAATAATAATTAAATATAAAAATATAAAAAATGCCCCCTCACACAAACACACTGCATTATATACACATACTACACAAACACACTGTGTATATAATGCAGTGTGTGTGTTTGCATAGTGTGTGTATATAATGCAGTGTGTTTGTGTAGTGTGCACACTATACAAACACACAGCATTATATACACACACACTACACAAACACACTGTGTATATAATGCAGTGTGTTTGTGTAGTGTGTTTATATAATGCAGTGTGTTTAGTGTGTTTATATAATGCACACTACACAAACACACTGCACTATATACACACTATACAAAAACACACTCTGCATTATATAAATATACACACACTACACAAACACACACTTTGCATTTAGTATATACAGCATTAACTTTTACACACACACTGCATTCACTTTACGCACACTACCCACACACTACACAAACACTCTGCTTTCATTATATACACACTGCATCCACTGCACACACTACACAAACACACACAGCTCCCCTGTCTAAACACACTGCATCCACTACACTTGGCATGTATATTTTGTGCATTTACCTTTAGAAATAGTTTTTATTTTTCAAAATGGTAAATGTACAGAATATCGGCAAATTATATCGGCTATCGGCCTGAAAGTTCACAGAATATCGGTATCGGCTCTAAAAAATCAATATCGGTCGATCCCTAATTTAAAGTTCAGCAACACTACAGCATTGTAAACTGAACTTTGAACGTTATAAAAATTTCTTCTGCAGGTCACTGACAAACGTAATGTGGTTTTCAGAGAGCACCATTCTTGGGGGGAGTTTCCTGGCCATGGTCAGACAGTGGGCATTACAACATCTTCAGTACAAGAGACAAGGGAGTTGCCAGGTAAAAGCAGAACTAGTACTAAACATATAGATAATAATAATAAAAAAAAGAGAGCTCATGTGCAGTTATTGTATGCAACAATGTGCTGTGAGATTTCACTTTTACTATGCATTGCATTTTCATATACTTAGGTCTGCAGCTTTCTGTTGATCAGTTCTTGAACAAACTTCCTCAGTCTGTAGTTCGTGCTGGGAAAGTTTTGGATATCCGTGGTCCAATCAGAGAAGTCTTGCAGGTATGTAATGAAATTCGTTAAAACAGGGTTTGCTCGACTATCACATATCTTATCTTGATTGTTCTCTGACTTGCAGGAGGCAGGTGCAAAAGAGAAGCTAAACGAGATACAGGTGGAATCCCTCCTTGTGGAAGAAGTGGAAAAAAGGTGGGCATTAGTTCACACATCAATTTCTTAACCCCTTAAGGACATCGCTTCAGAAGCTGGACTTACCCTTAAGGATGCAAGCAATTTTTGCATTTTTTGCCGTTTGTGTTCAACCGCAATTTGCATCTTTATCATTTACTGCACCAACACGCATTATATACCATTTTCTAAAGGACAAAAAGAGCTTTCATTTTATGTGACATACATATATAAATTCTTATGTATTCTAAAAAAATGCAAGAAAAAAGGGAAACAGTTGTTTGTTTTTTACAGTTCTGGCAATAAGAATGTGTGCTTAATTTGTGCAGGTTAACGAAAGTAATTCAAAATAAATTAATTTGGTTGTTCTGATTTACAGAATATATAATGTCTAAGATTACGATGTACTTTTTGTAGTTACAGCTCACAAAATACTAGGAGTAAAAATATTTTTCAATGTCTAGCGATTTTAGAATTTGGTATGTTTGTCTTGTAAGCTTAATAGCCAACACAGAAAACAATATTGCTACACAAAAGTATATATTTATATAAAGCAGACACAGGCAAGCCTGACTTCCAGCACTGCATACAGCTTATCAAAGAGTCTAAAGCCACTTAAAATGGTCCCGGCTGATAGAGAAAAGCCCCAGGTATCTATTGATACCTGGGTTTCCTAATGTGAGCAGGGATTTAATCCTGTTCACTCTGCATTGCTGTCTATTGGGATTTAAATCCCATTTGAAGAGCTGAATAACTATATCACTTTGGGCTCTGCATGCAGCCTGACTTCCAGCACTGCATGCAGCTTATCAAAAAGTCTGAGGCCACTTAAAATGGCCCCAGCTGACAGAGGGGAGCTCCAGGTATCTATTGATATCTGGGTTTCCTAGTGTGAGCAGGGATTTAACCCTGTTTACACTGCATTTCTCTCTATGGGAATATTTTTTTTTAATTCGTTATTTTTGGTGCATGTATTTAACTGTACATATTCGCCAGCAGTGCCCCAGCAGCAATTGCTTGCGTTTCATTTAGCATAGAATATAATATAACAATGGTGAGGTATGCTTAACAGTACACATTTTATATTGTAAGGTGTCATAAGCAGTAGCATATTGTTAGTTATAGGGATTGATAGTCATCTGTTCGAGTGTGGGTACATATGGGTTGTCTGTTGGTCATAGTACATTTCTAAAGGTCAGCTGCTAGTCTAAGCGCTACTGTGGGTGAGTGTCCCCCTGTAGCCCTGTTTAGCTGGGGGGATGTGGGTGTTGTTCACGCTTGACGCTTGTCCTGCCGGTCCGCTTACGGGGGTATGGCTTTCTCATGTAGCATGTTGGGGATTTTAGTGAGTGGTGGGGTTTGCCATGGGGTGTTTTTGTCGCCCTGTGTAAGCGCCAGTCACGTGTCCGCTGTTTTTACTCGCGGTGGGTAGGTAAGTTTGTAGCGGGCTGGGGGCCTATGGGTATGCGGAGGTGGATGGAGGCTCTGTCACTGTGGCTAGCACTCAATGCCCGGTAGTCGAAATGTTGCCCATAGTGTTGGCTGTAAGGTGAGTGTGTCGCCCCTGGGGTGTGTGGGGGGAGAAGACTTTATGTGGGTGGAGAAGACTTTGTGTGGGTGATGGTCAGAGTATTTTGGTGCTTACTGCTCCGGGGTGGGAAACCGTGGGTTGTGTGTTCTTCCGTAAGGTGTCCTCCTAACGGTTAGGGTTGGCCCGTCTGGGGGTCTTGTTGGGAGGAGTGGGTTGAATACATCCTACCGGTCAGTGGTCACTGTCCTCCGGTGGTCTGTTTCGGACCAATGTGGGCCCCTTTGAACCGTGGGTTAGAAGCAAAAGTATAAGTAACAAATTAGAAATAGAAATAATAGCGAAAAAGCATATTGCTAACATATTTAAGCATTAAACATAATTCGGTCAGATGTGTTTGACTTCACACGGACTGTCCTGACCGCGTACTGGCTACAAGTGGAGTGCGGCCTGTCCCTTGCATTGTGCCCTCATGCTGTGACCATAGCGTATGTGGTCTCTGGCGGGCCTCCGGGTACGAAGATGGCGACATTCGCCGGATCCCAGTTGTGTGGTGCGTTCGCCAGTTGGTTCATGGCTTTGGAGATTGAGTCGGGTGGGAGACCCAGGTTCCCCAGGATTGCAGCCGCTTCTTCCAACTTGTGGACCGGGTAGGAGGTCCCCTCGTGGGTGATCAGCAGAGTTTGGGCCGCCTTCCACCGCTAGGTGATGTTGTGTGAGCGGAGCAGCGTTGTGAAAGGCTGCAAGGATTTTCGCCACTTCAGCGTGTTACCCGATAAATCTGCAAAGAATGTGAGGGAAGAGTTTTCAAACGTGTAGGGTGAGTGTCCCCGTAGGGCGTTCGTCACTGCAGCTTTGTCTTGTCTAGTCTGGAAGCGTACGATCAGATCTCTGGGAGCCGCAACAGGGGCTTTGCTGGGTTTAGGAATCCTGAACAAGTTCTCTGTCATCATTTTTGCCTGTTTAGGGGGCAAGATTGTGCCCAGTAGGCGTCTTACAAAGTGCGGTAATTCTGCATCCGGCACTGTCTCCACTACCCCTCTAATCTTTAGATTTGTAGTTCGCCTAGCATCTTCCATGGACGTAAACTTCTGTTCCAGGTCGGCGTGCTGTTTCTGTAGCGACCGCATCTCTGTTTGCAGGTGAGTTACTTGCTGTTTGGTGTTGTGGGAGTCTGTTTCCAGAGCCCCCATGCGGCCTTGGAGGTCTGTGCGGAGTGCGGTAACGTCCACGTGGATGTCCTTTCGGAGGCCCGACAGTAGCTCTTGCATGTCGGCCTTGGTTACCGGTGATGAGTCCTTCTTGGACGAGGTTGGTGCCGGGGTCACTATTGGTCTTTGCGGGCCCAGCATAAGAAGGGTCCCCAGACCCCAGGGTGTGATCATCCGAGAAGTTGGAGCTGTCGTCGGGCTAAGACGCCATCTTGGGATGCCATGTGCCTGCCGCCACAGGTCTCCTATGTTCATGCCCAGGTTTGGTTTGTCAGCCTTCTGTTTTTTTATTTTGCACCCCATACTGGTGTGGGTTGATCGGGGGTCCAACAGGATCAATTTTTGTGGGTTATTGCTGAGTTTTACGCTTAGTTCAGGCCTAGTTTCATGGAGCTCAGATGAGATGCGACCGTTCAGGTCAGATACTTGGCTCCCGAATCCTCTCTATGAGAATTTACATCCACATTAAAAGAGCTGCATGCCGATCTTACATTGAGCTCTGCATGCAGCTCACCTGTCAGTCTGGGGCCACTACAAATGGACAGAATAACAGTTTCTAATAATACCTGGGTTTACTGGTGTGCCTATATGTAGGATCTACATATAGGCATTTAAATGGTTATTTAAGCAGCTACATGCCGTGCTGACTTCCAGCACTTCAAGTAGCTCCTTAAAATGTCTGTGGTCACTAAAAATGACCTCAGCTGATAGAGGGGATCCAAAGGTATCCATTGATACCTGAGACTCCATGATGTGAGCAAGTATTTAACCCTGCTCACACTACATTGTAGCAATGGGGATTTAAATCCTGTTTGCAGCGCTCACTTTGAGCTCTGCAAACAGAGCATCGGTCAGTCTGGGTCCACTAATTCTGGCCCCAGGTGACAGATGGAAGCCCCAGGAATCAAATGATTCCTGCGGTTTCCAGTTACCAACAGGGAAAGAGTACCCGTTGGAAAAGTACTGCATTTCCATCATGCGTCTTTAAGTGAAGGACAAGCTCGACGGAAAATTATCGTCATGCGTCCTTAAGTGGTTAATGTGCATATGCTACATAGATAGACTTTTCATAGTAACTTCACTTTTGAGAATAAAGACTGAGGCTTCCCTTTTGTTGAAAAATTGATAGTTGAAATTTTGTTGAAAAATGTTGTTGAAAAATAGATAGTCTGAAGCTTTTGCAAACCACCCCCTCCTAACACAGCCCAGACTCTGTGGCTGTCCAATCACAGACTTTCCAGTTACAAAGCTTCAGAAAACTTTTGCAAGCTGTTTTATGTATACACTCAATTTAAAAAGTGCATAATTAAAAGCATGCATGTTTTCATTGAGGGTATGGCTACTAAACAGTGATTTTTGTATTTGGGTAAGGGGTTGTCCCTTTTACAGATGTAACAATAATTACAGAATACGCTCAGTCATCCGAATCAGAGCCCCAGCTTACAGGGTGGAGCTTAATAATGTTTCAATTAGCCACATTGTGATTGTCATAGGTCTCAGCTACAGATTGCATTGAATACACTTTTTTTTTTATAGATGGTGGACACTGCCAGCTGAGCTTTAAAGCGGCACTGTCATGCCGAACTTACCTTTCCTCAATCTCTTCCTCTTCTCCCCCTCTCTCAGGATCTGTTATTCTTTTCTTCCTGTCTTCTTTAGTTTTCTTTAAAATCATAAGACAAAGTAGGGACTCTTTGTCTTATGGAGGATTTCTCCGCTTGACCAGCTCAGACCAGCGGAGGAGCAAAGTGTGCTTCATTTCCGCTGGTCAGAGTAATTTTCCCATGATCCCTAGCTTTCCTCCCTGTTCCCACAATGCTTCCTGTCAGTATTGCCGAAGGTCCTGTCACTTAGACAGAACGCCGGCAAAGCTGCCGAATTGCATCCTAACAGAATGAGCACTGTTTCTCCATTGGTGTTAGGATGCAATTCGGTACTTTGATCGTATCGGAATTTCATTCTAATGAATGAAACTCCGATCCTATTCATTGCCGTGGGCGCATCTTGCAGCCGCTTAGTAGATAACTCCCTAATTCCCACGGTATCAGGGAGCTATCTACTAAAAGGCTGAAAGACCTAAATTGGTCTTTCAGCCAAATGTACTAATACTAAGTAAAGATTACTTAGTATTAGTAAATAATATGCCCCTACTCGCTATACCGCGAGTAGGGGCATGTCTAGTAAGCAGTGAGCAGCCTGTGGCCTACTCCCCCCCCCCCGCCCTAATAAAACAATAAGGGGGGGGACCCACTGTCCTCCCCCCCCCCCCCTGGCCCCCACCCCTGCGCGGTGGGTGGGGGCCTTAATAAAACAATAAGGGGGGGCGACCTACTGTCCTCCCCCCTGGCCCCCACCCCTGCGCAGTGGGTGGGGGCCCTAATAAAACAAATGTACTAATACTAAGTAAAGATTACTTAGTATTAGTAAATAATATGCCCCTACTCGCTATACCGCGAGTAGGGGCATGTCTAGTAAGCAGTGAGCAGCCTGTGGCCTACTGTCCTCCCCCCTGGCCCCCACCCCTGCGCGGTGGGTGGGGGCCCTAATAAAACAATAAGGGGGGGGGACCCACTGTCCTCCCCCCCCTAGCCCCCACCCCTGCGCGGTGGGTGGGGGCCCTAATAAAACAATAAGGGGGGGGGGACCTATTATCCTCCCCCCCCCCTGGCCCCCACCCCTGAGCGGTGGGTGGGGGCCCTGATAAAACAATAAGGAGGGGGGCCTACTGTCCTCCCCCCCTGGCCCCCACCCCTGCGCGGTGGGTGGGGGCCCTAAATTAAGCCCCCCCATCAAGGTGACTAGGGGTCCCAAGCCCCTAGTCACCCCCCCCCCCCACACCCAAAACATTCTATCCCCTACCTACCCCCCTCACCCTAAAAATAGTGAGGGGGGAATAAAATAACTAACCTGTATAAAAAAAAATGAAACTTACCATTTGACGTCTTCTTTTTTCTAAATTCTTCTTTCTTCAGCCCCCAAACAAGCCAAATAAAAATCCATCATACCCAAAAAAAAAAAAAAGAGCGCCCAAAAAAATTAATTCATGTTCACCCATGGAGGGCACGCCGCGTACTGAGCTCCACAGGGCCGGTCAAGGCTTATAAAGCCTTGCCCCGCCCTGCAATTAGGCTTAGAACACAACTTAGGCTTAGAACACAACTTTCCCACGCTGTGTAAAATGACAGATCACTGTGATTGGATGGTTTTCAAGCCATCCAATCACAGTGCTCAATGTCATTTTACAAGCGTGGGAAAGTTCTTTTGAATTTTCCCACACTGTGTAAAATGACACAGAGCACTCTACGTAGAAACATAGAAACATAGTATGTGACGGCAGATAAGAACCATTCGGCCCATCTAGTCTGCCCAGTTTTCTAAATACTTTCATTAGTCCCTGGCCTTATCTTATAGTTCAGCTGGAATGCTATTCCATGCATCCACTACCCTCTCAGTAAAGTAATACTTCCTGATATTATTTTTAAACCTTTGTCCCTCTAATTTAAGACTATGTCCTCTTGTTGTGGTAGTTTTTCTTCTTTTAAATATAGTCTCCTCCTTTACTGTGTTGATTCCCTTTATGTATTTAAATGTTTCTATCATATCCCCCCTGTCTCGTCTTTCCTCCAAGCTATACATGTTAAGATCCTTTAACCTTTCCTGGTAAGTTTTATCCTGCAATCCATGAACCAGTTTAGTAGCCCTTCTTTGAACTCTCTCTAAGGTATCAATATCCTTCTGAAGATAGGGTCTCCAGTACTGTGTACAGTACTCCAAGTGAGGTCTCACCAGTGTTCTGTACAATGGCATGAGCACTTCCCTCTTTCTACTGCTAATACAACCAAGCATTCTGCTAGCACTTCCCTCTTTCTCCCTATACAACCAAGCATTCTGCTAGCATTTCCTGCTGCTCTATTACATTGTCTGCCTACCTTTAAGTCATCAGAAATAATCACCCCTAAATCCCTTTCCTCAGATGTTGAGGTTAGGACGCTATCAAATATTCTGTACTCTGCCCTTGGGTTTTTACGTCCAAGATGCATTATCTTGCACTTATCCACATTAAATGTCAGTTGCCACAACTCTGACCATTTTTCTAGTTTACCTAAATCATTTTCCATTTGGCTTATCCCTCCTGGAACATCAACCCTGTTACATATCTTAGTATCATCCGCAAAAAGACACACCTTACCATCAAGACCTGCAATATCACTAATAAAAATATTAAAGAGAATGGGTCCAAGTACAGATCCCTGAGGTACCCCACTGGTGACAAGCCCAAGCTTCGAATATACTCCATTGACTACAACCCTCTGTTGCCTGTCACTCAGCCACTGCCTTACACATTCAACAATATTGGAATCCAAACTCAAAGATTGCAGTTTATTGATAAGCCTTCTATGTGCAACAGTTTCAAAAGCCTTACTGAAATCTAGGTAAGCAATGTCTACTGCACCACCCTGATCTATAATTTTAGTTACCCAATCAAAAAAATCAATAAGATTAGTTTGGCATGATCTCCCTGAAGTAAACCCATGTTGTCTCTGATCTTGAAATCCATGTGTTTTTAGATGTTCAACAATCCTATCCTTTAACATGGTTTCCATCACTTTCCCCACTACTGAAGTAAGGCTTACTGGCCTATAGTTGCCCGACTCCTCCCTATTACCTTTCTTGTGAATGGGCACAACATTCGCTAACTTCCAATCTTCTGGGACTACTCCTGTTATCAATGATTGGTTAAATAAATCTGTTAATGGTTTTGCTAGTACACCACTAAGCTCTTTTAATAGCTTTGGGTGTATTCCATCAGGTCCCATTGACTTATTTGTCTTTACTTTTGACAGTTGAAATAGAACCTCTTCCTCTGTAAACTCACGTGTAATAAATGACTCATTTATCCTTTTTCTTAACTGAGGTCCCTTTCATTCATTTTCATCTGTAAATACCGAACAAAAATATTCATTGAGGCAGTCAGCTAGACCTTTATCCTCATCTACATACCTTCCTTCTTTTGTTTTTAATCTAACTAATCCTTGTTTTACTTTTCTTTTCTCATTTATGTATCTAAAAAAAGTTTTGTCCCCCTTTTTTACTGACTGTGCTATTTTCTCTTCTGTGTGTGATTTGGAAGCTCTTATAACTTGCTTAGCCTCTTTCTGCCTAATCTTATAGGTCATTCTGTCTTCCTCACTCTGGTTTTTTTTATAATTACTAAATGCTAACTTTTTATTTTTTACTATTTTGGCCACATCTGCGGAGTACCACAGTGGTTTCTTGAATTTTTTGCTTTTACTGACAAGCCTAATGCAATTTTCTGTTGCCTTCAGTAGTGCAACTTTTAAATAATCCCATTTCTTTTGGACTCCATTTAAATTGCTCCAGTCTGATAATGACTCCTTTACACATATTCTAATTTTAGAAAAGTCTGTTTTTCTAAAGTCTAAAACTTTTGTTTTTGTGTGGTGTGACTCAGTCACTGTTCTTATATTAAACCACACTGACTGATGATCACTGGATCCTAAACTTTCACCTACAGTAATATCTGATGCCAAATCTCCATTTGTTAACACTAAATCTAGTATGGCCTCTTTACGAGTTGGCTCCTCAACGACTTGTTTTAGAGACAATCCCAGTAGGGAGTTTAGAATATGTGTGCTCCTGGCACAAGTAGCTATTTTTGTTTTCCAATTCACATCAGGAAGATTAACGTCACCCATGATGATAACTTCCCCCTTCATTGTCATTTTAGCTATTTCTTCAACTAGTAGATGATCTAACTCTTCAATTTGTCCTGGGGGCCTATAAATCACACCTACACGAGTTACTGTGTGATTACCAAATTCTAATGTAACCCAAACGGACTCTATGTTCGCCTCACTAACCTTTATTAGGCTAGATTTTATGCTATCCTTTACATACAGGGCCACCCCTCCCCCTTTCTTGCCTTCCCTGTCTTGTCTATATAAAGAGTACCCTGGTATTGCTATGTCCCAGTCATTTTTCTCATTATACCATGTCTCAGTAACAGCGACTAAATCTACACTATCAGTTGCCATTATTGCCACAAGTTCATTGATCTTATTCCCTAAACTGCGAGCATTTGTAGACATGACTCTAAGCTTATCATTTTTTAACACACTTGCTACAGGCACCTTCTGTCCTTGTTTTGGGGGACAATTCCCCCAGACCAACCAATCAATGTGTTCTAAGCCTAATTGCAGGGCGGGGCAAGGCTTTATAAGCCTTGACCCGCCCTGCGGAGCTCAGTATGCGGCATGCCCTCCATGGGTGAACATGGATTAATTTTTTTTTTTTTTTTGTGCGACGGGTATGATGGATTTTTATTTGCCCTTTTTGGGGGCTGAAGAAAGAAGAATTTAGAAAAAAGAAGACGTCAAATGGTAAGTTTCACTTTTTTTTTTTTACATTTATTTAGGGCCCCCACCCACCGCTCAGTTGCTTTGAATTAAAAGAATATGGATAACTACCATTTAAAGTGTACTTAAGATGAGTGGCATACACACGATCCATGGGCCCCCGGTGCGAAAATTGATCCGTGGGCCTCCTTTATCCCCCCCTCCCCCGGCGCTTACTCTGCGCGGGCTGGGGCTGCTACACATTGCGGCAGGCACCTGGTTGTAGGGGTGCGACCCTTGCGACCATAGTGTGCACGCCAGTGTATGATACACATACACTTAAAGGACCACTATAGGCACTCAGATCATTTCAGCTCAATGAAGTGGTCTGGGTGCCAGGTCCCTCTAGTTTTAACCCTGCAGCTGAAAACATAGCAGTTTCATAGAGGGTTTATCCAGCCTCTAGTAGCTGTCTCACTGACAGCCGCTAGAGGCGATTCCGCTGGACATCCATAGGAAAGCATTTAGTAATGCTTTCCTATGGGCGGTTTGAATGCGCGTTCGGAGCTGAGAGGCGGATCGGGGCGGATAGATCCCCAGCGCCAAAGGAGCTCAGCGCTGGAGAAAGGTAAGTGCTGAAGGGGTTTTAACCACACACAGTCTCACAAACAGACGCATAAACACTAACTGACAACCACATTTACTGACACACACATACACACTCACAAAACATACGATCTCACTGGTACACAAACTAACACACACACACTGACATTTACTAGCAGACACACACTCAAACACAGACACACAAACTAACACACTCAGTGACATACACAGTAGCACTCACTAACACTTACTGACACTCACTAGCAGACACACACTAACAGACACACAGTAACACACTCACTGACACACACAAACACACTCATTAACAGACACACACACACAGTAACACACTCGCTGACTGACACACACACACACAGTAACACACACACACAAACACACTCATATATTATTATATTTTTACATTTAATCCCCCAGCCTCCCTACCTTTGGGAGTGCTGAGGGTATTCCCATGGGGCCAGTGGGGCTGCCCGGTGGCCAGTCCTGCAGGCGCGTGGGGGAGCACTCTCCCTGGCTGAGCGCTCTCTGCCCAGCTCCCTCGCGCGGCGCTTACTGATGCCAGAGCAGTCAGATGACGTGATCTTCCGTCTCCGGTATCAGTGCGGTGCGAGTGAGGGAGCTGGGCAGAGAGTGCTCAGCCAGGGAGAGTGCTACCTCGCGTGCCCGCTGGCAAAGTGAAGCCACTGCCAGCCTCGGGGGGCCCTGAGGTGGCCTGTTACTGGGGCTCCCACTTAAGCCACTGCTTAAGATAAGACAACTTTTCCTTCTTGGATGGAAGTCACCATGTTTAGGTTCCTGCAGCTACTGATGCGATGAAGATTTCGGTTTCAGAAATAAATGTTGCTAAAAATACATGACTTAATGATCCTTAATTTGAATTCTATTTTACAACAGGTATGATCAAAATATAGCTGTTTCCACACTGCGCATAAAGTCTGAAAATGGAGAATACACGTACAAGGTGCGAATGCTAGAGTCAGAGACCATTGGAGATCTACGTGTCCATTTGTCCAATTGTAGGTAAGTAAACATCTGTGAACCATATAAAGATACATATCTTGGACTGTGATGCTTTGCAGCTTTTGTGAATGCATGTCATTAATTTAGAGAAAAAAAAAAAACATTTTATAATTATCAGAATTTTCTTTTCCTGGATATGTTCAGGGCAGCATCACAGTAGGGTTAGCTCCATCCACTTGGCTGTTTAGGACAGGAAATAATTCATAAATATGTCATCCACTTTCTTAGGCCTATGGTCCTGTAATGTGCTCAGAAAAGAAAGAGACCAATAAGAGAAGGGGGTAGGTTTGGGGGAGAAACTGATGCTGCCATTGCGTTTTCTAAATTCCTGGCTAATCCATGACAGCATCACAATATGGTAATACCCACGCTAAATAAAGGTAGAAATTAAACAAAAAAAAGAAGCATACTATTTCAATAGAAAAAAATACTTTTATTAAAAAACTTTTTTTTTATTAAAATTTTTTTGAAAAGTATACCTCTAAAGTGTGCCATCTTTCTTCTTCCAAAATACTGGGAGATTGGAAAAAACAGAAATTTTACTTACCGTAAATTATTTTTTTCTTAATATGGTGGCAGTGCCATCGGGTTTTTCTCCTCCCCTGTGGACAAGCATCTAACAAGATAATTATAATCAAGAAGACCCTCCCCCTTGTCCTATAAAACAGCCGTACCGCAAAACCTACCCCAGTAAGTAGCAAGAGAAAGAAACACAGACCAACTGTACTGCAAAAAATATTTAATATAGAGGGAGGGAAGCCATACTGCCACCATATTAAGAAAAAAAGAGATCACGGTAAGTAAAATTTCTGGGTTTTTTTCTGTCATATGGTGGCAGTACCATCGGGATATAGCAAGATCCCCATCCTTGCAGGACTTATGCCACGGCAGCTTGTAACACCTTACGCCCAAAAGCTGCTTCAGAGGCAGAGAATATGTCCTGAAAAAGGTGTTAAAAGAAGACCAGCATGCTGCTTTGCAGATGACCTCTGGAGAAGCAAGCGTTTTCTGCCCATGAGGTAGCCATAGCTCGGGTGGAATGGGCCTTAAGCGTAACTGGAGCCTAAACACCTTCTGTTGAGTATGCCAATTCTATAACTTGAATGAGCTTACGGGATAAGGTGCCGCAGGAAGCCACGTTCCCCTTGAAGTTACCCTAAAAATTAACAAACAGATGATCCGAAATTCTGAATTCTTTTGTTCTGGCAAGGTATATAAGTAAAGCTCTTCTGACGTCCAACTTCTGCCATTTGAGCTCTTGAGGAGATGAGGCTTCACTACAAAACGAAGGCAAAATAATCGGCTAATTAATATTCTTTGAAGACAAAACTTTAGGTAGAAAAGATGGCCTTGGATAAAGAACAACCTTGTCTTTGTGGAAAATTGTAAATTCATCCAAGGAGGACAGAGCGTGCAGTTCTCCCACTCTTTTGGCCAATGGGATGGCCACCAGGAATGTAACTTTAAGAGACAAGATTTTTAATAGGACTTCTTCCAAAGGTTCGAAGAGATGAACACAAAGGGCTTGTAGGGCCAGGGATAAATCCCAGGCTGGAAACACTGACTAACACATCGATTTTAGGAACCGGGAGATGGAAAAAGATGCTTGGTCGGTCCTCCTACTTCAAATTTGGGGCACTGCGAGTGCAATCTAATGTGCCACCAGATAGGAGTGTTGTGTTAAGTAGTACTATTCTTATCAGTTTAATCCCAATTTTTACGACTACTAGTGTGGTCCAGCACGCAGAAACTATGTAAACATATACATAGGCAAGAGAAGGAAAATAAAAGGACAGAAGGTAAACCGGACCTTAGAATGGCCGGACTAATACGCTAGAGACAGAGAATGGTCAAAGGGAAAGCCGAGGTCAAGGAAGCCAGAAAATACAGTTTAAACAAGCCAAGTCAGGGAAACTAGAATTCAGAATAACCAGGGAAAAGCCAATATCAGGATACCAGGAAATCAGATTCACAATGATAAAGCACTCTCAGGAAACCAGGAACAGGAAACCACGACAGGGCAAGGTACTGGGGTGAGCTAGGGATTTAAATATCAAGCGGCAGGCCGGCAGCCGCGACACCGTTACGTCCCCCTCATCAGGCCTTTTTTAGTCGAATGTATCGCCCACTGTCAGTCCCTTTGGGATCCATCCCTAATTCATCTTAATAAAGGTGAGGTAATCTAGACTTTTTTGACCTAGGCAACTTCTCTTCTCAGTGACAATACCTCCTGCTGCACTGAAGGTCCTTTCTGACAGGACACTTGAAGCGGGGCAGGCCAGAAGTTCTATCGCAAATTGGGATAGCTCAGGCCACAGGTCAAGCCTGCACATCCAGTAGTCAACGGGTTCATCGCTCCTCAGAGTGTCGATATCTGCAGTTAAGGCGAGGTAGTCTGCTACCTGTCGGTCGAGTCGTTCTCTGAGGGTGGACCCCGAAGGGCTGTGGCGATGCGTAGGACCGCGGGTCCAGCAAGCGATGCTGATCAGGCTGTTTCTGGTGGTGATGGTGACCACAACTCTTCCTCTTCACGCTCATCTACGGCCTGATCCAGCACTCTTCGCAGGGCACGCTTCTGGAAGAAAACAAATGGTATGATGGTGCCTTCGGTGCGACTGACTAGGTTTGTCACCTCCTCAAAAGAACGCATGAGCCTACAGGCATTGCGCATGAGTGATCAGTAACTGGCAAATAAATTCCCAGCTCCACAGAGGCTGTCCTAGCACCCCGGTCATACAAATACTCGTTAACGGCTTTTTCTTGTTGGAGCAGGCGGTCGAACATTAGGAGTGTTGAATTCCAACGTGTCGGGCTGTCGCAAATGAAGCGCCTCACTGGCATGTTGTTTCGCCGCTGGATATCGGAAAAGTGCGCCATGGCCGTGTAGGAACGCCTGAAATGGCCACACACCTTCCTGGCCTGCTTAAGGACGTCCTGTAAGCCTGGGTACTTATGCACAAAGCATTGTACGATCAGATTACACACATGTGCCATGCACGGCACATGTGTCAACTTGCCCAAATGCAAAGCCGCCAACAAATTTCTTCCGTTGTCACAAACCACTTTGCCGATCTCCAGTTGGTGCGGAGTCAGCCACTGATCCACCTGTGCGTTCAGGGCGGATAGGAGTGCTGGTCCGGTGTGACTCTGCTTTCAGGCAAGTCAACTCCAAGACGGCGTGACACTGCCGTATCCGGGATGTGGAAGAGGAGCTGGGGGGGTGCCGTTGATGTGGAACAAGACGCAGCAGCAGAAGAGGACTCAGTCGAGGAGGTTATGGAAGAGGATGGAGTAGGAGGAGTAGAGGAGGTGGCAGCAGGCCTGCCTGCAAGTCATGGCGGTGTCACCAACTCCTCTGCAGAGCCATGCATTCCATGCTTGGTAGCCGTCAGCAGGTTTACCCAATGCGCAGTGTAGGTGATATACCTGCCCTGACCATGCTTTGCAGACCAGGTATCAGTGTTCAGATGGACCCTTTCCCCAACACTGTGTGCCAGATATGCCATTACTTCCTTTTGCACAATCGAGTACAGGTTGGGGATTGCCTTTTGTGCAAAGAAATTTCGTCCGGGTACCTTCCACTGTGGTGTCCCAATAGCTAAAAAATTTTTGAACGCCTCAGACTCCACCAGATTGTATGGTAAAAGCTGGCGGGCTAAGAGTTTAGTCAAGCCAGCTGTCAGACGCCGGGCAAGGGGGTGACTTTGTGACAATGGCTTCTTACGCTCAAACATGTCCTTGACAGACACCTGACTGTGGGCAGATGAGCAGGAACTGCTCAAGGCGAGAGACGGAGGGGCGGATGGTTGAGAGGGGACAAGGAGGACAGCAGTGGTTAACGTGGCTGAAGATGCTGGACCAGGAGGAGAATGGCGGCTTTGAGTTTGTGTGCTGCTTGTACTCATGTGTTGATCCCATAGGCGTTTGTGATGTGCGATCATGTGCCTTCGCAAAGCAGTTGTACCTAGGTGGGTGTTGGACTTCCCATGACTCAGTTTCTTTTGGCACAGGTTGCAAATGGCATCGCTGTTGTCAGAGGCAGACACACAAAAAAATGCCACACTGCTGAGCTCTGCAATGACTGCATTCTGGTGGTGGCAACAGTATGCGTTGATTGGCGTGCTGTCGGGCTGACCCCGGGTGCCGATGCATGCTGTCTGACTGTGCCACTAGCTCCTTGCGACGACCTCCCCCTGCTTCCAACTCGTCTCCTCCTCCTCCTCTCTGTCTCCCCATCTGAACTTTCCCCCTGTTTTTCTTCTCTTCTAGCGGGCACCCACGCGACATCCACGGACGCATCGTCATCATCAACCGCTTCACTTGTATCTGACAACTCAGCAAAGGAAGCAGCAACGGGTACAACATCATCATCATCACAACGTACGTGTGTAATGCTGCCTGACTGAGACATATCCCTGTTATCTACATCCTCTGGCAATAATGGTTGCGCATCACTCATTTCTTCCAACTGATGTGGAAATAACTCCTCTGACAGATCAAGTGATGCGGCTGTGGTTCTAGTGTTGGTGGTGGTGGCAGGCGGGCGAGTGGTAACTTGAGAGGTGCCCGAAGCTAAGCTTGAGGAGGATGGTGCGTCAAGTTTCCGAACGGAAGCTGTAGAAGATTGGGTGTCCTGTGTTAGCCAGTCAACTATGTCCTCAGAACTTTTCAAGTTCAGGGTAGGTGGCCTCTAAACACTGGGCATTATTCTAGGGCCATAGGGAATCACAGCACCACGACCACGACGGCCCCTGCGGGGTGGCCTGCCTCTGCCTTTCATTTTTTTTCGATTAGTGGTACTATGCGTGGAAGCTACTGTGACAACAGATATGAGTGGCACTGGTGTGACACTGTACCCTGGCAGGCCCTGAAACGCACACTTGTGAAGGAAACTGACTGCTATTATATTACAGTCCAAAAATTTTGGGTTTTTTTAAATGCAAGCTATTGGGACTCCAGATGTGAGTGGTGGCACTGGGCACGCCCTGAAACGCACACTCGTGAAGGAAACTGACTGCTATTATATTACAGTCCAAAAATTTTTGGGTTTTTTAAATGCAAGCTATTGGGACACCAGATATAAGTGGTGGCACTGGGCAAGTGAGCACAGTATACGCTGTGAGCCTGACACACACGCTGGCAGACAACTAACTGCTATTCAATCTATTACAGTCAAAAATTTTTTTTTTTTTTTTTTTTTAAATGCAAGCTATTGTGACACCAGTGAGTGAGTGGTGGCACAAGTGGGCATAGTATATGCTGTGAGCCTGACACACAGGCTGGCTGGCAGGCAGGCAACTGCAATTACATTACACACAAAAAAAAGCAGACTGATGTTCTAGCCCTAAAAAGGGCTTTTTGGGGTGCTGTCCTTACAGCAGAGATCAGATGAGTCCTTCAGGACTGTAGTGAACACTGTATACACTAACCTAGCTATCCATTTCCCTATCAAATCAACAGCAGCTACACTTTCCCTCCTCTCACTAAGGATGCAGCTTGAGAATGAATCTATAATGGATGCTGTCCAGTAGGTGGGAGGGTCTGCTAGGGATGGTGTGCTGCTGATTGGCTTGAATGTGTCTGCTGACTGCGAGGCACAGGGTCAAAGTTTACTCAATGATGACAAAAAGGAGGCGGATCGAACCGCGCATATGTTCGCCCGCCGTGGCGAACGCGAACACGCTATGTTCGCCGGGAACTATTTGCCAGCGAACCGTTCGGTACATCACTAGTCTTCTGTTCTACTTGGTCATTAGAGATAGGTTGTTCGTGGATTTGCATACACTATAAATCACTAAATTCACTTTTTGCAAGTTGACACGCTTTCATTTTAGGATCCGTTCAGTTATTTATCTTTCGTGCACCTCACTTTAATGTAATTTTAGAAGAACGTGTAGTTCGGTAGTTTTCATTGTAAATGTCAGGGTGTTTTTAGCTTTCATAGGAATTTGTAGTCTTCTAGCCTCTTTCAACTAATTTACAATCACAATTATATTTTATTTAGTTATATTTCACCCTTAAGGGGCATCTGCAGCAGCTACTGGTAAATTTCTAAATAAAATTAGATCCTAAAAAAATTATATTAATTGAATATTTATTTACAGTGTGTGTGTGTATATAATGAATGCAGTGTGTGCGTATGAGTGCAGTGTGTGCGTATGAGTGCAGTGTGTGTGTGCGTATGAGTGCAGTGTGTGTGCGTATATATTAATTGAATATTTATTTCCAGTGTGTGTATATAATGAATGCAGTGTATATGAGTGCAGTGTGTGTATGAGTGCAGTGCAGTGTGTGTGAGTGCAGTGTGTGTATATGAATGAAGTGTGATGCAGTGTGTGTTTGTGTATGTGTTGGTGGGGGTGGGCATTTTGATATATTATTAATTATTGTACTAATTATTATTTTTTATTTTTTAATATTATATTTTTTTTTATTATTTTTAATATTTTATTATTATTATTATTATGAATTATTTTTTTTCGTCCCCCCTCCCTGCTTGATACATAGCAGGGAGGGGGGCTCCTTCCCTGGTGGTCCAGTGGGATTGGTAGTTCAGTGGGGGGGAGGGGGGCTGGCAGAGCTGTATTTACCTGTCCTGCAGCTCCTGTCAGCTCTCTCCTCCTCCACGCGGTCTGTGCAGCTCCCTCTGTCAGCTCCCAGTGTAAGTCTCGCGAGAGCCGCGGCTCTCGCAAGACTTACAGTGGGAGCTGACCGAGGTGCTGAACGGACGTCGCAGAGGAGGAGAGAGCTGACAGGAGCTGCAGGACAGGTAAGTACAGCTCTGCCAGCCCCCCTCTCCCCCCAGTCTGTATTATGGCAATGCAAATTGCCATAATACAGACTCTGACTCGAGTATAAGCCGAGTTGGGTTTTTTCAGCACAAAAAATGTGCTGAAAAACTCTGCTTATACTCGAGTATATACGGTAACTGCTATTCAATCTATTACAGTCAAAATTGTGTTTTATTTTTAAAATGTACACTACTGTTACACCATATATGAGTTGCACTGGTGTGACACTGTGCCCTGGCAAGCCCTGAAACGCACACGCGTGAAGGAAACTGACTGCTATTATATTACAGTCCCAAAAAATTTTGGGGGGTTAAATGCAAGCTATTGTGACACCAGATATGAGTGGTGGCACTGGGCAAGTGGGCACAGTATACGCTGTGAGCCTGACACACACGCTGGCAGCCAACTAACTGCTATTATATTACAGTCCATAAAGTTTAGTTTTTTTTTAAATGCAAGCTATTGGGACACCAGTGAGTGAGTGGTGGCACTGGGCAAGTGGGCACAGTATACGCTGTGAGCCTGACACACACGCTGGCAGACAAGTAACTGCTATTCAATCTATTACAGTCAAAATTGTAATTTTTTTTTTTTTAAATGTACACTACTGTTACACCAGATATGAGTTGCATTGGTGTGACACTGTGCCCTGGCAGGACCTGAAACGCACACTAGTGAAGGGAACTGAGTGCTATTATACTACATTAAAAAAAAGTTTGTTTTTGTTTAAATGCAAGCTATTGTGACACCAGTGAGTGAGTGGTGGCACTGGGCAAGTGGGCACAGTATATGCTGTGAGCCTGACACACAAGCTGGCAGGCAGGCAACTGCAATTACATTACACAGATGTTCTAGCCCTAAAAAGGGCTTTTTGGGGTGCTGTCCTTACAGCAGAGATCAGATGAGTCCTTCAGGACTGTAGTGGACACTGAATACACTAGCCTAGCTAGTCAAAGGACTTTTCCCTTTTTATTGCAAATCTTAGAAATGTCCTTGAAGCAGTAGCAATCGAAACATGCAGATAAGCATCCTTCAAGTCTATTTTTACCATAAAGTCGCCTCTTTGCAGAAGAGGAAAAATAGAAGCGATTGATTCCATGCGAAACCTTTGTTACGGGATAAACCAGTTGATGGTTTTTAAATCCAAAATGGGACGAAAGGAGTGGTCTGGTTTTGAAACCAGGAATAATGTTGAGTATACTCCCTGAAATATTTGCTTTTCTGGCACTCTCTCTATAACCCTCTTTTGCAAGAGTAGCATGGTTTGAGAAAACAGGGCAATTTTTTTGAAGACTGGTAAGTCGAGACCAGAAAGTTTGCTCTTGGTTTCTCTGTGAATATTATCTTGTGGCCATGCTGAATCAGCCTTAGAACCCAGGGATTGCTTGTGGTTCTTTCCCATGCCTGAAAAAAACGTTGGAGTCTTCCTCCCACACTTCTGGCATCAGAAACGTTTATCTTTATCTCTGTAGGATTTTTAAAAATCGCCTCTTTGTTCAAATCTCGAATTTTTTTCTCTTCTTTGAAAATAATGCGGTCTCTAGTGATGTCGCGAACATAAAATTTTCTGTTCGCGAATGGCGAACGCGAACTTCCGCAAATGTTCGCGAACCGGGCGAACCGCCATAGACTTCAATAGGCAGGCGAATTTTAAAACCCACAGGGACTCTTTCTGGCCACAATAGTGATGGAAAAGTTGTTTCAAGGGGACTAACACCTGGACTGTGGCATGCCGGAGGGGGATCCATGGCAAAACTCCCATGGAAAATTACATAGTTGATGCAGAGTCTGGTTTTAATCCATAAAGGGCATAAATCACCTAACATTCCTAAATTGTTTGGAATAACGTGCTTTAAAACATCAGGTACGATGTTGTATCGATCAGGTAGTGTAAGGGTTACGCCCGCTTCACAGTGACAGATCAAACTCCCCGTTTAATGCACCGCAAACAACCGCAAACAGTCCATTTGCACAACCACAAACTCCCCATTTGCACAAGGTTGGATACCAAGCTAGCCATGTCCCGTTCCTTGTCCTCACTGATGTCGTTGAAGGTCTCTTCCTCCACCCAGCCACGTACAACACCAAGGGTCCCCGAAAGGTGACAACAAGCCCCCTGTATTTTTTTTTTTAAATGTACACTACTGTTACACCAGATAATGTATAATAAACACAGGTTACTGGCTATGGGAGGATAATGTATAATAAGCACAGGTTACTGGCTATGGGGGGATAATGTATAATAAACACAGGTTACTGGCTATGGGAGGATAATGTATAATAAACACAGGTTACTGGCTATGGGAGGATAATGTATAATAAACACAGGTTACTGGCTATGGGGGGATAATGTATAATAAGCACAGGTTACTGGCTATGGGAGGATAATGTATAATAAACACAGGTTACTGGCTATGGGGGGGATGATGTATAATAAACACAGGTTACTGGCTACAGGAGGATAATGTATAATAAAAACAGGTTACTGGCTATAGGGGGGATAATGTATAATAAGCACATGTTACTGGCTATGGGGGGATAATGTATAATAAACACAGGTTACTGGCTATGGGGGGGGGATAATGTATAATAAACACAGGTTACTGGCTATGGAGGATAATGTATAATAAACACAAACACAAAAAAAAAAAGAATACAGCTTCAGAATTAATCTAAATTGTATGCTGTCTAGGAGGTGGGAGGGTCTGGGAGGGAGGGTCTGCTGCTGATTGGCTGGAATGTGTCTGCTGACTGTTGGGTACAGGGTCAAAGTTTACTCAATGATGACAAATAGGGGGCGGACCGAACATCGCATATGTTCGCCATCCGTGGCAAACGCGAACATGCGATGTTCGCCGGGAACTATTCGCCAGCGAACCGTTCAGGACATCACTAGCGGTCTCTCTTGATAGGATCTCCTGTATTTATACTGGTAATTCATGTAACCTGATCTCCAAGAGAACTTATCTTGAGGAAGAACCTTTTTAGTCTCTGACATCTGCTTAATAATTTCTTCTAAAGGAGACCCAAATAACTTTGTTTTTTCTAGGGGAAGCTCACAGAGGACTGATTTTCAAGCTGCATCTGCCGTCCATGACCTTAACCATAAGGCTTGTCTTGCTACAGATGATAACCCCATAATTCTAGATGCCAGCTTAAGAACCTCCACAGACATATCCCCAAAAAATTCATTAGACAAGTGCATGTTCTGAAACATGCGACTAAGCTATTTATCTTGCTCTGTAGATAAAATATCTTGTAACGTGTTTATCCAAATGCCATTTTCTCTGGCAACCGTTGATCCTGTCAGTAAAGCCCTGCATTGAAAACCGTCCGTCTGGTAAGTTCGCCTACAAGAGGTTTCAGCTCTCTTATCCATTGGATTTTTCAAGGCCGAAGCTTCTCCTATAGGAATAGTAGTCTTTTTTGCAAGTTGAGCCACCTGCACATCAACTTTAGGGAGATCTTCCCAGACTTCTTCGCCGGAAAGTCTGAAGATATCTTTAAAGTGTCTGGATATAAAGGCACGTTTCTCAGGATTTCTCCATTCCCCGAATATTAAATCCACTAGGGTTTGTTGAACAGGAAACCCTTTTTTAGGATTCTCCGGGTCTTCCGGAAAAACCACCAGGTTGACTTCCTTTATGAATCTACGGAGTTCATCCGGAGGAAACCCCATTGGTTCACCTGAGGAGGATCCTGACCCATCTGAATCCATAGAGGAAAAACATTCCCTGGAAGATGTCTCTTTTCTTGATTCTCTGATGTACTTCCTGTATAGGAGATTCCACCTTTTTGGACTCTTTAATAGTCTCCAAAGTCTGGGCCAAATTTTCCTGGAACCAGTTTAGGAAAGATTGCATGTCCTTTTGCTTATCTCTTTCCAAGGAATTTGCAGTACACTGACTGCACACATTCTTCCTTGATCCGTCTGGAAGAGGAGTTGCACACTCACTGCAAACTAGGTGTTTAGATTTCGCCATAGCCTTTCTAGGAATGGAGGCCGCCAATTTCTCCTTTTCCATATTAGGATAAGCTGGGCTAGACATATCTGTGGAGAAAGTATAAATTGAGTCTTTTAAAATATCTGAAATTTCTTTGTAAAATTGCAGGGCATATTTTAAAGTAAAGATTTCCTTAATCTTACCTCAAAATACCTCTGAGCCGTGTGGGGGGGCTGGTGATACGGCGTACCTCTTCTGTCCAGCATCCCTGCAGTCAGCGGGTACCTGCACAGCTATATATATATATATATATATATATATATATATATAAATATCTGCATTACAAATTTTGCTGTCTTTTTTTTTTTTTTTTTGTCTCTTTAACAAAGATTCCGGTTTGTGCACGCGTTCTAGCGCAACTGGAAGCTTAGGTGGAACGCAACACCACCCGGTGTGCGTTCCACCGCTGTGCGCATGCGCAGGATTAACTCCGCCTGCAGGAAGTATTGCCGGAACCATTTTCAGCATAAAAGCAATCAATTCTCCACTTGCTCCGTAACCTTACCGGCAGGAAGCATGGTCTCTCAGCCTACCACCCGGGCAGCTCTCGAACCAGATCCCCCAGACAAGCAACCCGTGTGCCATGTCCTTTCCCTCTCGGGACAAGAAAGGAAACTGGGGGTAGGTTTTGCGGTACGGACGTTTTATAGGACAAGGGGGAAGGGTCTTCTTGATTATAATTATCTTGCTAAAACCCGAAAGTACTGCCACCATATGACAAAAAAAAAATAAAAGATAGCAAGCAATTGACTTTTCAGAGATCAAGGAGGTGACACTTAAGCAGAGCCATCTTTCCACATGGATACGGTGGGCAGTTGCACGGGCTCCCTACGAGCATGGGATCCCACCGTGATACCTCGTGGGCAGAGACCAACAGGAGAGATCCTTTCATCTCAATTGCCGGCCCATGGAAGTTGGCCCTGCTCACTTACTGTCTGCCTTTTTTCGGTGGGGAGGTCAAAGATAGATAGTTACTATGCATATCCTACATCTGCTCTATGAAAATTATAATTAGTGACATTACCATCTAAAATCTCCTTAAATATATACACTCCTGTGGTCACCTCCAAAGAGGGCTCTGAAGCTGGGGGCTGAGCAGGGTGCTCAACTTAAACAGAATCTGGTCTGCTTTACAAACTTACATAGTAAAGGCAAAAAGGAATTGGGGGGGCAAACCCAGAACATGCATTTTGCCGGAAAGTTTCTTTGAAACCATTATCCCTTTGGATCAAGGATCCCTAGCTTGGTTGAATTTCTGGAAAGAATACATCTGGGGAGGATAAAGGTGCCACTGGGCCCATTTCACTAGTCCAATTGTCAAGCCAAAGTTCTGCTGGCACAGATTTCTTTGAGACCGTTTTTTGAACCTTTTACAGACATTGTGTCCTTTCTTGGGATAGTAATACCATACCCATTATGGTGTAGAACCAAGCTCCTAGAAAGCAGATATTTTGAGATGGAATTAGCTGACTCTTCTGGTAATTTATGACTAATTTTTTTGCAGTGTTAGAATCTCCTTGTCCTTGGAGCTGTGCTTAACCCAAATGGCATTGCTCTGAATTGGAATTAATCTTCTAGAATTGCAAATCTTAAAAATCTTTGATGGTGTCCTGCAATTGGAATATAAAAATAGGCATCCTTTATATCTATGGAAATTAACAAAATCTCCTTGACGCACTATGGAAATGATTGAACCTTCAGATTCCATCCTGAATTTTGGGATTTTAAGAGAAAGGTTCAGTCTCTGTAAGTCTAAAATTAGACGCCATTTGTCTAAAGGTTTTGAAACCCGAACTAGGATGGAATAGATTTGAATGTTTCTTTGTTTACTCTTGATATTACTCTGTCCTGAAGAAGTTGTATTTTTAATGTTTTCAATTTTTTTTTTTTTGCATTTTACAGGATAGTACAGAGGTACAGTATACATAATTTTGTTATTTACATCATATTTTCATTTTCTTGAACCAATATAATTTTTTTTTACAGGTTTAGTATTTTCCATGCATATGTCATACATTTATTACAAGCAATTACAGTTATTTGCCTAGGCCCTGCATTTATTGTTACTGTGGCTATTCCGCTGCACCTCGTACCTTTACGTTTTTGGTTTAACAGGGGGATTGTGGGTTAGGTGGGGGGGGGGGGAGAGGTATGATCGAGGTGGAAAAAACTTGTAATCTAGCATTTCCAGTTAATACTGGAGTTCCTTTTTTGTTCTTCTCACTTTGCGATATTTGGGGTCATTCGTTTAGTGTAGTTATCCCACAATTCCCATGCCTCTACCCAAAATTTTTGTTCAGGCCTTGTTTTCCTGGCCATGGTTTCGTATAGTTTGGAGGATTCTATAATTAAAATGCATTCCTGTAAGGTCGGTTTATGTGATGCTAGCCAGTTTCTACTGATAGTTTGTAGCGCTGCAATGATTATATGATAAAGCAAATATCGTATGGTTTTTGTAGTGTTTTGTGGGAATAGGTGTAGCAAATATTGTTCAGGTTGGAGCGGCATCGTTAATTTTGATGACTCTTGGATTAACTGCTTAATTTGAGCCCAGAACGGTGCTATTTTCGAACAGGACCACCATATATGATACACTGTACCCATTCGCTGTCCACATCTCCAGCATTGCCCTGAGTTTCGAGGATCAAAGTGTTTTAATTTGGATGGGACCAGGTGCCAGCGATATAGCATCTTCCTAGATATTTCTATATGTGTGTTGCATAGTGTCAGGTTCCTGTTTGCTTTAAATATGCGGCTCCATTCCGAGTCATCTAATTTCTTTTGGAAGTCAGTCTCCCAAGATGAGAGAAAGGAGGGTTTAGCCTTGTTAAGTTTTTTTTTTTTTTCAAATTCGTATTTTATTGAGTTTTCAAAGTAACCAAGTGGGGGGGTACAGAAAGGAAGAAGGGGGTAGGGGGTATCCACAAGTATACATTAGATGACGACAATGTAGTATAATCGTTACAGGGCAACAGTTACCAATAATTCGGTACAAACATAACTGTGGCGAAACCAGCTTCGCCACTGTGAACTGGAGAGGCCTGGCTGCTAGCCTCCTGCCCTGCGACTACGGCCCATGGACATATTGCTCTATAAACACTATATTTGGGCATGTAATAATTTATATTGCTGCTACTGGCCCTTTAAAATCAGCGATGGACATATTGGGGAAAAGGGTGTACGGTATAATTATGTTAAGTGCTAATCTAAGGGGAGGAAATGTGTGGGAGGTACATCCATGTGATTGGTTAAATTCATCCTCCCCCTGGGAGTGTCCTGTATGTACTTGTTTGTAATAAAAGCCAGACTGGGTGTCCCAGTCCAGAGTTCCTGCTTAACCCTCAAAATGAAGTGTCGTCTCGTTCTTGGGGGGGATTGGATTGTAAGCTGACTGCCAAGAGTGTAAGCCGATTGTATGCTTTTCTTGTTCAGCTGTTCCAGTTCGGAGTGTTATTTCGTATCCAGATCGGGAGTGTGATGTTCTGCAGTAGCTGTGCCTGTCTTTAGAAAAGGGGATTATCGCCTAAACGGCTTTTTCCCCTTTTATGCTGAAACGGTCCGTTACAATTGGTGGCAGCGGTGGGATGAGTTACAGGGGGCAGAGGTTGTTGTTCCTGCCCCCCAGCAGCAAAGTGAGATGCCAAGACGGCAGTGTGAAGCGAAGGGAGAGGAGAGCAGCGTCCTCCCTCCCCAGCGGCAGTGTGTGCCCCAGGGAGCTGATGGTGTCGTCCATCCTCCCCAGCGGCAGTGTGTCCTGCAGGGAGCAGAGACAGTCAGTCTCGCACCCCAGCAGCCGGACAAGAGAATGAAAGGGGAGACAGCTGGTCCCCCTTTCCACCAGCAGAGAGAGTGGCAGGGAGAGGAGCCTGCTAACCCCCCTCCCCAGCGGCCGTTTACCGTCCAGAGAGAGGAGCTTGTTACACCCTCTCTCCAGCGGCAGCCTAACTCACCAAGGGGAGATGTTAAGCCCCACAACTGTGCAGATGGGACCGTAGTCTCTGCACTTACAGCACAAGGGATAGGGACGGTCGGTCCTGTTCCCCAGCCTCAGTGTGATGTATCCAAAGGGGAGACAGTCGGTCTCCCCCTCCGGCAGTCGAGCTGTGCACCTAAAGGGGAGACAGCCAGTCTCCAGCAACCAGGCGCCCACCAGACTACTCCCGTGGTAGTGCTGGCAACAGGACAGAGTACCGCTGGTCTCTGCCCCCTCAGCAACCCACCAAGGCAGCCTACCCGTCTCCCACCCAGCAGTGGTGAAACACCAGAACTTGGACAAAATTCTTCCTCACCCAGATGTAGTAACCGGTTAGTGTGGGTGGGCTGCTCTGTTATTTCTGTTTCGTGGGTGGGTTGCTGGACTAACCAGGGCACTGACCGGCAGAAAGTCAGGTACCCTGTTAGTCTAATTGGCAAAGGGGAGAAATGTGGCGAAACCAGCTTCGCCACTGTGAACTGGAGAGGCCTGGCTGCTAGCCTCCTGCCCTGCGACTACGGCCCATGGACATATTGCTCTATAAACACTATATTTGGGCATGTAATAATTTATATTGCTGCTACTGGCCCTTTAAAATCAGCGATGGACATATTGGGGAAAAGGGTGTACGGTATAATTATGTTAAGTGCTAATCTAAGGGGAGGAAATGTGTGGGAGGTACATCCATGTGATTGGTTAAATTCATCCTCCCCCTGGGAGTGTCCTGTATGTACTTGTTTGTAATAAAAGCCAGACTGGGTGTCCCAGTCCAGAGTTCCTGCTTAACCCTCAAAATGAAGTGTCGTCTCGTTCTTGGGGGGGATTGGATTGTAAGCTGACTGCCAAGAGTGTAAGCCGATTGTATGCTTTTCTTGTTCAGCTGTTCCAGTTCGGAGTGTTATTTCGTATCCAGATCGGGAGTGTGATGTTCTGCAGTAGCTGTGCCTGTCTTTAGAAAAGGGGATTATCGCCTAAACGGATTTTTCCCCTTTTATGCTGAAACGGTCCGTTACAATAACAAATTGTGCATCTGTTGATACTAACAAAAAGGTGTCCAGCTTGTCATGATCTGACATACGTCGTATGTTGCGTTACGTCTAAAGCCTTTCCTGTATGTAGAGTAGCCTATGCATGTATAATATCTCTACTTGGATTCTGACTGTCAGTCATGTTAAGGCACCATCGTAGCCAATTACTGTGAGTAGTGTCTCTACATCTAGGTGTCGATGTAATCATCATTTCGTGACGCAGATACTGTTGTATTTTGAGGTGTAGTTGTTTCGGTGTCGGGCATATTTGTTGTTTCCAGTGGCACGCTATAAGGTTTCGTGCCGCCAGTACTAACATACTCAGCAATTGTTTGTCCTCTGTAGAAACCTGAACAGGGAATAGTAGGAATAAAGCGGTGGTGGGTGTGAGTGTCCCCGTCATAAGTCCTAGTGAGTTACCCAGTCTTTGGACTTCAGTCCATAATGGTAAAATATTTGGACAATCCCACCATATATGAGTCATATTCCCAATCTCATCAGTGCATCGCCAACATGTGGGTGAAGTGGCAGAGTAAATCTTATGTAGTTTATCAGGTGTGAGATACCATCGATATACAAGTTTTTTATGTGCCTCTATGTGGGTGTAGCATGAGGTAACCCCTTTGAGTGCTCCAAGTGACCTTAGCCATTGGTCGGCAGTGAGTTGTGGATGGCCTTCCTTGTGCCATTGGGTCGTGAAAGCAAAGTTTGTCATCGGGGGATGTTTTTGTAGGGCGGTGTACCCCAGGGATAAAGCTTTGGCCTTTATTGGCGCTTTTTGGCACCTATTGAATATAGCTATTAGATCAAGGTTTGGGGTAGAAGCATGATGGGTCGGAGTTTGTACCCTTTCCTTAATTATGATTTTAAGCAGGAGGTACGTGAAAATGTAGTTGGGCGGTAAGTTATACTTAAGTTGGAGATCAGGGAAGGGCACTATTGACCCATGTTGGTACATGTCAGTGATGTGTGTAATGCCCTTATCCTTCCATTTGTGCAAAGATAACCATGGGGATAATGAATGCAATGTTGTTATCGGAGCCCATGGGGAAAATGTCGCAGTGGACTTGTGTTGTTTGTGGAGGTAGTCCCATATTTGGATCGTGGTTTTAGATGTAGGGAGTAGTGAAGTGTTCTTGTCCCTTAGGTCTTTGGGCGTCCACAGTACATCTACCACAGAAAAGCGTGGACAGTATTTGTTCTCCATGTCTACCCATTGGAATGTGTGTGATGGAGTGTGTAGTTTTATTGCTGCTTCCAGTATTGCAGCTTTGTGATAGAGCGTGATATTAGGGAGACCTGTCCCTCCTTTGTTTACCGGGATTTGCAAAAGTACGCTCGGGAGGCGTGGTTTCTTATTATTCCAAACATAGTTGTTTATAAGACGTTGGATTTGTTTGCTTATTGAGGCGGATAAGGGAAGATGAAGCATCCTAAACACATATAAAAGCTTGGGGAGGATCACCATCTTTACAGCATTAATTTTTCCAAGCCAAGATAACCACACATCCTTCCATTTACGCAGTAATTGCAGGCATAGTTGTGGGAGTGAGGAGAAGTTGAGAGTGCTAGTCCCTCTAAGTGTGGGTGCAATTTTTACTCCTAGGTACGTAATATGGATAGTCCTCCAGTCAAATTTGTGTTTGTGTTTCAATAACTGTACCGTCCCCTTCTGTAGCCTAATTGGTAGAGCTTGAGTTTTTAATTGGTTGAGTTTATAGTAAGAGATCCTACTATAGTCCTCGAGAACTTTCAGGAGATAGGACAGAGAGTCATCTGGTTCAGCTAGGGTTATGAAAATGTCATCAGCGAACATAGCTAATTTGAATTCCTCATTGCCCACCTGTATACCTTTAATATGGGCGTGGTGTCTGATGAGATATGCTAAGGGCTCGAGGGAGAGTACAAATAATAAGGGTGAGAGTGGGCACCCCTGCCTCGTTCCATTGGTGATAGAGAAAGGGCTCGAGACGAAGCCAGCGTTTGTGACTCTGGCTGATGGTTGTTTATACAATGCCATAATTCCACTAATAAAGGGTTGTGGAAAACCGTACTTAAGCAGCACTTGTTCCATATAATGCCAATTCAGTCTGTCGAAGGCCTTCTCCGCGTCCAGCGCAAGGAGAAGACCTTCCATTTGGTTGGTTTCCATATGTGCTAAAATATTGAGAATCTTTCTGGTGTTGTCAGACCCTTGCCTCAATTTGATAAAACCGGATTGGTCATTATGGACAATGCGTGTTAATATTCCTTTCAGCCTTTCTGCTATCAGTTTTGCATAAATCTTAGCGTCACAGTTTAAAAGAGAAATGGGTCGGAAATTTGGGCATGTATCAGCAGGTTTGCCTGGCTTCGGCAAAGTAGAGATATGTGCTTGAAGCATCTCCTTCGGCATAGAGCCGTTGGTGTAGCAATGGTTTATAAGCAGGGTCATATGTGGGAGTAATGCCTTCGCAAATGTCTGGTAATACAGATTCGTAAAACCGTCAGGGCCCGGAGATTTATGTGTGGGCAGTTTGGATATTACTACGGCTATCTCAGATTCCGTGAATTCGCTTGTGAGTTGTTATTTCTTCGTCTGTGAGAGTAGGCAAATTAACTTTGGACAGAAAGTCTTGAACCTGGGCGGGGGTGGGAACGTGTGTACCCTCTGACTCTTTGAGATTGTATAGAGTACTGTAGTACCTTGCGAATTCGTCAACAATATGTTGCGGATGCAGGATTTTTTGTTTATCAGCTGTGAGTAGGTAGGCTATTTTTGTGTTCGGCAAGCGCTCTTTGAGCTTCGCTGCAAGCGTAGCGCCGGACTTATTACCATGCGCAAAAAATTTATGTCGGTACTTGTTTAGGATGTAATTGGTCTTTTCTGTCTCTATGTCATTTAGGCGCATTTGCAGAGATTTGAGGGTCTCGTAATGTTCTTGAGAAGGGTTTAGTTTGTTCGCATGAGTTAACTTCGTTATTTGTGTTATAAGGTCTGTATACATAGCGGTTCTCTGTTTATTCTTGTAGCTAGCATGTCTAATCAGGCTGCCCCTGATAACTGCCTTATGGGCTAGCCAGTTCGTGGCAATAGAGGTTTCTCCCTTGTCATTGAGGTCAAAAAAGGTGTGGATGTCCTCTTCAATGCTTTTAAGTATGTGTGGGTCACGCAGTAATGTTTCATTGAGTCTCCATGTGCCCTGACCTTTATATGGAAAGTGTTCTTGTAACGTGAGCAGTATAGGTGCGTGGTCTGACCATGTTATTATCCCTATCTGGGTACCACAAACTTTTCGGGTCATAGCGGTGGGTATTAGAAATCTGTCTATTCTGGAGTACGAATTATATACCTGCGAATGAAAAGTGAAGTCCTTTTCAGAGGGATGCAGTATCCTCCATATATCTAGTAGGCCTGCTCCATGTATCGTCTGCCGTAGTTGTTGTGTAATGTAGGTGCGTTTTTGCGATGTTAATCGGTTAACTATATGTGTGGAGGTTGTGTCTGCATTACTGTCAAGTATAAAATTTGTGTCACCCCCAATGATCAAGTTGTTGCATGTAAATTTATGGGCTAAAGTTATAATTTTGGATATAAAGTCTTTTTGGTTTTCATGCGGACCATATACATTCAGTAGTGTGTATGTGTCATCATTTATGGTGCAATGGAGTAAAAGGAACCTGCCGTCCTTGTCTCTAACCTTCTTGTGTAGTGTAAAGGTGACATCCTTGTGTATCAAAATAGATACTCCTCTCTTTTTTTTGGTGTGCCCTGCATGGAACCCTAAAGGGAACTGTTTCGATGCAAATTTGGGCATATTGGTGTTAAGAAAATGAGTTTCCTGGAAAAATGCAATTTGGGCTTTGAGCTTAGTAGCCTCAGCCAATGCAAGTCTCCTTTTGTGTGGGGAGTTAAGACCTTTAGTGTTTAGCGAAAATATATTGAGGGTCATTTGTGGTAAACATCATGTGTAGCTAGATACATTTTAGAGCAGTGTTGGAGTCTGCGGAGTGACACCCAGCTATGGGTGGTAGTGCGATTAGGCAATGCCCTTGCCTTGGCATTACCCGCCTTGTTTTCCAATAAGAAAAGATTCCCAGAGTTAGGTTTTGTACAATTTTTCCCCTGTGGGAGAGTAACGTGAATGCGATCAAAACGTGTATGAATCCTGTATAATTTATATAATCGGGCGTCATGTTCTGTTCGTACAATTAGTCGTCGGACATGGATGTCCCAGGTTGAAATTGGATACCTCGGGGGGTTGTAGGGGAAGGGGGGAGGATGCAGGGTAAGTAAATGCCCGAAGGCAACTATATACAATATGACTCGCAGATCTAAAGCGTCTGCCGTCTGGTAATTGCGGCCCTGTAGAGCCTAAGTGGGGGGGGGGGTATTCAAGCAAGTATTTTTTACCCTACTATTTCGAGACCACCTCAGTCCCGGAACAAGGTCAACCAACCTAACATACATTGTGGTATCAACATAGTATAAATGATCAAAACAGAGATCAACCAAACATCAATGAAAAGTAATACATTTCCTATATGTGTATACTGCTTTCAGGTAGTGGAATATGCTCACGTATCAACAGGCGATGTGTGTGAGAGAGCAGGTCATCTGCGCTGCAGACTACAGGGAAATGTCCTTCACTTGTAGTTGGATACTGTAATCCAATCTTTAGACACCATCTTAGATGATTGTTGATGCGTCCCGTCTTCGGCTTCCGTTCTTTGTGCAGGTATAGGGAGGTTCCATTCCTTGAGGAGACGAAGACCTTCTTGTTCCGTGTGAACTTGGTGTTCCACTCCGTTTCTCCGTATCATGAGACGGGTGGGGTATCCCCATTTATATTGAAGTCCTGCATTTCTTAGAGCTGTTGTGAAGAGCGTAAATTCTTTGCGCTTCGCTAATGTAGCCGCTGATAGGTCTGTAAATAGCTGGATACCTGCGAATTTTTCCGGTATAGCGCCAGGGTTCCTCGCCGTTCTCATAATTTTTTCTTTGGTTGCAAAATAGTGAACTCGCGTCAGCACGTCTCGTGGAGCTGTGGGAGCTAGAAATTTAGGGCGCGGTAGTCGGTGTATTCTGTCTAGATGTAGTTCTTCATCTCTCAGTTCAGGACATAGAGCCTTGAAGAGTTCTGTAGCATATTCTTGAAGCTCAATAAGCTTAATCTCTTCAGGTATACCGCGTAGGCGGACATTGTTTCGTCTGTCGCGGTCCTCATGGTCTGCCACTTTTGCTGCAAGTGCATTCAGTCTTGAGTCAAATGATTCATATCCTGAGGCCAGGTTATTGTGTGCTGTGATTATTTCTTCCGTCTTCTCCTCTAGTTGAGAAGTGCGCTCACATATTGCTTTAATGTCCATGCGGACATCTCTGGCTAATTTAGAAAATTCAGCCTGTAAATTATTTTGCAGCTCCTGCATCATTCTGTGCATGGCTGTCTCTGAGGCCGGCATTGTGGGGTCCAGCGATAGTGAAGTGCTGTCACTCCGTTCAGAGTATGCTGAAAGGGAGTTAGGGCCGTCGGCGCCATTTTGGGGTTTCCCTCGCGGCGGTGTAAGTGCCGCGATTTGCAGCTCCGCCGGTCGGAGTTTAGCTTTTTTTGCCGTGCGTTGGGACATAGTCGGTGCAGGGCTCACCTATGCTGGTATACGTGGGTTTCTTTTTCGGGTATGCTCTTATGATCGCTGCTTTCTATAGAATCCCCGTCGGAGCTGATCTCTCACGCGTCCATTCTCGTGAGTAGCCAGGCCACGCGCCTTGTTAAGTTTTTGAATACTTGTATTGTATAGTTGGGATATTAGTTTAGTAGGTGGTTTGTCTTGTATACAAAGTTGCTCAATTTTGCCTAAGTGCGGTATATGTGGGGTAGTGTTTGCTATACCATGACTGTATTTGTAAGTACTTAAAGTACATGGTTTGTGGTATTAGATATTTGATTTGCAGGTGTGCAAAGGTGACCAGTTTATTGTTGTCTATTAGCTGGTGCAAGGATTTGATGCCATACCTGGCCCACTCTTTGGCGCTAAATTGTGGTATAATTATTGTGAGGGCTTGTAGCCTCATGGCTGGTGAGGGATAGGGTGAAGGCCACGATTTGGTCTTATGTGTATCCCAGATTGTCAAAGATAATTTGGTGGTTGGTAACATGTCTCTGTGCTTAGGTCTATTGTGTCGTGGTATCCAAACCAAGGTAGGTAAACTGTTGCCATTCGTGTATGTTGCCTCTATTGTGAGCCAATCCGGTGGTGGCTGTTGGTGAAATGCCATAATCAGTGGACTAAGGATTGAGGCTGAATAGTACGTTTCTAAGTGTGGTATCCCTGTTCCTCCTTCTTTGAAGGGTTTGTATAAGGTGGATGCAGCTACTCTCGGTTTTTTGTTATTCCATATGAATGCATTAATCATAGCTTGTGTATTTCGTAAAAATTGTTTTGGGAGATGTATATGTAGAGTGCGAAACAAGTACTGGAGTTTTGGTAGGAGTATCATTTTTGTGGCCGCTATTCGACCCAACCAGGAGACATATTTGCCCCTCCACCCCGCTATTTGACCCTTTAGCGCATTTACTAGTTTGACATAGTTCGCTGTCATCAGAGCATGAGATGTTGACGTGAATGCTATACCCAAGAATGTGAGATAATCTTTACGCCATTCATATGCGTAATTCTTTTTAAGGTCCCGGAGAGCAGGTGTTGATATGTGCATACCCATCGCCTGTGTTTTTGTGATGTTTAGTTTGTAGTATGAGCATGCGCTGTATTTGGTGAGTATATCATGTAAACATGGTAGAGTTGTGTTTGGGGATTCAATGGTTAGCATGATGTCATCAGCGAACATTGTGAGTTTATGTTCCATGTTACCTATTTTAACTCCTTTAATGTCCGTATGTCTCCGTATATGTTGCGCTAGGGGTTCTAAAACTAAGATATATATAACAAGGGGGAGAGTGGACACCCTTGACGCGATCCATTTGTTATGCTAAACTCCTTTGATGTGAAGCCGCTGTTAGCTACACATGCCGTTGGGACCGAGTATAATGCTTTCAACATTGACATGAAGCCTGATGGGAAATTTTGTTTTTGTAACACTGATTCGAGGAATCCCCAGTGCACCCTGTCAAACGCTTTCTCAGCGTCTAATGAGAGGAATACACTGGGTCTCCCCGAGCTGCGTGCTTGCGACATTAGATTTAATAGTTTCCGTGTTTCGTCTGAGCCCTGCCTCCCCTTTACAAACCCGACTTGGTCTCTATGGATCACAAATGGAATAATAGTGGAGAGTCTATTCGCATAGATCTTTGATAAAAGTTTTGTATCTGTGTTCAGCAGGGAGATGGGTCTTAGGTTTTGTGGTTTATTAGACGGTTTTCCTGGTTTGGGTAGCGTGGCTATGTGGGCTTTTAACATTTCGGGGGGCATATGGCCTGTTTTTATGATTGCATTATACAGCTCTGTTAGGTGAGGTGATAAGCTGGCTTTAAAGCATTTGTAGTACCAATTTGTGAAGCCGTCCGGGCCTGGGGACTTCCCTTTTGGTAAGGAGTCAATCGCTTTTTCTATTTCTGTCTGTGTGATTGGCCTTTGAATCTCTTCTTGTTGTGATTGGTTAAGTTTGGAGAGGTGGGCCTGGTCCAGAAAATCATGGATTTCTTGGTCCGTTGGTTGGTGGGTCTCCTTATCTTTGTTTAGATTATATAGTTTGGTGTAAAAATCTGCCATGGTGTTGTTTATATGTTGAGGATTAGTTATCTTAGTGCCCATAGGGTCGAACATGTGGTGTATTTTAGATTGGGCTTGAGATTGCCTCAGTGAGGATGCCAGGGCCTTCCCCGCTTTGTTGCCCTGTGAGTATTGTGTCATTTTTAGTTTGTTTAGTGTGTGGGAAGTTTTCTGAAACAATGTCATTTATTGCTTTTGTAGTGTGGTATATTTTGGTCTGTCCATCTTGGGTTGGGGAGATAAGCTGAGCACGTGTTTGGTCTCGTAGGAGTTTAAGCAAAGAAGTGTAATCTTGTTGTGCTGTTTTCTTCAGATATGCCGCTCGGCTGATTATTAGCCCCCTCATCACTGCCTTATGCGCCACCCATGTATTTTGTGGTTGTGTTTGGGGTGTGCAATTTATTTTGAAGTATATGTTCAGTTCCTCTTCTAGTAACTTTTTAAAGGATTGGTTGTATAGAATGGTGTCATTTAATTTCCAAGGTGATGTCCCTCTAAACTTAAATTCGTCGTTTAACGTCAGTGATGTGGGCGCATGGTCTGAGCATGTTATGTCTCCAATTTTACATTCTGTGATGGTGGTGAGAAAATGTGCCGGTACTAGTATGAAATCTATACGTGAGCTCGTTTTATGGGCCCTCGAATGGTGTGTGTATTCGCGATTGTTTGGGTGTATCGTTCGCCATGCATCATATAGGTTGAATTCCATAAGGAGTTTTGTTAGAGCCTTACATTGCGGCTTCAGGGCAACATGTCTCCCGGTATTCTCCAGTACCGTTGTATCCAGGTGTGGATCTAGGGTGTGGTTTAGATCTCCACACAATATTAGATTTTGTAATTGTGGGTTTGGAATTTTCGTTAATACTTTGTGTAAAAAGTTTCTCTGATTAGTGTTTGGACTATAGACCGAGGCTATCGTGTATTTAATATCATTTATAATGCAATGGAGTATGATGTATCTTCCTTGAGCATCCTTTTTTACTTGGAGTAGTTCATATGAGAGTGATTTATGTATCAGTATTGAGGCTCCCCTCGATTTAGTAGAGTATGTGGCGTGATATTGAGTAGGATATTCTTTGAGCGCGAATGTGGGTATTTTAGTATGTGTAAAGTGTGTTTCTTGAACACAGAGTATGTCTATTTTCTCTTTTCTCGCTGTTTCCATAAGGACCCGCCGCTTGTGCGGTGTGTTTAAACCACATACATTAATTGTTTGTATCTTCAGGTTGTTTTATCTGTGTGATTGCTGAGAAGGTAACTTTTGCTTTGTAAGGTGTTGTTAAGTGTGCCTCGACCTGGGGTAGACATAACTTGGTAGTGATGGTGGGGGGGAACTGGTGCAACATTTGTGCACCGTGGGGATTGGAAACATTCGTCTCCTGTGGTATGGCCTATGGGCTGGATAATCCCTTAGTGGTAGTAACTTAAACATAACTATGTGTTCATACATAAACTGAACTGAACTGAGGTTACAGCTGAACTCATTGACAATCTCATAATTAGATTGGTTAACATTTCTGACATTCAGACATTACCGTTTTAACATTGCTATTCCTAACATTGCTACATTTAACCATGCTACATGAGGGTCCATTTAATTGGCATCTGAAAATGAATCGCAAGACCGCTGCTGATTATTATTTGACCTTTATGGTCTTATACGGCACCATCCGAGGCAGAGTGAGCATCGGGACCCCCGACACCACCACGGCATGCCCCCTTATGCGACGATTACTCGCGACCAGGCACGGAACAAAAAGAGTGCTACATCCCTATCACCCTATCATGCTCCGAGTCCAGAACACGAGGGCACCCCGCGCATCCCCCCCGCCCCCGCCCCATAGGGGGGACGGCGGGGGGAAGGCCCCCCGCCACCTCCACTGTCCCATGCTTCTTTACCAGAGGTTGGGTGTCCACCGGGACTTTCCTCTATTTCAAATTGCTGGAATGGTTTCGCACTCCCTGCATTCTCATCTACCGTGCTCCTTTATTAGGCACAAGGGCACCCCAGCCCCCCCCCCCCCCCCAGCGGCCGGGGAGACGGCTGAGAGAAGGCACCCGGGCCCCCCGCCCCTTCCATTATCCTGTGCGACATTATCATGGGTCGACCCGGTAACTAGCCAGATATTGTACGAGCACCCCCCCCTTTTTTTTTTTTTTTTATAAAATAAATCTGGACACTGGTATTTGTAATATTTCAGTATGGCCGGGTTAGGTCCCCATATATGTGTTCCCGTGACTGGCTGAGAACACGATATTAGCGGTTTCTCACCCATTTGTTCCCGATTCCGATGTCGAGGGCGCCCCCCCCACCCCCCCACCCCCCCACCATCGATGTAGGGGACGGCAGAGGGAAGACACCCGGGCCCCCCGCCTCAATTCTACCAATTAAGTGGCCCTGACCCGCTAAATTTCTCATTGCCCGGTCTGTAGGCCCCAGGGATCCGCCCGCACCCACCATCATGTATTATATACATCACTGATACATCATTGCGGACCAATGCTACAAATTCCAACAGCGCCCTAGGCCCTCATTCTTCCGCAATCCATCCCACCCTGGGTCACCCGCTCAATTAGAAAACATACTCCAATTTAAAACCCAGCGGACGGTCCCGCCATGTCCACATATATGAATTAGGCGGTATTAGGCTCAATGTCCAACACCTATACGCACTGCCATAATGTGCCTCCCTTGTACATGGCAGAATTGCCCACTCTGTCCAAGCTCTGTATGCAGGGGTGAGATCAAGGGGAGATAAAGCCAGGGGTCCATCTGCCCACCCCACCCGGGCTATGTCCGTGTGCCCGATTATGGTGTATGTTAATTTGCAATACTTGCGTTTCCCCTCATGTAGCTGTCCATTCTTATAGTTGTTGCTCGGAGCGGTCTGCCATTCTAGTTGCATCCTGTGCGTTGAAGAAGCTTGCGCGGGCTCTGTTTGGGGTTGGATACCCCACTTTTTCAGCTGCTCGACTCCAACTTTTGGGGTTAGTATCGGTGTCAACGCTCCATCTTTTATCACCAGTAATTTCGTTGGATACCCCCATCTATATCGTATGCCTTCATTGCGGAGCGCCGCTGTACTTGGTGAAAATTATTTTCTTTTACGGAGAGTTGCTGCTGATATGTCAGGAACAATTTGCACCTTGGCGTAATCTTCTGGCGGTTGAGGTTTATTCCTACTGGCGTGCAGTATATGTTCCTTGACATGGAAGTAATGGGCACGTAGTAGGATGTCTCGAGGTATGGAGTCTGGAAGATGGCGCGGGCGAGGCACTCTGTGCACTCTGTGCACTCTGTCCAGTAACAACATATCTGTCGGGATGTCTGGAGCGTATGCGTGCAGCATACCTCTCACATACCCCTGCAGATCGTCTGGTAGCACAGATTCCGGCACACCTCGCAACCTTAGATTGTTGCGCCTCGATCGATCCTCCATATCTGCCAGCTTGGCCTCGGTGAATAGTAGTTTCTCTTCCAGGTTTTCAACGTGAGACGCTAGGTCATTATGTGCCGTCGCGACTTCCTCCATTTTTGATTCCATGTGCGAGGTTCTGTTGCCGATGTCCTGTACATCCTTACGTAGAGCCTCCACAGTATGCTGCCAGGATCCAATAAGCTTTTGTGAGAGGGTTTCCAGTGCGTGAGCCAAATAGCTTTTTGTTAAGGCCTCCCCGGGTTCCGACCCGTTTGGTTGTGCACTCTCTTCTTCCGAGCAGTCGGCACCATCTTGTGTGGTGTTTAGTAGGCCCGAGTTCACCTGCTGCGTTTTTTGATGGAAAAAATTCATTTTTTCCGCTTTAGTTGTATTCTTCTTCCCTTTATTATGCGACATGTTCAGTTTTAGGAGTTGGATGCAGTTCCGTGTAGTAGGATTGGGATGGATTATCAGCCCATGTGCCGGAGTTAGGGATTAAGCATCCATCTTGTCCGGCGGTTAGCCACGCCCCCCTTAATGTTTTCAATTTGACAATTCATGTTCAAGATAACGCTAGTAAGATTACAACAGTAGCATTTGCAAGATTGCATATAGCAACTTACAATGTTAATTTGTCTATTCACGCAGTACAATTGTATAAATGCTATAATGTTGCCCACAACATGGACAGATATGTTTAGACATGGTGTGTGGGGAACGAGCAGAGGGGTAGAAAATATACATAGTTACATAGCTGAAAAGAGATTTGCATCCATCAAGTTCAGCCTTCCTCACACAAAGTAAGAAGTAGACAGGAGAATAAAGAGGTGTGATAGATACAGTAATAAACTCCATTTTGGGTGTATTTGGGGTTCAGGAACCCATGAGTATATCCCAAGGTAAATGCTGTTTAAGTAGAGTGATACTCATGTTCATGGCTAGAGCCCTACCTACTGCATGTGTGTACTCTTGGTGGTTTTTTTTATGGTTGCTTGCTCTTGTTTTGGTTCTAAAACTCAGACTAGGCGTGTTCCAGTGCTGTTTTACTACCGAATTGTTGGAAGAGCATGGATTCGTATAGCAGGTTCTAGTTAACTTTGTTGAATAGATGGTTTATGTAGCGGAGCCCTAGTCCTGACCAGGACTTTCCTCCGCTGGATCACCAAGAGTAGAAATCAGAAACAAGATACTGCCAAGCAAATAGCCCACCTCCTCCCCACTAACTGGACGACACACAGTTCTGGGAGTAAGACTGACTTTATTCTGCCACACATGGCTTTTATGCACTGGCCCCTAGCATGGGGTTTTCACATCAAGAACACAGGGGTTTCTTCCCAAGAGCCTTTGTGTTTGAGAGATAATTGAGCTCAAATTAGGATAACTCAATATCTCTCAAATACAGAAACTTATACATATTTCAAAATACACAAAAATAATATAGGAACCCCACAAAAATCATATCCCCGATCTCAGCGCATAACATATGCAAAAAGTGCTCAGATCGGTTCTGTTACTGTTCGAATAAAGTTTTGACCGACCGCAGGATGGCTTTCAGGGATTCCTGTGGAAACACCGACGAACGCTCCCTCTGGCTGTTATGGAGCGAGTGCCCCCCCCAGTCGGTAGATCATATCTCCCGAACGTTGCTTGTCTAGATAGTCGAGAAGTTGAACAAGTAGCGGTACGAACTCTGCCCAGGTTCGTGGAATCGCGTGGCAGAAAATAGTTACATGCATTCGACCATGTACCGCTGCCTGTGTTTGGGAGACACCCAGGGAAAGCACCAAAGCTAATGTGTCAGGTTGTTAATTTGTGGTTAACAGCCAGGGTAGGTCGGTGTTCTCTGAGGCATAACAAGGGGACCACATACTAGTCATTCGGGAGACGAACAAGGGGGTATGGAACACCAAAAACAGGGGAATGGAGTCTGCTACAGTTTATAGTAGGGAGTGTGGTGGATTTCCATAGGTGTGCTATGAGTAGGTTTGCTGATATGGGTATCTAGTATATTAATGCAAGTTTAAGTGGAGGTAGCTTTTCCGGTAAGATAAATAGTATGCAAACTTCTGGGATGAGTTCTAGTGGGAATCGTAGTAGATCTGATATGAGCAGAGTCACCTTGGCCCAGAATAGGTTTTGTGATATCTCTTATGTGTTTTTGATCTGACAAACTTTAAGAAGGAAATTTTTTGGAACTTCTATCGATAGAAGTCTTAGGATAGAAATTACCTAGGGATGGAGATTTGAACAAGCCCAGATTCTCCAAAAGTGATGAAGATTAGCTTCTGGAGTCTGGAATAACTCTGTGTTCCAGTTTTTACTACAGAGCTTTGCATGCTGCATTACAGAGCCATATTTCTTGCCAGAGTACAAACTAAATCAAGAGTAGCAATTTAAATTCTGCTGTCCATTTGTGTTCAGCCAGAGACTCCACCAGATAGATTCTACACACTCCTTTTTAGACTTCTTCCAGAAGGACTAGCCATTTCATAAGGACGTTAGCCACAAATTCTAAGGCTACTGCTGGTGTACAGGCTACACAATCTTTGCATAGATTTATATCAATTCTTCGATCCATTGTATTGCTAAATGACATCACCTCATCCAAAGGTAAAGCTGTGTTGCTTCCCAATCTGATAATAGCCGTATACATTTTTGGTGCTGAATCCAATGAAGAAGAATCATCTTTATTAACCCCTTAAGGACCAAACTTCTGGAATAAAAAAAAATCATGACATGTCACACATGCCATGTGTCCTTAAGGGGTTAATTAAAGGGATACATTTTGGTCATCAATCCTTGAATAATATTTTTTCTTCTGTGGTTTCTTATATTTTAATGTAAAAATTTAATTAAGTGCCTCATTGTTCAGATTCTTAAAAATGTAAGGTATATCTGCCTGCCTTAATCAAGTTTTAAACAATCTTTACATCCATTGGATCATCTACAGAATCTGAATCATCTCAAGAATGCAATAATTTGGAGGGAAAGTCAGCCTCTGAAATATCAGATAAAGAGTCTTCCCATTCTCTATTTGTTGAATGTCTAGGATGCTTTCGGGACCTATATTGTTTCATACTCTGGTTCACCACCATCTGAATTCACTTAATAATTTCTTAAGGAGTTTCCTGCAGCTTCTGAGAGACATGAGGCACAACGTTTCTTTCTATCCAATGCCTTAGTATCACATGCTGCACATTTGTGCGGTCTCGGAACTAGGGGCACACACTTTGTTGCACCGTGTTCCAACGAGGCAGTGGGAACGCCGATGGGCATCCACCTTACCTAAGCAGCAGCTGGGTCTGGGAGTATTATAGACGCCAACCGCTGCACACTCATTCTGATATCACATGACCTTTGTGGGCCAATCTGAGTCCTTCTTATTCCTTTAAAACCTAATATAACTACTTTACAGTGCCCAGTCATGGTTTACATAGAACGGCTGGGTTTAATATTAATATAGAAAAGTACAGGACAGGTAGGAGTCAGGGAAACAGAATCTAAGGTCCGGTGCTAAGTTTTATTTTTTATTTCTATTTGTTTACCGATTATTTGTTTTGTTTTAAGTTCTGAGTGTTGGGTGCCAAACTATCCTGACTATCACAGGGCCATGGACCCTACAGCATTAAGTCAACAAATAGTGAATTGTGAGGCAAAGATAAAGGAACTTGACCACCACGTGGATCAGTTCGCTTCTGCATTGAAATGCATGACCTTGCTGGCACATACTGCCCATCCACAGTAAACAACTGTAGCAGTGTCCAGTGCCCCATCCATTGCCAACTCCCAGATTTAGTAGTGATTCCCATAAGTGTAGGGGCTTCCTCAGTCAGGTAGAGTATCACTTTGAGACATCTTTCTGCTTCTTTTCCTTCTGTTGTAGCTAAAATTGGATACATAATGAACCAACTGCCTGGTAAGGATCTAGCATGGGCCAACCCCTAATGGGAGAGCAAGAGGACTATAGCTTATGACTAATTTGTTAGTGAGTTTTATTGTATTATAATTACAGGTTTACTTTTCTAATTATGATTAAATAGATTAAACCAGTGAATGAGCTACCTTCATAATTAAATGAGAATAACATTGAGAAACTAACAGACTATATCAAAGTAACAATCTTTATTTGTTCTTCATTGTCAACATTGGCAGTAGCATCTGCACTGCAATCACATCTGAAATTTTGTTTTGATTTATGGTGCAGCAGTAAAAAGAGCACTCCCATTTAAATAAGATGCAATGTATTATAAGTGTTAAGGAAGAATGAAGTTTTGTGACTTCCTTAACACTTTTAAAATAAGAATTCTGTTGAGTGGTGGAGATATTTTTGCATACCTATTGAGATAACATTTCCACTTCTCTTACAGGTCATCTCACGTCAACTCCTATGAAATTGTCAGCCGCTTTCCTCACAGAGTATATGATGATGAGTCTTCCACCCTAAAACAACTTGGTCTTGTCCCCAATGCTTTCCTGATGCTGCGTGCCAAGGGTTCAGAGTTATCAGGAGTTCAAAACACTCCAGGCACAAATGCATACTCCCAGACTTAAATAAACTGTATATCTAGAAGTATTTGCAAACTTGTGAATTTAGATAAAGCTCATTTTATATTAGAACTACTTCTGTGTTAAAAATTCTTCCTTTCTTATCTGTGTGTGTGTGTGAGAATATATATATATATATTCAGACGCAAAAGAATCCATGTTTAAAATGTAATGAGGCAAAAAAGTGATTCTTCATTTAGCTAATTTGCATATGCCCACCCAGATTCCTTTGCAATAGTAACATCACTGCAGATTTGTGATTTCTGTGGGAAAAGCAAGTCTTATGGCTTGACGGATGTGCAGAATATTGTGTAGCATTGTAATATATATATATATATATATATATAAATAGAAAATGGGGCTGCACTCACTGTCTTCAAACAAAATAGTGTGATCGACGTTTCTGTCCATTGCTGGGACTTTCTTCATTCTGAGTATATTGAGATTTACTTTAAACATTGTTTAGTAAAAAAAAATTCTATTCTAATTTAGTACAAAAAGGCCTCAATTTTTTTAGCCATGACTTTGTCAGTTGCTTAAAGGGACACTATAGTCACCAGAACAATTACAGCTTTATGTAGCTGTCACTGCAGGCTTTCTGCTGTAAACACTGCCTTTTCAGAGACATTGCTGCGTATGGACGCCTTAAAAGGACCACTATAACTCAATGAAGTGGTCTTGGTGCCGGGTACCTCTAGTGTTAACCCTGCAGCTGTAAACATAGCAGTTTCAGAGAAACTGCTATGTTTACACTGTGGGTTGATCCAGCCTCTAGTGGCTGTCTCATTGACAGCTGCTAGAGGCGCTTCTTACTGTGAAAGTCACAATAAGAAGACGCTGACGTCCATAGGAAAGCATTGAAAAATGCTTTCTTATAGACTGTTTGAATGCGCGCGCTGTTCTTGCCGTGCATGCGCATTCGGCGCTGATGTCGGCAGGGTGGAGAGTTCCCCAGCGCTGAGGGAGTCCGGCGCTGCAGAAAGGTAAGTGTTTAACCCCTTCAGCCCAAGCGGGAGGAGTTTGTTTTCCTGGCACTATAGTGGTCCTTTAAAAGGGACTGGGATGTCACTCAGATGACCATATACAAGGTTAGCACTGACGTTCAGCGTCTTCAAGGAGGTTCTTAACTTTCCCCATAGAGATGCATTGATTCAATGCATCGCTATGAGGAGATGCGGATTGGCCAGGGCAGCGTTTGGCTCTGCCACCCACCCTGGCTCCTTGGCTGAGATCATCAGAATTGACAATCTCAGCCAATTCAAAGCTTTAATAAGAAAGCACTGGATTGGCCTAGATTATAAATTCTGATGCTGTCAGCCAAGGAGGCGGATTAGGGGCAAGTTTTACGTTTTTTAACACTACAGGGTCAGGAATACACTTCATACCCTGTAGTGTTCCTTTAACATAACCAACATTATAATAACCATCCACAATCAAGTTCAATAAAGTCATGTGAACAGCTAATTTATTGATCGGCTGGAAGACGTTCACACTTCCTCTTTGGCAGAAGACACATGGAAAGAATTCACATTAATGAAAGCAATGCATATAGAAAACACTTAGTTACCAGCAGGGAAATAATGTAACATTGCACAGTAATAAGGGGTCTCCTTGCTTCCAGTATCCCAGGAATGAACGAAAGAAAGAAAATGTTTAATCTTCAGGAATGTGATTATGGTAAATAATGATAGATTATGGAATGATGCAAGGCAAAAAAAAATCCTCACAGATTTTTCTAGTAAACCTGGCCAAAACAAAAAGGGGGCAATAGTCTGTGGTTTTAAGGAAGAACAAGAGCATTGTGTCAAAGCTTGGGACAGCGTTCTGAGACGTGTGGATTAATCCTCAAGCTTCAGAAACTTGTTCACAATTCCATCTTCTGCAGCAGCAGCAAGCTCTTCATAGCCCTAGTGAAAAGTGTAGGAAGAAAATCACAGAAGAGAAATTACATTTTTCTTCATTTACAGGGCATGCAAAAAGTGTACCTGTTACAGTATACACAAGTTAGGTTTTAATTAAAGGCATGACAATTTAATTTATACATTTCTAGAAAATATATAGATTTTAATTTAAAACTAACATTTTGCTGATAGAAAAGTTTCCAAACTATTTATCTATGAAAATTCACATAGACATGAATAATGACTTTTGTAGATAAATCACTTGGAAATTTTTCTAACATAATAATTTGGAAAACTTACCACATTGAAGCAGATTTTTTGGGATTATATTTACAAAACAGTATAAGCATCCTGCTGTCAAATAGGATTAATTCATAACCAGGCAACAACATTTGTCTTATGGTTTTACATGTAAACAGTCACAAAACACAACCCACAAACAATGCAAAAGCCTATGGTTGAATAGAGTGAGAGGAACTAGGTCAATCCTGCTGGTGGGAAATGGTTCTGTTTAATACATTTGCAATGAATACAGACTACATAGGGTAGCACAGTTTTGCTATATAAAAAGGTCTCAAAGGCCAATATTGGACAAGGGGTATTGGATAATGTTTTAAGACAAAATCCCAGAACAATAACATTGTCGGTCTTCTCTTACCCCACAGTAGTCGTCTCCATTGAAGATCTGGGGTGGAAGTGCTTTTGGGTCCCCAGCCTTTTCCCTCATTTGTTCTCGTAAATTGTTGTCCACAGATATGTCAACCGTCTCATACTTAATGCCCTTACTGTCCATGATCCGCATAGACTCACATTGCTTGGACTTTGTCTAGGGTTTCAAGAAAACAGTTCAAAGATAACAGTACTCACAAGCATATGCTATATTAACAAAAAATCCCAAAAGGAATTCTTCACTATTTAAATGTAAATAAATAAACCAAAAAAATTAAACTTTGGTCAAAGGGACAAATAGAATGTTTTGGAGATCAACCCAATAGGGAAGCAGCAGAAAAAAAAAAAAGTATTTTCTGGCTATTAATGGCAGCATCACTTATGGGTAGCTCTGCCCCCAACTAGATCAGGACAGGATCAACCCTCCCCTCCCCCCCCCCCAAAAAAAAGAGGAAATAGACTGGAGGCATAAAAGGTCCCTCCTCCTTCCATACCTCAGTCTTTATTCCTGTCCTTAACCAGACAGACAGGTTACATTTAAAACATAATTTTCTTTTCTTTATTGGCCACCTTCCCATGTGTACCATGGGTCTCCCAGGTACAGTTCAGCCTCGCTGTGCCTGAAGGACCCAATAAACAACCTGCATGAGCAGGACTAACTGGGTCAGATTCAAACTAGTGATTTGAATTTAGTTTAAGGATTAACTTACAATATGCTGAGGACTAGGCTCCATTGTACTTGGAAGCCTTATATTACTCTACCTACAGAACCTAGAAGCTACTGGGAGATAGACCTCTTTATATGGGAAAAACTTCCTTCTATTTCTACCTTTCCTTAGTTTGTGTACTCACAGGTTCGTGTATTTCCTTAGTTCGGGGGTTTTAACTTGTTCCCTTGTGGGTAAGCCTTGCAATCTGGTAAGTGATTCCCTGTTCGTTCATCTCTTTAAGCCGCACAAACGCTGCGGCGTTTGTTTCCTTTCAAGGGATTCCCTGGCTAACTTCAGTTCATTTATAGTCTGTTCTCATGAATTGGCGCGAATTGTCATAGGAAAAATGCGCGAACGATCCGCACAGGCTCAAACTTTACTTAAAGATACAGGTTTACATTCGGTTCAAGTGACAAGTGCTTTCTGTCTCTCTGAAAATATATGTCAGTGCTGCCAGTTGTATTTTCATTGATGCCTTAAGGTAAGAATGGATCCTCTGTCTCCCATTTTCATTAATATTCATAGTAAATAATATATTTTACTTCAAACAAATTTATCCTTACGATTTGTATTCGTTTTATATTTGTCTTCTCCCTCTGCCTCCCACCACTCAGGTTCAAATAACCATAGGCAAGCCAAAGTTTCTTAATTTATAAGGGGGGGGAAAAAAGAGTGTCATATGGTCCCCATAGTTACTTACATGGCCCTTCTTATTTTGCAGCCCAAACATGTGCGAGGATAGATCCCCCAGGAAACACAAGGAAAAAATCTAAACGCTGCTTGGCCTGCAATAAAACTGCTCTCGAGGGTAAAAACCTATGCCTCACCTGTATGACAGAAGTGGCAGACATTCATCCCAGGAAGTGTTCTCCTCCCAAGCCATAGCAGAAGGCTTCAAGGCTTCTACTAAAAACACCACCTCCAAAAACCTTCAAAGAGCTGAACCCACTTCTCCCTCATCGGAGTCTGAGCTGGAATCCTTTGAGGATCTTTCTGACAAAGAGGAGGAGAATACGGAGTATGGCCCTAAATCCTTAGACTCCAAATGTGTTGAAAAATGTATTTTCCTTATAGGAAAACTGCCTCTGATTCCCCAGATATTGAGAGAGAAAAAAAAAGAAAGAAAGAAAGGTGATTGCCATTATCCAAATCTGGCCCAGGAGACCCTGGTATTCCCTTCTTCTGAAAATGTCTCTGACCCATCCTTGGTTGCTTCCAATCTCCCCAGACCTTCTAATCCAAGGTCTAGCAACTCACCCCAACCCATCCAGTTGGAACCTGGCTGTTGAAATGAGATCCCTCCTTAAGCAGGGCCTGTCCGAAGCAGTGAATGACAGCTCCTGAAGGCAAGGAAACAGTTTACGTCTTCCTGCTACTACAGAATTTGGGAAATCTTTTTTTTAAAAATGGGCAGTGGTGAAGTCCTTTGATGGTCAACACCCTACTCGCCTCCATATTCTGGATTTTCTACAGGCAGGCCTGGACAGAGGTCTCAGCTTAAGCACGTTGAAGGTGCAGTCCTCAGCTCTGTCTGCCCTTTGTAATACCTCATGAGCATCTCACCCTCTCATCTCAAGGTTCTTTAAGGCAACATTACACTTACGCCCTCCAACCTGGAACTCCGCTCCTCCATGGGATTTACCATTGGTCCTAAATGCTCTAAATGAATATCCCTATGCACCACTGCAGGACATCTCTATTCAACACCTCACTCATAAAACGGTTTTCTTTGTGGCGATCTCCACGGTCAAGAGAATTTCGGAACTCCAGGCATTCTCTAGTATTAAGTCACACACTCTTGTATTTCATGATCGAGTGGTCCTGAGACCTAGTGAAGACTTCCTTCCTAAAGTCGTATCTAGATTTCATCTACTCCAGGAGGTAGTTCTACCTTCCTTCTGTACTTCTCCGTCTTCTCCCCAGGAAAAGCGATACCGTGAACTCAATGTGAGAGATCTTATAATCAAGTACCCGTCGGTTACTTCTGTTTTCAGAAAGACCAACAAATTGTTTGTCTTTCCTTCTGGCCTTTGTAAGGGTGAAGCGGCCTCTTCCTCTACCTTACGGAGATGGATAGCTACTGTCATAGACTCCTACCTGCGGTATAAGCAGACTCCTCCAGCCAGAATCAGTGCTCACTCCACCAGGTCCCTGGCTACGTCTTGGGCTAATTGGGCAGAGGTTCCTCCTGATGACATCTGCAAGGGAGCTACTTGGTCCATTCCTACAACCTTCATTAAGCACTACAAACTGGACTTTCATTCTATGACTACTTCCATGGCAAAGGAGTCTTGTCAGCTGTTGCAGCTCATCAGAGTCTTGTGTCAATTCTATTTAAATTCCCCTCCAAAAAGGTTATTTTGCTTGGGTATTACCCATAAGTGATGCTGCCATGATTAGCCAGGAATATGGAAAATTAAATACTCACCCAGTAATTTTCTCTTTCCTGGCTATTTATCATGGCAGCACAAGTCACTCACCCTTCTTTCTTTTTAACTGGACTGAGGTATGGAAGGAGGCGAGACCTTTTATGCCTCCAGTCTATTTCTCTTTTTTAATATTGGTTGATCCTATCCTGATCTGGTTAGGGGCGGAGCTACCCATAAGTGCTGCTGCCGCCATGATAAATAGCTAGGAAAAGAAAATTGCTAGGTAAGTATGCAATTTAATTTTCCATATTTTAAGAAGACCAATACAATACTACTCACAAAATGCTAATTTGGTTATCTCAGCCATATTTGCATTTCCTTGCAGCTGAAATGCAATGGATTCAACTCCATTGATACAACTTCCCTGATACAGACGCAGGGGGATTCCAGGTTTAACCCTGAGCCATCCAAATTCTACACCCTACTATGTAACAATACCACAAACATAAAAATCACCACTGCTGCAATGGAATCCATTAGAAAACTACTTGAACCAATTTGTCTCAATGAGTTTTTAATTCAGTTGATATGGGAGAAGTTAACCACGTGAATTATCCACATTTGAGAAAAGTAAGCTTTTGAGATTAATAATTATACCTCACTGTATCTGAAACAATAAAAGATTTCTCCTCCCAGGGAGAGCAGAGCTGTTGAATATGCACGCTTGCACCACAAGCTAAACAGTGAATAGGGCTGTGCTTAAACTGATCACAGCTGCTGTTTGTCTTTTCAAGGAGCAACAGAAAGCACCCTATGTTTTTTATGGATAAAATACTTATTCCATTTTAGAGGAAATTCTGTAATAAAAGATGCTCCCATGTATTTTTAACATTAAAATAAGGCATTAACCGGTTTATGCAGTCATGCAGTGCAAGACTTTAACACCCAGTGACACTGACAGTCATGCAGTAAAGCAGGGCTCGACAAATCCTGCCTTAGCTAAATGGCAGACAAATACAGGCACCAGGGCGAAACTTCTAGTCGCCATGGTGACCAGGGGACTGGGATTTGTGAGCCCTTTAGTTAAAGCGGGCGGCCGGGCAAACAATGGAGCCCTGGGAAGCATGGTAGCTGGTCGCTTGTCCGCCCTGGGGAGCATGGTAGCAATGATCTTCCTGCAGCTCCTCTCCGCTTCCTTGTGCTGTAATAGGACGTCATTCCGGCCCTGGCATTACTACAGGAAGCAGAGAGGAGCTGCAGGTAGATTACTGCTCCCTCAAACGCAGGAAGAGATAGCAGCCCAACTGGACCCCAAGGAAAGTTCCACTCGGCAATCCCAAAGACGGAGAGGCTGGTTGAATTAAAATGAAAAAAAATGTGTGTGCCTGCCCCCTCTGTTTACACGAGAGGTTTTTACTCACCTTTTTTTTCCCACGCCGTGCCGGTTTCGCCTCAATAGCTGAGATCATCAATCTTTATGATCTCAGCTAAGCCAATGCTTTCCCATAGGAAAGCATTGGGAGGATATTGTGCATGTTGTCTATGGGTAATATAGGTGCTGCACACTTTGCAGTACTGGCATGACTCTAGTGGCTGTCCAGGGGGCAGGGAGACCTAAATCCAGGGCCGCCCGCATCCAGAAAAAAAAAAAAAAAAGTTCCACCCAAAGGCTTATAAAAGCCTTGCCCCGCAATTAGGCTCAGAGCACTCTGATTGGTTGGTTTAAGCCATACAATCAGAGTGCTCTGACAGGTAAATGAAGAGACAGACAAGCAAGTCTCTAAATTTACCTGTCACAGCACTCTGATTGGTTGGCTTGAAATTCAACCAGAGTGCTCTGTGTCATTTTACACAGCATGGGTAAATTCCAAAGAACTTTCCCACGCTGTGTAAAATGACTAGCACTCTGATTGGTTGAATTCCAAGTCAACCAGAGTGTTCTGAGTCAAATTGCAGGGCGTGGGAATGCTTTATAAGCCTTTGCCCTCCCTGCGGAGCTCAGTCTGGCCCGTGCCCTTGCTGGGTGAAGATAGATTTATTTTTTTAGCGTCAGGTTTTTTTCTTATTCGTTGGATTTTTTTTGGCGCTCGGGTTTATTTTTTACAAGTTCGACGGGTATTATGGTTTTTATTTGGCCTTTTTGGAGCTGAAAAATTAAGATTTTATCCTTTAGGGCCCCCACCTGCCGCTCAGGGGTGGGGGCTGAGGGGGAGGACAATAGGTCCCCCCTCATTATCCTTTAGGGCCTCCACCCGCCGCTCAGGGGTGTGGGCCGGGGGGGGGAGGACAATAGGCCCCCCCAACCATTATCCATTAGGGCCGTGGTGGAGGCACTAGTGTTTTTTTTAACAGTGAGACTATTTAGTAGACATGCCCCTACTTATATGGTGGTATAGCAAGTAGGGGCATTTAGGAGATTTCAATCTCCCTTATGCTATTATGGGGGTCATACTGACCCCCGCATAGTGAGGGAGGACATGGGGGGCTTAGGAAGTGGCAGGGAGCACTGCTCCCTGCCGCTTCTATCTTTACATTTTACAAGGAGGGAGCTGCGAGCCTGTAGCTCCCTCCTTGTAATAAACTGAATGATCACTGATATTCAGTGTGTGTTTGTTCGTCTGACATTTCTATTCATTCGTCTTTCTGACGAATGAATAGATGAAATTCCTGTTCGCATGCACTAATGTTTAACTAGGCATGCGTGGGAATTTCACAGTGCTATCTACTGTGGGCAGATGACGTGTCCCACAGGGCCTTCATCTACCCACCCAAAGATGGCAGCGCCCAGGACCTAGGTCCAGGTAGAAAATAAAGATTTAAAAATAAAAAAACAGGTAATATGGGTGGCTTAGGAGCATTTGGGGATGACTAGGGGGTCAACAAGATGTAGTGGATTCGGGAGGGGAGTTGAAAAAAAAACAAAAAAACTGGATTCAGCCATGACAGTGCCGCTTTTAGTGCTTTTGGGGTGTGGAGTGGTTAATTAATAAAAGGTAAGTGTTTTAAGGGCTTAGGAAATATTTGTGCAAATTTTGGACCAAGACTTTCCGTTTAAAAAGTTTAGGCAGTAAATAACTTGAAGCTTTAGTATATTCTCTAGAGGTCTGAAAATGAATCTTAGAGCAGAAAGCATCCTGAAAGTCAGTCAGATTTAACTTCCTAAAATAAAAAACAAACCTGTTTCCGTTAACCTCCTGTTAACTTACCGTATATACTCGAGTATAAGCCTTTTTGTGCTGAAAAACCCCAACTCGGCTTATACTCGAGTCAATAGTCTGTATTATGGCAATTTGCATTGCCATAATACAGACTGGGGTCTGTGGGGGCTGCAGAGCTGTAACTTACCTTTCCTGCAGCTCCTGTCAGCTCCCTCCTCCTCCGCGCCGTCCGTTCAGCACCTCGGTCAGCTCCCAGTGTAAATCTCGCGAGAGCCGCGGCTCTCGAGAGACTTACAGTGTGAGCTGACAGAAGAGCTGAATGGACGGCGCGGAGGAGGAGAGAGCTGACAGGAGCTGCAGGAAAGGTAAGTTACAGCTCTGCCAGCCCCCCTCAACTGCCAATGCCACTGGACCACCAGGGAAGGAGAGCCCCCCTCCCTGCCATATATCAAGCAGGGAGGGGGGGACGAAAAAAAATATATAATAATAATAAAATTAAAAAAATTAAATTAAATAAAAAATAATAAGAAGAAATAATAATAAAAAAATATGGAAATAATTAAAAAAAAATAAAAAATTGCCCACCCCCCACCAAAGCTCTGCAACACACATACACACACTGCACACAAACACGCTGCATTCATACGCAGACGCTGCACTCATAATACACACACTGTAAATAAATATGCAATTAATTGAATTAAAAAATTTTTTTAACCCCTTAAGGACCAAACTTCTGGAATAAAATGGAATCATGACATGTCACACATGTCATGTGTCCTTAAGGGGTTAAACAAAAAAAAATAAAAATACATTGGATGGAGAGAAATAGATATCTCTTTTAGCAGGATAATGCACCCTGCCACCTGCAAAAATTGTTCAGGAGTGGTTTGATGAACATGGCCTCCCAATTCTCTGGATTTCAATCCGATTGAGCATCTGTGGGATGTGCTGGAACAACCAGTCCGATCCATGAAGGTTGTACCTCAGAATTTGCAGGATGTAAAGGATATGCTGCTAGTGTCTTGGTGCACAGGACACAATTAGCGGTCATATGGAGTCTATGCCTGGACACAGCAGACCTGTTCTGGCAGCACAAGGGTGAGTTACACTATACTTATTACCGGTTATGTGTTAAATGTATGTATGTATGTATATATATATATATATATATGTATATATATATATATATATATATATATATATATATATATATATATATATATTTATTTATTTATTTATTTATTTTGTAATATTATATTGTACCCTATAGTAACAATGCAATGTTTGTCTGGGACATACATGAAAATGAGAGAAGTCTCAATGTATGCTTCCTGGTAAAATATTTTATAAATAAATAATATAAGTCAGGCAGGTGGTTTTAAGGTTATGGCTGATCAGTGTATATGAAATGCCTTTTGCCGCATGTATATGTAAAATACACTAATCTACTAGTAAGCTAGTGTGTAACACCTAGCCCTGAGCTCACCTGCCAAAGACTACCTGGAATTGTGGTACCATAAGTCTTGCAGAGTGTATGGTGGCATAACAATGAAAATCTTACATAAGAATTTAAATGAGGAAACACACACAAAAGAATATAGATGTGGGAAGTAACTTTTCCTCCAAAATGGATTTGCTTGTGGAGGATGGTTGCAATTCCCTTTACTGCCTCAATCATTCTGGAAACCTGTGTTCACAACAGTTGGCACAAAGAGAGGAAACACCCACATAAAAGGGGCATACTGCCAAAAAAAACCTAAAAGCTTTGCAAGCAAAGGTGAAAACAGACTGTGTATTTTAAGTGTTTACATATAAAATATTATGAAATAATAGATTTGCAAAGAAGTTCTCTTTTAGGTTCGAATCCCTCTTACCGAAAATAAACTTACACAAAATCCACTCTGTCGCAGACAGGTATCTTACCACAAGCCAATATGCCTGTACATAGGCAGATTAGCTTCGAGTGTTTTACGAGCACAAGTTGCAGCATGTACACACATGCACCAGGATATGGAGTGCCTGATGTATGACCCTCCAACAATCAAGAAGTATTCATGTAAAACGCAGGCAGCAGGAAATAAAAGCTGCAAACTAATACAATCACACAGTAAACATTGTTTATAGCAACTCCCATACAAAGGTAAAGGGATGTACATAGCGCACAATAGCATGCATTGCTCTCAGGAAAATAAAACAGACATATATATATATATATATATATATATATATATATATATATACATAACTAGAACGTTACCATGACACTAATCAATGCCAATCAGAATGTCAGAACCTTTATAAGCAGTGTGCACAGTACGATCACTCACAATGTCCATAAACAGCATCATACCCATACGGTTTATACTTCTATACTTAATGACGTAACTTATTCGCGCTAATAAGTGCTGGTTTTAACTCACCTCCCGGGACCCGGTCACCGAAGTGATGAAAATCGTCACCACCATCCTGAATTTCGAGATACTGGCGTGGAATGGGGATTTCCGGCCTCTCCCCGCCACGTGACCGCCAGCAGACCAATCAGAGGCCAATCCTATCAATTGATTTTCAGTCCATCGATCTACATATCCCATATGATGCGCTCCGCTACCATGTTAGCTGTGGGCAAAGTCCCGTTATTTTCGCAAGGGAGAGAGGGCTGTAGTATAGACATAAAACAGTCAATTATACACCAATGTGCAATATAAGCGGATTTGAAGAAAAAAAGGTCTCAATTTCTGCTGTAGTCACATAGCTTAGCTTTTTTTCTATACATGTCACCATTTTATTATGTGTAGCCATAAGGTCACCTCCAGATGTGAGCCGAAACGTTGATGTATTTTTTTTTTTGTATATGAATTAAAAAAAGTTAAATTTCACTTTACAAAGACCCTGGAGTGCATTCCGTTTTTTTTGGATAGAGATTATATATATATATATATATATATATATATATATATATATATATATATATATATATATATATATATATATATATATATATATATATATATATATAATTATTTTTTTCCTCTCCTATGGGGGCAAATTCAGGTAAGTTTTACCTGAAGTTGGGAGTGAAGTGGGGAAGACCAGAGACACTTTTTAGAGGTTTTCAAACATTGTCTGACCCAGGGTGCATATGTGGATACACTATAGATATATATAGATGTAAATAAAATAGATAAAATGTGTATCTTGCAATACCTTTTTTATTGGACTATCATAATTGTTTAATGACAAGATTTTGGGAGAACCTCCCTGTCTCAAGTCTGAAGCATTTCTGAATGCTTCAGACTTGAGACAGGGAGGTTCTCCCGAACACTTGTCAATGAAAAAAATTCTGTTAGTCCAATAAAAAAGGTATTACGACATACAAATTTTAGCTGTCATATACATCACTGGACTAATACGGCTACAATCTCTACTTGAACACTTATACACACACACATATATATATATATATATATATATATATATATATATACACACACACACACACACACACTCCCTGTAAATAAGACATCCCCGGAAAATAAGCCCTAGTCACTAGTTGCTAATTCTCTTATCTATGTTCTGGGAATTTTCTCTGAACATAGATTGGCGGGATTTCATTTGCAAGTAAGAAAGTCTTGGTGTTTGTAAAACATAGATCTGAGCCAATCACAATGCTTTCTCTCATAGGAAAGTATTGGATTGGCTGAGCTTGTCAAGGAGGCAGATCAAGGGCAGAGCCAGCATGAGCCAAACACAGTCCTGGCCAATCAGTATCTCCTCACTGATAATCAATGCATCTCTATGAGGAAAGTTCAGTGTCTCCAAGCAGAGAGTGAAAACACTGAATGTCAGTGCTGCACGTTGTTCAGCACTGCCCCAGGAAGCACCTGTAGTAGCCAACTGAAGACTGGCCAGTGAAGGTATCCCTATCCTGTAATGTAAACACTGCATTTTCTCTTAACAAACATTGTTTACTACCAAAGGCCTGAAGAGACTAATAAAACTCTCCAGAACAAATACAAGCTGTAGTTGTTCTGGTGACTATAGTGTCACTTTAATATTGTGAGTGCAATCCAATATGTGGCAGTGGAACATGTCTACTTAATGGTTTTAAACAATTTATTCTTCCACAGAAACTAGCCGTATCCCCATTGTATTGTTGTACATAAATGAGAGGAGAAAGGGACACAGCACTTCAAATGATTGTGGTCACCCCTTATTTAAATATAGAGAAATTCTGAGTTGATCTGTACTAAGTTTTAGATATGGCAAAAAAAAAAAAAAACACTAAACTGGAATCTTGAATATCTACAAGGAAAGTCAAATAAAAAACAAAAAACTGTTACTAAATTAATGTATGGCAACCAAACCGATTTAAAGTAGTTTATTGTATTAAATTATAAAAACAAAAACACAAAACAAATCATAAAAAGAGGTCAATATAAATATATATTATTTTCAAAAAACTAAAACATTTAAGCAATCAGAGTTAAAAATGCAACTGCTTGTGCACCGTTGATAACCATTTGGCATTATCCACTCTCAGATCACACTGAAATATATAATTCAATCCATACAACCCATGCATTAGTTTGGCAGACACAAGCAGACTACTACTTTGGCAGTTTAAAAAGGATGCATGGTCAGGTTTTTCAATCATGGGCTGCATATAAATGCATAAATACGCACAAAACGCAAAAGTCCATAATTGAGAGAATAAATGTGTAACCATCACTGAGTGATACAGTTGTCCCCCATGTCCTGTGCATAACGATCACTTATGGTAATTCGCAAATCATCAATGTCTCTCTTCAGCTGCCTCACGTCAACCAGATGTTTATCAAGAGATGATGAATCGAGTATCTCACCATAATCAGCAGAAGATGGAGTAGCTGTAAGGACAAGGATTAAAAAACAAAAATTAAAAATAGATCAATACTCATTAAAAGAAGAGGGTGGGGGAGTTTATAATTTGGCAACTTCAGAAGATGTACCTGGGAGACTGGGCACTGCACTTTGTGTTTTTGATCAAAAGTGCTACTACTGCCTGACTGAATATACATAATTTCAGATACAGAAGAGGGTATATGTAAAAATACAAAATCAAGGAAAGGTTCTAAGAGATGCCATTCATCAAATGTTTTGGATGCATTCAGCAAACAGTTATCAGTAAAGTGGTAGCCTGGTAGGGTGGTTACCTTAACGAAATGCTGTTGGTTATGAGATGCTTTCCGTTTTTTTTTTCTTACAATGTAAAACACTGCAATATATGCACCACGCACCAAGTAGGGTGGTTTCATTGGTGTAATTCCAAATGAGTGTTATTTAAAGTGGCAAGAAAAAGTATGTAAACATTTTAGAAAGGACTACATATGTATAATCCCCCTCCCCCCCCAAATCTGGTTTGATATTATTTATATAGCGCCAACAAATTCTGCAGCGATGTACAATGGATGGACTAACATACGTAATTGCAACCAGATACGTTTGATGCACAGGAACAGAGGGGTTGAGGGTCCGGCTCAATGAGCTTACATGCTAGAGGGAGTGGGGTAAAGTGATACAAAAGGTAAGGGTAGGAGTAGAGAAGTAGATTGGCAGAATAGTATTCACGGAAGACTTAGTGTGTTTTTTAATCTGGTTACAGTAATCAACAAACACAAATTGTTTTACTGCTCTTGTACATATTGAGTACATCTTTCAAATGGTCACATTAAGGGTTGGAAAAAGTACTGTATATACTCGAGTATAAGCCGACCCGTATATAAGCAGAGGCCCCTAATTTTACCCAAAAAAACTGGAAAACTTATTGACTCGAGTATAAGACTAGGGTGGGAAATGCAGCAGCTACTGGTAAATTTCTAAATAAAATTAGATCCTAAAAAAATTATATGAATTGAATTTTTATTTACAGTGTGTGTATATAATGAATGCAGTGTGTGTGTATGAGTGCAGTGTGTGCGTGTGCATATGAGTGCAGTGTGTGCAGTGTGTGTGTGAGTGCAGTGTGTGTGTGTGTGTGATGCAGAGTGTGATGCAGAGCCTTGGTGGGGGTGGGCATTTTAATATATTTTTTATTATTATTATTTTAATTTTTTTTGTTATATTATTTATTTTTTTATTACTACTTTTATTATTATTTTCATTTTTTTTGTTATATTATTAATTTATTTTTATTACTATTATACATTTTTTTTGTCCCCCCTCCCTGCTTGCTAGCGTGCCAGGGAGTGGGATTGGTAGTTCAGTAGGGGGGAGAGGGGGCTGTCAGAGCTGTAACTTACCTCTCCTGCAGCTCCTGTCAGCTCCCTCCTCCTCCGCGCCGTCCGGTCAGCTCTTCTGTCAGCTCACACTAAGTCTCGCGAGAGCCGCGGCTCTCACGAGATTTACACTGGGAGCTGACCGAGGTGCTGAACGGACGGCGCGGAGGAGGAGGTAGCTTACAGGAGCTGCAGGAGAGGTAAGTAAACTCTCTGACAGACCCCACAGCCCCTGTCTGTATTATCGCAATGCAAATAGCCATGATACAGACTATTGACTCGAGTATAAGCCGAGTTGGGGTTTTTCAGCACAAAAAATGTGCTGAAAAACTCGGCTTATACTCGAGTATATACGGTATGTAAAATCCTAGGTTAATGACTTCAACAAAAGCCAATTAGAGGTTGAAAATTGGCAAACCTAGTGTTCAATTAATGAACAGAGATTGGTGGTGTTGGTTATAGCTGCTTTATATATAAAAAGCGCTCAACCATTTTGAGTTTGCTATTCACAAAAAGCATTTGTTGATGTGAACGACCCATGCCTCATGCAAAAGAGCTCTAAGATGACCTGCAATCAAGAACTGTTGCATTGCATAAAGATGGAAATGGTGACAAAGATGTCTCAAAGAACATATATATTTATCTGTCCACTGTTAGACAAAATGCCTATAAATGGAGACAATTTAGTACTGTGGCTACTCTCCCTGAAGTGGCTGTCCTGCCAAGATGACTCAATGGGCACACTGTTCAATTCTCAATGAGGGAAAAAAAAAACATAAGCAAGAAAACACCCTAAAGTGACAGATCAAGACTTGAATGAAATCATTCTAACTGGTTTAACATTTCCATTCACGATTTTACCATACATAAAACATTAAACAGACATTGTGTCCATGGCAGGTCTCCATGAAGAAATCCACTGCTTTCCAAAAACAAAACAAACATTACTGCGTGCCTGAAATTTGCCAAAGAGCACCATGACACTCCCCAATGCTACTGAAAAAATAAAAGTTTTGTGAACTGAGGAAACCAAGGTTGAAGTTGTTTGGGAAGAACATGAATTACTATGGATGTCATACAAAAGGCATTGCATACTAACATAGGATACATCATGATTTGGGGCTGCTTTTCTACTTTGGGGCCTGGAACACTAGCCATTATTGAGGGAAAAATGAATTCCAAAATTTATCAACATATCCTACAGGGTAATATTAGGGTTGCTAAATGCCAGTTGAGCTCAGTAGAAGTTGGGTGATGCAGCAAGACAATGATGACATCTACCGGAAACACTTGGTTGAGGTTATTGCTGCCAAAGGAGGATCAACTAGCTATTAAGTGTTAACTTACTTTTTTCTACAGCACTGTTAATATTTAATGGGATGTTTTTGATAAACACAAATTATTATAATTGTTTAATGTTAACTTGAGCGCATTGTGTTTGTGTATACTTGTGTGATTTTGATGAAGTTGTGATGACATTTTATGATCAATTCATACAGAAAACCAACTAATTCCAAAGTGTTCACAGTTTTTCTTGCCACTGTATTTTATAATGTAATGGTTCCATTGCAGAGGAGATTGCTAGCTCCTAGTTGTGTATTAAATATGCAGCAAACACACTTCTGACTGTTCTGGCTGAAAGGACCAATAAAGAGATCACAAATAAAGTGACAATGATGAGGCAACAAGATAATTAAGGTAGTGGATGCATAATGATCCTTCAAAATAATAAAAAAAAAAAATCCCCATGTCAACTCACAGTGTATCCCTAGCAGCATTGACAGATTGGGATCTACCCCTTGCACTCTCTGGCACAGCAAATTACAAATGGATTTGAGGTCCTTTAGGCAAACATTCATCTCTCTGTAAAGAGAGAACAAGGCTTGAACCTCCAAAGAGGATTGCTGCTCTCCAACTCTTGTCTGTTGCAGGTGCTCCTCAAGCAAAACATTACGTTCCATCAAGTCCTGGTTCTGCACTGCCAACTGAAATTACCAAAACAAATCCAACATTTCACCATTAGTAATATTCATTATGAGAATTAGGAAAAAAAAATAATACTATTTCCACTCTCATATGCATAACTTTTCACCAACATGTACAGTTCTCTGTCCAGGTGTTCAAAACCTCTATGTGCTTCAGCATTCTTCGTAAACACCCACAAAACAGTACAACAAATTGTGATTATTTATCACCTCTTTAACAGCTTCTTTAAGTTGTTGAAAAGCATTTTCCTTCTTCTGTGTTTCCTCCTTTAACACCTGACCTGTACCTACTTCTTGTGATACCTGCTCTTCAAGTTCCTGTTTGGGAAAAAAATAAAAATATTATGAAATAGATGAAATGTAGCATCAACTGAAAGGGAAACAAAAAAAGCTTAATTATAGGGATTTGTTTGGGATTTGATATTTGGGATTTGTTTTCTTAAATATAGAAAAGGTATAAATTTAAATTATATTGGCAAGTTGGTGCGGCTATAGAAATCCCTCGTATACCATAGATAAAACTGATTAACTGGTCTTTGTTTAATTGTCAAAAACCATATTTGCATTGGTATGTGCCATTTATGTACAGCTACAGGTTTTTAGCATTCTATCCAAAGTACTTTGTGTTCAAAACCAAAGATTTTCACTTGGATATCAGTCCCTGGATAGAGTCTTTACTACAAGAAGTCAAACAATATACAGGTAGCGCCAAGAAAAATACTCCAAACACAATAGTATATAATAAGGGCAATAAAATCAATAAGAGCAATAAAAGACCAACAGGATTTATAAAAAATAAACTTGAAAGAATAAAAAATACCAAATGGTACGGCACAGTCTCAAAGTGGCAATAGATCTTCTAGTCCTGGTATGGGACTTTCTTGGTAGCTTCGCTTAATAGAAGAATATGAAAAGGAAGCAAAAACAGAGGCAAACCAATAGTGCAATATGGTAGTATGTGGTCCCTTTTACCACTTGAGAAAGCTCTAAGGGGAGAAACACATTGTGATTTTTATGCAGTTTCAAAATAAAGTATTTTGGCTACCTCATTATCTGCCCTTTACCCATATATTTTTAGAACTTATTTATTTTTATACTTTTATTTGACATCTGGACCCATCAAATACTGTGGATAACCAAACAAAGAAATCCTTGGTGGGGATTTTACCACCCAGGCTTGATACATAGAGCTGTTAGTTTGCTTAGTCTATTGTAAGTTCCTTTTCTATTTACCCATCTATATAGAGAGCACTAGTGGATGTTTTTTTGTCATTCCATATGATCTACCTCATCGTTATCCAGTTGTGATTTACCACTAATCTACGGTGTACCAAAACCAGAGGGATATCCTGCATGTGGGGATTGTATACCACTGCATACTGTTTTACTTAGAGCTGGTTATAGCTCTACCATATATGAGTTGACAATCTTATCTAAGTGTCGTTTGTCCTACCACGTACTACCATGTTGCACTTTTGGTTTGCCTCTGTTTTTGCTTCCTTTTCATATTCTGCTATTAAGCGAAGCTACCAAGACCAGGTCTAAAAGATCTATTGCCACCTTTGAGACGGTCGTACCATTTGGTAGTTTTTATTCTTTCAAGTTTTATTGTGGACTCCTTTACCCGTGTTTTTTTTTTTTATTGCTTTTATTATTTTATACTATTGTGTTTGGAGTATTTTTCAAGGTGCTATCGGTGTATGGTTGTTTGACTTGTTTTAGTTTTCTTCGGGGTTGGAGGGATTCCCCCATTATCAGGTGTGCTGCCTCCCATCCTAGTGTTCTTAGTTTGTTTAGCGCTGCTTTATTTCTTGTACAGTCTTTACTAAGCATTGAAAAAGCAGGTCACCAAGTGAAACACATCTGTGTCAGAACAAAAACAAAAAAAACCTCTGTCGTCACCATGCTGACAGTGAAGCTGCTTCTGCAGACAACATCCAAATGTACTGCTTTCCCTGTAAAGCAATCAAAACACTATCAAAACTATAGTGCCAGGAAAACAAAAAGTTGTTTTTCTGGCACTTTAGCTCCATATAGTGCCCCTCTAGTCAAGGCTCCTATACCATGGCTGTAACCCTGGAGAGCTTCAATGCTGACCAGGTGCGGACTTTGACTCCTGATGGGGTTCCAATTGGCACCTTTATTCACATGTATAACAAGTGTTTCCCTAACTTGGGCATCGGCTGGATGTGTGTTGGCTTCTCCGTGTGGTCTGGGACTCTCCTGTGTCTTGCTGACACTTATGATATCTGAGCCATTACAGTTCTTGAATAGTGTAATCTATTGCGCACCTTAAAGGAACACTATAGGGTCAGGAACACAACCATGTATCCTGACCCTATAGTGTTAAACCCACCATTTGTCTTTTGTTATTTTTCAAAATCTAATGCCACGCTTTTGTTATACTTTGACACTACTGTGCTTGCATTTGCGGTTGTGGCATTGCAGGAGTCTCTGTACTTTCCTGCACAAAAATAATATAAAATGAAAATGTAATTATTGCAGTTTATTAAAAACTGCAATAATTATCTTTTCAGGGTTAAGGTACCTGGGGCTATGAAGTGGTCTGGGTGCCCATGGCATCCCTTTAAAGATGTATAGCCATGAAACCCTAGAAAGTCTAATTACTACACAAAAGGAATTTTCACCATCTCCCAGGGCTTAATCAAGGTGTACTCACTTTTACTCTGCTGCATAACTGCTCCATTTTCTTCTTTTGACTTTCCATTACCTGCAAACACAAACTTGTAATAAAATATGGGAAAATACACTGCAAATGCCACTGTGAAAACAGTGGGACGTCTTACCTTTTTCAAGCATTCCTTCTCATTCCGCAGAGTCTGCACTTCCTGGCGAAGATTTTCTATTTCCTGTGTCAGCTGCTTCTTCTCCTCCTCATGATGTCCAGGCTCCTTAGAACGTTCCAGCTCCTCCTGCAACCTGTAGGATTAATAAGTCCAGTGATTACAGCATTCTAAGCTCATGTTTTCAAAACACATGGAGAGAGATGCAGTTATCATGGATGCATAAACATTTAAACTTGCAAAGGTTTTCATATTAGTTACCGGTTTATGATATTTAAAAGTTCCTGTCCTCTGCCTTTTTCATTTATAAGCTGTGACTCCTTTTCTCTGCAAAATGCTCTGACATCTCCCAGTTTGGTTTCCACCTCATGCACTTGATTCTGAAGAAGGCAGCTCTTCTCCTTCAGATCGTTCAGCTAAAGTAAACAAAGATATGTCCTTAATGAACCAAAATACTGGCACCAAGCTATTGCTAACCAGCAATATTCACTACTGGTTGACCCTTTATTCTCAACTCTAAATGGTATATTATAATTAGGTAAACATTTAGCGATCATAAGGATATCTTACATGCTACTGCTAGAGGGATACAAACATCATGCACAATACATTTGACAAGTGAAAACACATCTATGATTTCTGTATCACTTGTGCATACATTTAGGAACAGTAATAATCTTATTGAACATTTCCTACTGACATCACAATTCATAATTACAATCACCTATACTGTTTTAGGAATTGACTTATGTAAATTTCATGTTAAGAAATATTTTTATGCAGACTATAAAAGGAAATGAAAGCACATGTGGCCAAGAAGGAAAAAAAATGGCTAATATACATCCTTTTGAAGCTTATCTATCACTTTTGAGGAATTTCAAAAAGACGCCCACCCAAAATGGACAGATCTGATGTGGGGTGTAGGGAGGGAATTTTACTTACCTCAGACTATCCCTCTCGTCCACTGCCATCTTCATGCTGCTGTCCTCTTCAGCTCCTGGTGATTCTGTAGCCAGAAGAGTTGTACTCTTGCGCATGCGTGAAAGTACAAAACTGAGGTCTCTGGAGGATCCTGCAAGATAGCGGATCCTCCATTAACAGAGCCTGAATCCCACAGCTGTCATTTGGTGAAGCCATCTTTGGACTGCGTTGGAATTTCATTGATATTCCAATGCGTCTTGATTAGTATTTCATAAAGAATATATTTTTATTATATACTGAAAAGTGACATATCTGTTATAATTCTAAGAAGAAGAAAAAATGCCCGCACTGACCTTAAACAATATGTATAAAATTACCACAATAGGTTTACTTTAACTGAACACATAGTGACATTCTACACCACATCACCTCAACAAACAATAAGCTTGAAAGTATAATACCAAGGTTGGATGATTTACAACACACGTTACTCCAGGCACCCACCGTGACCACATCAGTGATTATGGTACCTGGAGTCTGTATGCGCAGTGTTTCATCTCTTGGAATGTCACTGGGGTGTCATCAGCCAACCTGGAACTAGAATTACAGGCTGGCTAAGATCAATGCTGTGCAACGTACCATGCACAAAATTGCAATCATTGGCTGAGAGCAGTCGGCAGACACTTGCAGCCCAAAAAAAAGAAAAAAAAAAATACACAGCAGGATCTGCATCGAGCTTCAGCAGCTCTGCAAAAGCCAGACGTTGTAAATCCTTCTTCAGAACAGTCCAAAAAAACGGAAAACCCAGATAAAAGGGCGAAAAGTTGTTAAAGGGTTTGCCCTATTACTCGGCATCAGTGCAATGGTGCTTCTCACATAATAACTACAACAGTAGGCTGTACTGTTTATAATGCTTGAGGTAATCCTCCAATTTGAGATGGTAAAGGTAAACTGAAATCTAAAAGGGTAAATAGTACACTAGAATCCCAATAGCTTAATGTAGAGATTCTGAGTAGTATAAATGCTACTTTTTCTGAGAAAAGGCAGTGTTTACGGTGCTGCCTCAAGCCGCTAGAGAGACTTACTAAGTTTGGTCCTGCAAAGACTGCAGGATTAACATTCAGAGTCTCCACACTCGGTATGGAGACAATGAATGCTACCTATAGAGTTGCATTGACTCAATGCATCTCTATAAGGAGATGCTGATTAGCACAGTGGGGCGATATGCAATGCATGCGCACTAGTTTCCAAATGTTTCCTTATGAGTTAGCAATGTATTACCTGAGACCATCAGGATTGATGATCTCAGACTGTAGGCTGGACAGCTGCACATTCACAATTTTAAAGTGTGAATGTACTGTAAAATGAAAGGGCTAATGCTAATATAGTAATTACGGGAAGTCTGTAGTAAAAATACTGATGACAATGCCAAGACAAGAGAATGGAAGTCAAATGAAAGAAAACAATAAAACTTCAGAGAGAATTAGGCAACATGTTAAATTGTTTTGAAGATACAATTTAACAAGTTAGTAACACGCATAGGACACTCTTTTGATCTAAGATATTGCTATTCTTTAACATCCTTTGCTACATCAACAATCCTCTTTGTTTAGAATATATATTACACATTATATTCCAGATATAGAATTAGTTTAACCCCTTCAGGACGGAGTCAATAGTGCAGGTTCTGATCAAAACAAAACAAAAACTGGAATTTGCGCTATATGTCTGTTCAACCGTAATTCACCTCTTTCATATTAAATGCACCCACACTTATTATATATCATTTTGTTCAGGAGAAACAGGGCTTTCATTTCATATAAAATATTTATATATGAAACAATTTATTATGAATAAAATAAAAATAAACTGTAAGAAATTAGATTTTTTTTTTTTAATTTGTAGTTCCGCCTCACATTTTAGCTGTAAATGTCATAATACTGTTAGGTTTTACTGCAACAAAATGCACATATTTGTAATCAGCGATGTCTCACGAGTACAACAGTACCCCCCATTAACAGGTTTTATGGTGTTTTGGAAAGTTACAGGGTCAAATATAGAACGTTCCATTTTCAAATTGAAATTTGCCAGATTAGTAATGTTACCTTTGAGACGGTGTGGTAGCCCAGGAATGAGAATTACCCCCATAATGGCATACCATTTGAAAAAGTAGACAACCCAAGGTATTGAACGTGGGGTATGTTTAGTCTTTTTTAGTAGCCACTTAGTCACAAACACTGGCCAAAGTTAGCGTTCATATTTGTTTTTGTGTGAAAAAAGCAAAATACTAATATTTGGCCAGTGTTTGTGACTAAGTGGCTACTAAAAATGACTGGACATACCCCATTTGCAATACCTTGGGTTGTCTACTTTTGCAAATGGTATGCCATCATGGGGGTAATTCTTATTCCTGGGCTACCATACGGTCTCAAAGGCAACATAACTAATCTGGCAAATTTCAATGTCAAAAAAATGAAATGCGAGCCTTATATGTGACTCTCTAACTTTCCAAAAAACCATAAAACCTGTACATGGGGGGTACTGTTATTCTCGGGAGATTTCACTAAACACAAATATTAGTGTTTTAAAACAGTAAAACATATTACAACAATAATATAGTCCATAAAAGTGCCGTTTGTTTGTAAAAAATGCAAAAAACGTCACTTTTACTTAAAATATCATCGTTGTAATACAATTTACCAGTTTTAAACACTAATATTTGAGTTCAGCGAAGTCTCCCGAGTAAAACAGTACCCCCTATATACAGGTTTTATGGTGTCTTGGAGAGTTACAGGGTCAAATATAGTGCTCGCGAATTAAATTCTCTGCACTTTCTCCCTGTGTTGTCAGGCATGTCAATCAAATTTTAATTAATTAAATGACATAATTATGTTAAAAAATTACTTAAATATACACGTAGAATTTTAATATATATGCATTTATAGGTATTTAAATTCTACGTGTATACTAATGTAATCTTTCATGTAATTATATGTATTTATCTATCTATATATATTTGCGGTTATTTGTATTTTATATATAGATAGATATATATAGAATGTCATTCTAAGTGTATTCTGTTTCCAATATATATATATTAATAACAAAATACAGTTAGAATGAAATTACATATGAATATATAATTTATTTAAAATTTTGTTTCAATATTTTATTTATTTATTTTATTATTTTATTTATTTATTATTGTAATTATACGTATATATATATATGTAGATCTATTATATATATAATATATATACACATATTATATATGTAACGTCATTCTAAGTGTATTTTAATACTAATATATATACTAATATTAATATTAAAATACATTACGTATGACGTTACATATATATATATATATATATATATATATATATATATATATATATATATAAATACTTGTATTTTATTTTAACATGTGTATTTAATTTTTTTTTTACACTACCTACCAGCAGGGGGACTCTCTAATATTTTAGACAGTCCCCCTGCTGGCAGATCCATAGCCAGCTATAGGGGGCCATGTGATCGCTCTTTGAGAGCGATCACATGGCCCCCGGGGGCCTCATTTGCCGGAGGGGGGCTGCCTGGGCTCTCAGGCAGACCCCCAGAAGAGGATCGCGGCGGAGGTAAGTATAGCTTACCTCCTGGGGGCTTCAGCCGTTACGGCGTTCTATGCCGCCGCAACGGCTTTAAAGCCCTTTAAAGCCGCGACGGCATAGAACGCCGTAACGGCGTTAAGGGGTTAATAAGTGGTATCACTATATGGCTTAAAACAATGTTGTAGCAAAAGATAAACACATTACACTAAAATATATATATAGAATGGTTTTCCCAAGTAAAAAAAAAAACCCTCAAAACCATGAAAAGAAAAATCCCTAGTCTGTTTCGGAAGATAACTTCCTTGCTTGCTTGCTTCCTATGCACAAAAGTTTATTGCATTAGAAACTATACCTCTTGTGTCTGTTTCCGATGGTCCTGGACAGTAGGAAGATCTGACAAATATCGCTCTAGTGTCTCAATCCTTTCCTGCTTCTCTTTGTTCTGTTCTGATTCCTTTTGACACTTCTTCTTTAGTGCATTAATATGTCGGTCTCTTGCTTTTACCTAGAAAAAGATAAGGGAAGGCATGCATGTAATTTTGACAAACTGGAATGATTTAATAAAATGCTTTTGGATGAAAAATCCACCATGGACAGTTTTCCATTGACAGTGATGTTTAAGCAAACACAAGAATGTGTATGATACATATTTTAATTGTACTCCAAAAACGAAGAACTAACCCTACTAGAGATGGTGGTACATCTTGCAATAATTTCATCATTTATGTATTTCTAATGGTATAAAAATGTTGATATAACTGGTAAACTAATCTGAAAGTCATTATTCTGTATATGAAATCTTCAACTTGTTGCAAATGTTAAAATTATAGCAAACAGCAAAAATGAGTGTTAACGTTTGAATAAATATGATTAAATAGAGTCTTAATGACTAGTGATTCCATTAAAATCCACCCTGCATGCAGATGTTTGCAACTCCAATTACATATGACACAAAAATAAATTTGCTGCTATCTGTAAGCTATGGAGATGATGAATAGTCTCCCTTTATGCACTCACCCGCTCCTCCTGCTTTCTTAACTCTTCACTGTGATTCTGGGACAATTTTTTCCTGCTCTCTTTCAATTCATTTGCTTCCATTTCACAGGCACCTAGTTTCTTTTCAAGCTCAGCCTTCTCTCGGCTAAATGAATCATTCTTCTCTGTAAACTGAGCCCTTAGAAAAGTAACCTCTCTCTGTAGTTCCTGAACAGATACAGATTTATCAATTTCTGTTTTCACAAAAGGAAAGTGTAATCGTACTCCTAGCTCTGAAAACTCACCTGCAGCCTGATCATATACATTTCACTATAAGGGTTAACTGGGCTCAACATCGTATTGCGTACTTGCACCTCATTCTCCCTCAGTTTTTGTTCCAGCTGGGAAAAATGCTGCCGCTGCCTGGGCCACAGGAAGTCAAAAGAAAACAATTTTTAAATAAACATTTTTCTCTGTACCTGGATGCCCTGAGGGGGGAGAAATGCAGAGGGCTGAGCACAAATCTATACTAGAGGAAGTCTGTATAGTATTTTATGAAGGGTGTAGCACCAGACGCACTATCCTACCTCTCCACCAGCAACTCTTCTAACAGCACATTTTCATTTGTCTTCAGCACCCTTCCTAGTCCATTATGATCTGGATACACTGGCGTTGGACGCCCTCTTGCCAGCTGAAAATAAAACAGACCATGTTTGCAAGAAATACTGGTTAATTGCGCCCCAAACTTTAGCCAAATTAATAATTTCCTATGAATGATTTAAAGGGACACTGTAGGCACCCAGACTACTTAAGCTAATTGAAGTAGTCTGGGTGCGGTGATCCTTTTGCACTAAGTGTTGCAATTTAAAACATTGCAGCTCTAAGTCTGCCCTTTGTGGCTGTCTAACAGACAGCCACTAGAGGGCTTCTGGAATCCAAACGGACATTTGGTCCATTATCCAACGCTGGATGTCCTCACGGACACCCAGCATCAGATTTTCTCCATGGGGAGGTATAATTGCCGCACATGCGCATTAGGTCTCCCCCGCCGCCTGATCCAACGCTGAGGGACATCGGCGCTGGATTCAGATAAGTGGCTGAGGGAGGGGGGCACTTCAAGAGCCTATGGTGCCAGAAAAACTTGTTTGTTTTCCTGGCACTATAGGATCCCTTTAATGTTTCAGTTCTACCAGACACTAAAAGTGTTATGCAACTGGAGGTTTGGGGACAGATGTGGTTTCCGATCATTTGTATGTTTTAAACTGTGAATTCATCCATCTCTACACCTGTATATATGTCTATCAATAATCCCTGCCAAATTGGTCATAATTAATGTTCATGTCACCTGCAGCTGCTCCATTTCAAGCCTTATGTTGTCCATTTGGTGTTGTTGCCGCAAAGCACTAAATTCAGCTCCTGAATGAAGAGAAAATAACTCTGGCTTCCATCCCCGACTGATCAGATGTGTATTACCAACACTGCGAATGTGACCTACGTTTGCAGATTCTTTGCTCTGAGGTAGGATCCTATACGGCCAGCCATCTATGTGGTTGCCCTCTGTTAATGCATTAGGTTTCTGGTCTGTATAAAGTGTCTGCAATAAACTTGACTGGTTTAAAGTGGGTTCAATATTAGGAACCTCAAACTTTCGAAGTTCATCAGCTGCCAAGAGATTGGATGAAGGCTGGAAGGGGAAGCTGTGAGGATTTGAGTCTGTCAACGTTTGAGCTCCCCCAAGCTCACAGGCATTGGTGGAATGTTTTCCCAGGGTGGAAGGCAGAATATGAGCTGTGGGGATGGTGATTTGACTCCTGATTGGTTCGAAGGAGGAACTGCCATTTGCACTGCAGAAATCTGCAAAAGCATTGAGACAATACATTGGATGAATGAATCCAACAATATGTGAATTAAAATCATGTACTTTTATGTATTTATTATTTTTTTTTAGCATGCAGGACTGAATGCATTTGCAATCATTAACTTCTCAAATTACTAGAAAACCAATATTTGCATCTACACTAGACCTTAGTCACCTTATTTGTATACTGGTAGGGGGTGAGAGCAGTGTTCATTAACTACTTGCGGCAAATCTGGAAGAGGTCATGGTGGGAGGAGACGGTATGTTGAGTGTTTCGGCTTTAAACACTGCACATACAAAAATAGTGTAAATTGTGTGCTGGGGGATTAATTTCATTCCCAGCGCAAGTGACATTGGCAGCCCAGAACTCTGTGTCCGGCTGCCTTATGTAATGTATGCACAGAATTTACATCTATTGAATTTTTCCCCTTGCAGGCAGAGTGCCTGAAGGGGAAAGCGCTCTCCCACCTCCATCAGAGTGCACTGGTATTTTTTCCCCCCCTTCTATAAAACCTCCATCCCGGCCCCCTGTTCCCTTGCTGGCCAGTTATCAAACTGTTTGAGAGTTTTATTTTGGGCTGCACCATTTGATTCCTGAAATTATACACAGCTCTGTAGTGGTTATAGTGCTCCTTTAAATAATGCCCCATAATTGCCTGTCTCCAGATGGTGGAAACTTGGACTGCCCACTTGACCTAAACTGGGTCCCACTTTTTAAATTAATTTTGCCGTTAAATACATTAAAATCATGTATTATTGGGTGCTTATTGATTTCACAGCACAGATCTAAACACTATTACACTAAACTTAACTACAAAACATATTTCTAATATGCATTTCATGAAAAAACTGTAACCTATGCAACTCACCCTTTAGATTTTCAGGGCAAGTACTCTCGGAAGGAACACAATCTTCTCTTTTACTTTCAGAAATACGGCTGACAGACTTCCCAGACACAAAAGGGGTTTGCCAATCAGTGTGTGACAAGCTGCCAGTTTGAAGAGGTGCCGTATCTGCAACAGGTTTTAGGACACAGAATAAAATATAAATGCAAACATTTCAACAATACATTATATATAATGTGCCATATTAAAGGGATAGGGAATTGCCAACATATACGTAAAAAAACAAAAACAAAAAAAAACTATTTCAATGTGCAATTTCCATGTACTCACCAGCTCGGGGATATGCCATATCTTTGAATCTTTCTAATGTTGCCATTACGTCTACAGTAGTGTGTAAGTGCAATTGGTTGATTGAAGCACTGTAGACCACAAATCAGTCCCAACAAAGAAGCTTCAAAATGGTGCAGAGATGTGCAGTTATCTGTCCGAGGCATGGAAGTCATTTGCAACTATTCTTAAATTTCATTATTTTTTTTAATAAACCTTTTCATTACACAGAATGATTATTACAATAAAAAGAAAAATGTTTGACAACAGCGGTCCTTTAAACCAAAATAATAGAGGCAAATCACCAAAAAGTCCACACTTAGCATAATCCACAAAGTAGTTCATGGTAAGTGCATTCTTTAGTGTAGAACAGGGGTAGGCAACCTATGGCACTAGTGCCATGCACGGCACTCGAGGTGCCTTTGCACGGCACTCAAGGCTGCAAGAGCCAAACAGGCTCTGGCCTGTCAGGAGTCCCAATGAAACTTCAGATATCTATAATACGAAAAGGTGGTGATGGACAATCCTCAATTTATGCATTGCAGCACATAGAGGAAGTGATCTCAGATCACTTCCTCCCAGCACTTATGAATGGGAATCCACACTGCAGTAAAGCAGCCCACAGCTTCCTTTTGCAGCTTCTGTCCTTGAGCTGTACCTGGCCACCCTGGTCCCCACTAAAACCCAGGGAAGCCTCCCACACACTTGGTATACACAGAGCTGCAGAATAACCCTCCTCTCATACAAATAATACAAACACACACACAGTCCGCACAAACACACCACCAACAATCAACATACATGCACACATTCCCACATGCAGCTTCTCACATGCAATACCCCAAACAGCCCCACACATACACACACTACCAAATACACAATGTGACATATCCATCCACACACAATTCCACAAGCAGCCCCCATACACAGCTCAAATTCATAGATATTATACATGATACCAAAAACAATTAATGAACATATACAATATAATAGCTCACATACGCACAAATACAACGATACAAAGCAAATGCAGTATAAATAACACAAGCAGTATATGGCAACATGCACACCTCAATTTAAAGAAATAGGACCGACACGCTATGGGACATCACAATCATATTTCGGCACAGTGCTGCTAAAAGGTTGCCTACCCCTGGTGTAGAACAATGGTGAACAACATAAAAATATGTGCAGACCATGCAAAATCTTAAAAATACATGTCAATTAATGAAGGTTTGATTTTGGGTGGTCTGTCACTTGTGAGGTCTGCAACTATTTTTATGGCATAATGTTCACCATTTTTTTTTTTTTCTCCAATAAAGTAAGCCCTTGTTATGATCTACCTTGAGGATTATCGAGACATCCTTATAAGGGGAAACTCACTGGTTTTGGTGATTTCTAAATTTGAGATTAACCCAGCACCAATATTAGGATCTGTGTTACATTTAAACCACAAATCCACTTTGTGTTATATGTTTAATTCCCATGTGAAACTGGCAACTGAAGAAAGGCTTTTCCTGTAATTCAGCTGGCTTTATTACTTAGGAATGACTCAGGCAAACCTCTGAAACTCAAAGAATTTATTCAAAGCCTGCTTTTCACATTTCCAGCCCAATATAAAAATACCATCTACACAAAACCCTAAAAATGACCCTGTCACGCACACTGTCTATGACTGACAGGTCTACTTTAACGTTCTGTAACCGATGAATGCAGGCACTTATTACATAGAGTAAATACAAAAAAAAAAAATGTATCATAACAATACTTACCTGTTATCTGTATTTGAATCTTTATTTCCTAGAAACGGGACAAACAGTGAGTCTTCAGCAAGGGCGTACTCAAGATCCAAAAGAATCGTGAAGCCTCCCAATAAATATTCCGACTGAAATACAGAAGGCAGCATTAAGACCAGTTTGTGGAAACACGTCTCATATCAATAAACAGAGCTTGTCCCAGGGGTTAACCTCAAGGTATTAGGTTCTTCATGGGGCTCGCGTGGCGGTTGTTAACACCATGTCATACACCTCACTTACCCTCTTCATACACCGTATTCACACGCTCATATTCTCCAAGCAGACCCTTTAAAACCCCAAGCAGTGCACGGAGCAGACACGACTAACGTGTTGACCTGTTTTTTAAAAAAAGAGCCGAAATTATCAGCGTAAAAGTTAACGGCGTTACCCGGGCAACCGTTTCCGTAACGTCACTTCTAGCGGCCGCAGACGTGACGGCGGCGCAGAACGTTGCGCCATGACTCCGCCCTTACGTGTATTGGTCAGCAGTCTGTACTGAGCTATAGTCTTTCCGTGGCGAAGATAGTTCGGCCCCGCCCAAGATACACGTGGACAAGCGATTGGCTGGTTTACATGTCTGTCATCGACTTCAACGGAGCATTAGGACGTAATGTATCCAGGCTCCGCCCATAGTCAGCGTGTTTATATTTGTTTTGATTGGCTCGTTTATCTGTCACGCCTTTTTGTGCTGAAACGTATCGTTTTTACCACAGGTTGACCGCAGTAGACGTGGACCTCGAATAGAGCAAGAGCCCTAGCAATACTCATAGTCTAATGTCCTAATAAGAAGGGTTGAGTTTAGTTCATATCCAGTAGAAGGGCCCTGTCATTTCTGATGATAGGAAATAGCTTGCTCAGTGTGAATAAACTAGTTCCTATCCTTCTAAAATACATTTTTACCCCCTACTAGTCAGGTCCTGTATGGAGCTTGGAACTATCCTGCTCACACTGAGAGAGCTAGTTCCTATCCTGCTAAAGGACCTTCTGCTCCATAGTGTACTGGCCCTCTTAAAGGATAGGAACTAGACAGCTCACAGACTTGTATCTGCCCTGCATACGTTTAGTATTCCTTATGTAATAAAAACAGAACAAACAAAATAGGGAGGGAACCGCACAGAGGCAGTTTGGGGGGCCTCTCTAATTCACAAATACCTCCAAATAGAAGTCACATAAGCTTGATAAGAACCGTTTTAAAGAAAGTTTCTTATCACGTTTATGTGACTTATATTTGGAGGTATTTGTGAATAAGAGAGGGCCCCCAAACTACCTGTGGGCGGTTCCCTCCCTATTCTTTTGTTTTGTTCTGGTTTTTGTACTTCTATTGGGGTTAAGCCCCTTAATACCCCTGGTAACCTTATCTGAGGTACTGGTGCCTGGTTAACCAGCACCATAGCCTCTTTTTTCATTTCTAATTTCTAGTATTCCTTATGTAGTTCGGGCCTTGGTGCAATGTCATCATCAATAAATCTTGCAGGTCTATCAGTCTTACTAACCCCTCCCACCTGGCCCCCCTATCTCTATGTTAATTCTAGGTATAAGTTGTTTTGTCTTTCTACTTTACTCATCTGGTCTCAGAGAAAGCATGAGCCTCTTATATCCTGTATGGTTTCGATGTTTTATTATTCTGTTTGTTTGTCTGCCCGGTTTAGGGTTATTTTCCTTTCTTCTCCCTTCATCTGGTCTATTGCTTCCCTTCGATAAGAGGAGAAATAAAAAAAGGAAAAAAAATAAGAAAATAAAAAATTAGAACAGAGAGAAGGTCACTATGTAGAGCAAAGGTGGCCTAGTGTATCATCTGTTTTGTTTATCCATGTATCCCAATCTTCTATTTGCTTGTATCTGTTTCCTAAATTCACAAGGATACCCCTTTCCATTCTTGCTTGTCATATAACTTGTTTTATCAGTTTGTTGATGCTTGGGATTGTGTCTGTTTTCCAATTTCATGCTAAAAGTAAATTAGATGCGGTAATTATGTGTAATATAAACATTGTTGTTCTTAACATTGTTGTTCTTTTTGTCATATCTGTCCAGTGCAAGTTTAGTAGAACCACTTTAGGCTTGTGAGGTAATATCATTTCCATTATTTGATAAATTATCTTAATGCTTTCCAAAACTTGTTTATAGGTTTCGTGGATCAAAACAAATGTTTGATACATTTGTGTATCTGCCCCTTTCCAAATTGGTTATATTTGCGTGCACGCTTCCTGAATAATTCACACCAGACACAGGTTTCTAGGTTAATGAAAAAGTCAGGAATGTTTATTCCGAGGGGCTGGTAGGCCCCTTATAAAGCAGTAATATATCATATGCATAATTATAGATAGAGGAAAATACATCAATAATTGGTTAGGTGTTAAGTGTTTCATCAATTGCTCATCCTACCGGGTGTGACGTCACTGACATCATGGAGCTCTCCTCCAGATTCCAGCGCCATCTTGTTTATCGAGGGTGTGTCAGGATTCGAACCTGGGCACTTGGCAGTTCTGGTCCTGCTCCCTACCTCTGAGCCACAGTAGCACCAGCTATTTCAGTTCTATTGATCCTGGCTTGTCTGCTGCATTGGGGGATGGCCCTTGTCGATAGCCGTGCTCACCTGATCCTGATCAGATATAAGCAGGGTATATAAACTCAGCCTCGCCCTGTGATCTGGATCAAGTCTTTGATCCTGTTGTGTGTGTTCCGTATCAGTGTTCCTGTCTATTGATTCTCTGCTTCATATTGAAACCGGCTCCTGGCATCATTTACTCTGACCTCTGGCATCCATTGACAGCCAGCTATTCCTCGTTGTTCCTGTCCTCTGGCATCCTTTGACCTCGGCTATCCCTTGACTATCCTGCTGTTTGAGTCTTTGCCTGTGCTGGGTTTTGGAACTTCATCCTGCACAGCCCCTGTGCACAGATCCACAGGCCAGGTGAATTCTTACCTGACCACCTTGGCCTGTGGCTATTTGCAAGGGTGAGCAACATATCTGCGCTACAGACTCCCAACTCAGGTAAGACCCTGAGAGGGTGTTAGTCGATGACAGGGCCATCCTAGCGGCCATCTTAAGTAGCTTATGATTAATATTAATATTGATTATAGCTATGCAGAGTAAATAGACATTTTACAACAAAAAATTTAGTAGCAAACTTATTACCTCTTTTGGATTTCACTACCACCTGTACGCTGATGACACCCAGCTATATCTCTCCTCCCCGGACCTCTCCCCTGCCGTCCTGCAACGTGTCACTGCTTGCCTTTCTTCCATCTCTGACTGGATGTCATCCCGCTTTCTGAAACTCAATCTCTCAAAAACTGAGCTCCTTGTCTTTCCTCCTCCTAATACTGATCCTCCAAGTTTGTGGTACCAACATCAGTCCATCCTTGCAAGCGCGCTGTCTTGGCGTCATACTTGACTCTGGTCTCACCTTTGAGCCTCACATCCAGCATGTTGCCAAATCCTGTAGATTCCATCTTAAAAACATAGCCCGCATCCGCCCCTTTCTTGCACCAGATACTACCAAGGAGCTTGTCCATGCTCTAGTAATTTCCCGCATGGATTATTGTAACCCTCTCCTGATTGGTCTTCCCAATAGCCGTACTGCACCCTTACAGTCTGTAATGAATGCTGCTGCTAGATTGATTTTCCTCTCTAGTCGTTTCTCTCACACCTCACCCCTCTGCCAGTCCTTACATTGGCTTCCTGTATGCTATAGGAGTCAATTCAAGGTACTAACTCACACCTATAAAGCACTGAACAACTCTAGCCCCTCTTATATCTCCTCACAGATCCATAGGTATGTCCCTTCTCGGTCTCTCCGCTCTGCCCGTGACCACCTCCTGTCCGTTGTCCGCACTCGTACGGCCAACTCGCGCTTGCAGGACTTCTCACGGGCGGCTCCCTTCCTATGGAATAGCCTGCCTACCGCCATCAGACTCTCCCCTAGTCTTGCATCTTTTAAGAAGTGCCTTAAAACCCATCTCTTTAGGAAAGCTTATGGCCTCCAAGACTAACCCTTACCTCACATACCTGTCTCTTGCCCTCTCCTAAAGGGCAGCCCACCTTATTTGATTGTAAATTCCTGTCCTAATGTGTTTTACACCCCACCTCCTATAGAATGTAAGCTCGTTTGAGCAGGGTCCTCTTCAACCTATTGTTCCTGTAAGTTTATTTGTAATTGTCCTATTTATAGTTAAATCCCCCTCTCATAATATTGTAAAGCGCTACGGAATCTGTTGGCGCTATATAAATGGCAATAATAAATAAATAAGTAGTAGAGTTAATATTTTGTCCACAACAATAGGTGTGCAATGCCACCAGATATGGATCATATTACCCTCACCAATATTGCATTTCCAGCATCTGTCTGATAGCTCTGGGAAGATTCTATTTAAGCGTTTCGGTGTTAAGTACCATCTATTTGATAGTTTAAATTGAGTTTCTGTAAGGTTTAAGCCAGAGCTGTCCAAGCTGCGCCCCCCCCAGATGTTGCTGAACTACAACTCCCATGATCCTTTCAATTAAACAGATAGCAAGGGAATCATGGGAGTTGTAGTTCAGCAACATCTGGGGGGCCGCAGGTTGGACAGCCCTGGTTTAAGCAGTGTATATTTTTATTTAATTTATTTAGGGAATTTATCCATTCTTCTTCTTCTATATGTACTTGTAGTTATTTTTCCCATTTATTGATCAGTGCTATCGGTTTATCATGTCTCCATCTGTATACAACTTTAGCACATTTTGCCAGTAGATTTTTACAATTCTTTAGTTTAAATAGGTGTATAAGGTTTATGGTATTCTCCCCCTTGTTTTTATAGAGGTGTTCTGCTAAGAAGCTCGCGATTCACAGATAATTAAATGTTTCACTGGAGTGAGTGTTAAATTTCTTCATAATTTGCTTGAAAGGTTTGAGATTATGTTCCACTATTATGTATTTGAATTCCTTTATCCCCTCTAACGTCCATATATCTGTTTTTATATTTTCTAACATATCTGAAATACTTGCGAATGGGAGCACATCTATTATTTTATTATAGTCCTTTGTTTGTAAATTTATCCCACCATCGTTAGCTCTTTGAGTATCTGAGCTTTGGTTTGTGCCTCTCTGATAAATTGATTGGGTACAGCTCCCTCTGATATACTAGAGAAAAGGGGGTAACCCTTGAAAAATAGAGAAAAAAAGATGACGGGTAGTATACCAGTATAGGGTATAGGGAACGTATAGGAGGTATTTGAATATTAATACCAACAGAGGCTGGGGATATCAATCAGAGAAAATGATTGAGGAAAAAATTAAAAAATAATTTATTGAAAAATCATATATATGTATACATTAAAAATTGCCTATAAACTTGGCAATCACCCAGAGTGTCACACACTAATAAATAAAGTGAGAGAACCTAGAAAAAATTAAAATAAAATAATAGAAAAATAAAAGAAATGGCTTGATAGCTGAAGATTCTGAAGTTCCAAAGTTGCACTCCAATTAGTATCTGTAAAACACACGTCTGTGTTACAGAGAGGTAATGATTAACAAAAAATGTTAGGGTCCCTTCTGACGAGCCTGGTCGGGTGAAACGCACGCGTCAAGGGATCTACCATGTGGCTTATCAAACTCAGCTAACTTTAAGTTCCTACGTTCGCACCCTATTCTTTCCTGTATATCTTATTGGGGGGGTTGGATTTAGGTGCCCTTGAAGGCACGGGGGGACTATCTACGGATAATTTGTTTAGCTATTTTTGCTTTCTCGTCACCTCTCTCTCTTTACCTCCCCCTGCCTTCCTATGAACACCCTACCAAAGTGTGGATTCTCTTTGAACCCAGCGTTCTGGCGGCAACCTTCTCAGTCCGATATTTAGCTATATTGTGTACTTTGATTATCAATCTAATTCTCCACGTTTACCAGAGACTACAGGGAGTGCAGAATTATTAGGCAAGTTGTATTTTTGAGGATTAATTTTATTATTGAACAACAACCATGTTCTCAATGAACCCAAAAAACTCATTAATATCAAAGCTGAATATTTTTGGAAGTAGTTTTTAGTTTGTTTTTAGTTTTAACTATTTTAGGGGGATATCTGTGTGTGCAGATGACTATTACTGTGCATAATTATTAGGCAACTTAACAAAAAACAAATATATACCCATTTCAATTATTTATTTTTACCAGTGAAACCAATATAACATCTCAACATTCACAAATATACAATTCTGACATTCAAAAACAAAAACAAATCAGTGACCAATATAGCCACCTTTCTTTGCAAGGACACTCAAAAGCCTGCCATCCATGGATTCTGTCAGTGTTTTGATCTGTTCAAACATTGCGTGCAGCAGCAACCACAGCCTCCCAGACACTGTTCAGAGAGGTGTACTGTTTTCCCTCCTTGTAAATCCCACATTTGATGATGGACCACAGGTTCTCAATGGGGTTCAGATCAGGTGAACAAGGAGGCCATGTCATTAGATTTTCTTCTTTTATACCCTTTCTTGCCAGCCACGCTGTGGAGTACTTGGACGCGTGTGATGGAGCATTGTCCTGCATGAAAATCATGTTTTTCTTGAAGGATGCAGACTTCTTCCTGTACCACTGCTTGAAGAAGGTGTAGCGAAAGCCACTTCGCCACTGTGTTTTGGAGGGGTCTGCTTGCCCGCCTCTTACCCTGTGACTACGGTCCCTGGGCGATTTGGCCCTTTATGCACGGTATTTGGGCATACTGTGGGTTATTGGGCTGCCCCAGGATTATGGGCCCTCTCATCAGCCCATACGAAACTTAGACCCCATGGCGTTTGAACTGTGTTTGTGGCATCTGAGCGCTGTTTGGATATGTTGAGCGCTCAGATCCAAGCCATCTGGGGATGGGTTGAATGTGGGGGTTCTGTTTAGTATAACAGGAGTTATGTATTTTTATGTCTTTGTGATGTATATTTTGGGAGTTATGAATGTTGTGTAAAAACTGTATTTTCCCTACCTATGATAATTGTATTTTCCTGTGTGTACAGATAATTAGTTTACAGATAGAGGGGAGGGCAATGTGTGGGATGTAACTATAGTGTGATTGGTTAATGTACGTTACTGTGTGTGTCCCTCCCCTTCATGGGAGCACCTAATAAAAAGGGCTGCAAGCTAGCAGCCAGAGAATTCTATTTTTACCCTCAACTTGAGTCCTGTCTCTTATTGGGGGAATCTGCTACAAGGGATTGCTATGCTAGGCATATTCCCTTGCTATAATCACTGAGCTCTTGTAAGAGCTTGTTCCTGCTTCGTTCTGAAGGGAGATAGCTGCAGCCTGCGGTGCTTATGGTGTCTGGTGGAGTGCTTGGAGTCCTCTGGAAGCGCTAGGAGCATCCATCAACGGAGGGTACTCGGTCGGGGTGCCAGGCGATCCGTTACATTGGTGGCAAGCGGTGGGATGGTGTCCTAGTGCGAGGAGAAGCAGCTCAGAGACACCGGTAACGTGTGGAGTTTTGCAGCGTCCCTATCTTCAGCAACATAATGGAACCAGCAGTGGCTACAGCAAGCATGGCGTATAGCTACTCCGTACTAGAGTTTGGCACGATGGTAGGGTTGCGCCTGAAGTTTTACGGACCCAATCCAGAGGAGAAATATGTGCGGTTCGTGTGGGACATGGTGACCCGGAACCTACAACACAGGGCGTTGAGGGAAGGCCAGTGGGCACGTTGGGAGAAACTCCAGCCACAGGTAGAGTGGGACGAGGAAGAAACTGAGGTGGCCGGTGGAGATGGGACCGAGGTCTCTCTACCGGCCCTACAGGGATGCTGGGCACCCGGCCCAGATCCCCAGCGGCAGTATGTTTTACAGGGAGGGGAGACAGTCGGTCTCACTCCCCAGCGGCAGAATGGGTTATTGGAGGAAGAGACAACCGGTCTCCCTCCCCAACAGCAACCAGAGGTACCCGAGGTAGAGGACCTCATAGACTGGTCCTGGGAGGACCCCCTGCAGGCAGGTGGAGATGGGACCGAGATCTCTCCACCGGCCCTACAGGGATGCTGGGCAACCGGCCCAGATCCCCAACTAGAGCTGGAGTTACAGAAAGTGGAGAGCATCGACCTCCCCCCCAGCAGCAGCCGGAGTACCAGGGGGAGGTAAGTGATATTTCTCCTCCCCAGTCAACTCCTTTGTTCCCTGACCCCCCAGCAGAAGAGCTGGCAACTGGGCAGAGCGCCGCTGGCCTCTGTCCTTCCTTTTTTCCTTACCCTGAGACTACCCCAGCTCTGACCCCGGAGCAGAGCACATCGGGCATCTGGCCCCCAAGTACTCACAGCAAGGCCGAGGGTGCCACAGTTTCACCCCACAACTTGGGACCTACAGGCCAGTATGACTTATTGGGGGGGGGGGGCTATTCTGTGAATTCTTTATTGTGGGGGGGCTACACTGCTAAATTTGTTTTGTGGGTTAGACCCTCTGTGAACTATGTACCGTGGGTGGGCCATTCTGTGAATTCTTTATTGTGGGGGGGGGGGGGGGGGGCTACACTGCTAAATTTGTTTGGTGGGTGGGCTACTCTGCTAATTTTGTTTTATGGGTGGGCTGCCCGACTAATCTAGGTACTGACCGGCTGAAGGTCAGGTACCTGGTTAGTCTACCCCTGAATGGGAAGATATGTAGCGAAAGCCACTTCGCCACTGTGTTTTGGAGGGGGCTGCTTGCCCACCTCTTACCCTGTGACTACGGTCCCTGGGTGATTTGGCCCTTTATGCACGGTATTTGGGCATACTGTGGGTTATTGGGCTGCCCCAGGATTATGGGCCCTCTCATCAGCCCATACGAAACTTAGACCCCATGGCGTTTGAACTGTGTTTGTGGCATCTGAGCGCTGTTTGGATATGTTGAGCGCTCAGATCCAAGCAATCTGGGGATGGGTTGAATGTGGGGGTTCTGTTTAGTATAACAGGAGTTATGTATTTTTATGTCTTTGTGATGTATATTTTGGGAGTTATGAATGTTGTGTAAAAACTGTATTTTCCCTACCTATGATAATTGTATTTTCCTGTGTGTACAGATAATTAGTTTACAGATAGAGGGGAGGGCAATGTGTGGGATGTAACTATTGTGTGATTGGTTAATGTACGTTACTGTGTGTGTCCCTCCCCTTCATGGGAGCACCTAATAAAAAGGGCTGCAAGCTAGCAGCCAGAGAGTTCTATTTTTTACCCTCAACTTGAGTCCTGTCTCTTATTGGGGGAATCTGCTACAAGGGATTGCTATGCTAGGCATATTCCCTTGCTATAATCACTGAGCTCTTGTAAGAGCTTGTTCCTGCTTCGTTCTGAAGGGAGATAGCTGCAGCCTGCGGTGCTTATGGTGTCTGGTGGAGTGCTTGGAGTGCTCTGGAAGCGCTAGGAGCATCCATCAACGGAGGGTACTCGGTCGGGGTGCCAGGCGATCCGTTACAGAAGGTGTCTTCCAGAAACTGGCAGTAGGACTGGGAGTTGAGCTTGACTCCATCCTCAACCCGAAAAGGCCCCACAAGCTCATCTTTGATGATACCAGCCCAAACCAGTACTCCACCTCCACCTTGCTGGCGTCTGAGTCGGACTGGAGCTCTCTGCCCTTTACCAATCCAGCCACGGGCCCATCCATCTGGCCCATCAAGACTCACTCTCATTTCATCAGTCCCTAAAACCTTAGAAAAATCAGTCTTGAGATATTTCTTGGCCCAGTCTTGACGTTTCAGCTTGTGTGTCTTGTTCCGTGGTGGTCGTCTTTCAGCCTTTCTTACCTTGGCCATGTCTCTGAGTATTGCACACCTTGTGCTTTTGGGCACTCCAGTGATGTTGCAGCTCTGAAATATGGCCAAACTGGTGGCAAGTGGCATCTTGGCAGCTGCACGCTTGACTTTTCTCAGTTCATGGGCAGTTATTTTGCGCCTTGGTTTTTCCACACGCTTCTTGCGACCCTGTTGACTATTTTGAATGAAACGCTTGATTGTTCGATGATCACGCTTCAGAAGCTTTGCAATTTTAAGAGTGCTGCATCCCTCTGCAAGATATCTCACTATTTTTGACTTTTCTGAGCCTGTCAAGTCCTTCTTTTGACCCATTTTGCCAAAGGAAAGGAAGTTGCCTAATAATTATGCACACCTGATATAGGGTGTTGATGTCATTAGACCACACCCCTTCTCATTACAGAGATGCACATCACCTAATATGCTTAATTGGTAGTAGGCTTTCGAGCCTATACAGCTTGGAGTAAGACAACATGCATAAAGAGGATGATGTGGTCAAAATACTAATTTGCCTAATAATTCTGCACTCCCTGTACTTGCTGCTTATAGTTATCTATTACCTGTCTGTATACATTACGAACGGACAGCATAACCTACAGCATGAATTTATGTTGTATCTCTGTGTATAACAATTGGGAATTATGACAGCCTCATAGTACTCAGCGGTTTGCCGAGAAGCACTGCCTGCCTATACACATTGCAAACAGACAGGGCACAATATTGGTAACATTATTTAACAAATTGTTACATCAGTAATACACATACCAACTCACTGAGCCCTCTGTTTACAGCACTTGATTTATTGGCAGTTCACACATATAGCGAACAGACAGTGCGCAACATTGGTTACATCTTTTGATGAATTACTATATTCTAACATACACACCAATCTACTGAGCCTGCCGTTTGCTAACTTTGTATCAAGGCTTCTTTGTCGACTGTAACAATTTCTCCAACTATATCCACCTGGGTTCTGCCAGTCTTCCACACTTTTTCAAGCACCTTATCCTCTTTTTCCCCCCCCTAACATTTTTTGTTTATCATTACCTCTCTGTAACACAGACGTGTGTTTTACAGATACTAATTGGAATGCAACTTTGGAACTTCAGAATCTTCAGCTATCAAGCCATTTCTTTTATTTTTCTATTTTATTTTCATTTTTTCTAGGTTCTCTCACTTTATTTATTAGTGTGTGACACTCTGGGTGATTGCCAAGTTTATAGGCAATTTTTAATGTATACATATATATCATTTTTCAATAAATTATTTTTTAATTTTTTCCTCAATCATTTTCTCTGATTGATATCCTCAGCCTCTGTTGGTATTAATATTCAAATACCTCCTATACGTTCACTATACCCTATACTGGTATACTACCCGTCCTCTTTTTTTTCTCTCTGATAAACGTTTTATTTGCCTCAACAACCTAAAATAATGAGGATAAGTTTCCAACCCCAGTTTTAGCTTTTTTCCATTTTATACCATATTTCTTGGGTTGCCGCCTTTCTTAGTGTAAGCATTAAATGGAAAAGTCTACTAGCCTGATAGCATTGCAAAACTTCTGGGCACTTCAAGCCTCAATCCTGTCTTGATCAAGCCAGCACTTTCATTTCATTTGACTCTTGGTTTCCTACCCCCCAAATGAATTTTAAAAAGGAGTGTAGTAAGGACAGACAGTTTTCTCGGAAATTAATAGGAATCATTCCCCACAAGTACAGACATTTTGGCAAAATATATGCTTTTAGGATGTTATTCCTGCCCGACTATGAAAAGCCCATGCCTTTCCAATCCCTTCAATTTGTATTAGTTTGTTTTAATAGGGGTAGAAAATTAGCTTCTCTTAAATCTTTTAGCTCTGTAGTTATAGTGATACCGAAATAATTTAGCCTATCACTGTTTTCGGGGAGCCCAGTATCTTGTACAAGAAGTTTAATTATCATTTTGCTCATATTTTTAGCTATAAATGTCAATTTATCCAGATTTATTTTGTATCCTGAGACTTTGGAGTAGTTGTTTATGTCCTTCAGTAGTTCTGGGACCGAGATGTTTGGTTCTTCTAATTTTAGTAGGATGTTATCTGCGTAAATATTTAATTTAGTTTGTCCTAGCGAATTTGTGAATCCTTTGATGTTTTGTTGTCTTATTAAAATCGCTAAGGGTTCTAGCACCATTATATACAAGGGGGAGAGCGGACACCCTTGTCTGGTCCCATTTTTGATGTTAACATTTTGTTATGTAAATCCTGAGCCTATTATCTTAGCTGATGGAGAGCTGACACGGCTTGTGAGATTGGTCCAGTGATTCCGAACTGGTTTAAAGCGCCGAACATGAAACCCCATCCAACCCTGTCAAACACTTTCTCTGCATCTATTGACAGAAACATTAGAGGGGTTCCAGTATGTTTATTATTTTCCTAAGGTTGTTAATTGGGACCTCCCTGGTATGAATCCAACTTGGTCATTATTAATGAGTTGTGGTATTACTATTTTTAATCTGTCAGCTAGAATGGAGGACAGTATTTTAATATCTGTATTGATTAATGATATAGGTCTATAGTTGCCAATATTTTCTAAGTCTTTATCTGCTTTTGGGATGGGCACAATGTTTGCTTTCAACAGCTCTCCAGGACAAAAAGTTGTTCCACAAGAGGAACCCAAAGGATGTTGGATAGCCTTTTTTAATTCAGAGCTTCAAGTTTAATTATAAGTTTAAAGAAACCCCAAAATAACAATTAAAAATGTAGGAACATCATATTGAAAATAGAACTGAAAGACAGTGCCCTCACATATAACCAGTGCTAAATGATTTGTGGGAAAGCCTTTATTAATTGCTAGGATAATAGTAGAGTGGCATGTCCACTAAATGTCTCAAAGTAGGAGTAAATTTGTCTCTACACAAGAGGTTATTGATGTAAGTCTACATGTATTCACAGAGAACCATACAATGTTACGAATAGTGTTAACCTCTCTTGCCTGGGTAGCAAAACTGTATCGATAGTAGTTTCACATAGTACTATGAAGTTAATGGAGGTATGATAAGTGCAGTTCAATTTATAAGGTGCAAATCCTTACAGGTAGTAACCCAAAATCTGGAGGTAAAAATACCCCTTTAGTGGTCATGCACATTACGCACATATTCAAAGATCAGAAGTAACTTCTCCAGCAGGTCTGGAGGGACAGGCAGACAGGCAGGCAGACAGAGACATGCACACATACATACAAACAAACACACACATATACAAAATATTTTAGTCACCCTTCTGTTTCCTACCTTTTAGGTGCAGGAGGGTGACTTTCCCTGGGGTCCAGTGGTGGCTCAGGCTGGTGGGAGTCAGAGTTCCCACTGTGACTCCCTGTCCTTCCTCCCGTGTGGGCTCGATGTGATTGCTGGGAGGAGTGAGCAGGGCAGTCACTTCCTCCCAGCAGTGATGTCATCACAGGGGGTACTGTTGCGCTGTTAAAGTGCCCAACGCTGACCGGGCACCCTGAAAATCCATCTCCATTGCATGGCCCTAAAAGCATGGGCCACCCAAAGGACCCCTTGAACAGTGGCCCTGATGGTTTGCTGCTCGAGCCGGGGCCATAAATCATGGCAGCTGGTACTTGGTCGCAGGGGTCCGCAGGGCGGCCGGGCCCTTTGGAGTGACCCCTATATGTACGCCAGTTGCTCACTGTGAAAAATCAAGTTCCTATCCAGCAAAAGCACTTTTACAGCTGTCACATCCTGTTCCTGGCTGCGGATCATTTCTGGCAATGGCTTCTGATATCCAGTACTCTTTTTACAATTCTTGTTTAGTTTTTCTTAGTTTTTCTGGTTTTCTATTCCATGTCTTTTTTTTATGCTGGGTTTTCTGGGTTCATTCCTTTTTTTTTCCTATGAGTTAAATAAGGATATGTGTATGTCATCACATGCACACGTTCAATAACGTTATAGATTAGCACTATAGTTTCCCTTTAAGTAAATTGGCTTTTATAACTGCTGTTTCACACTGTACTTGTCTTACTCAAATCTATAACGTTATTGAACGTGTGCATGTGATGACATACACATATCCTTATTTAACTCTGCGACAAACTCCCGTTTTTAAGGGAGTTTGCCATGAGTTTTTGGAGGGGCCTGCTTGCCGGCCTACCCTGGGACTATGGGCCCTGTGATAACCCATGTTCAAAAGTACTGTTTCTGCCCCTTGGAATTTTAACTGGAACAGATTCAAACATGTGGCGGCGGCCATCTTAAATTGTCCAGCAGTGTTTTGTCGTTGAGTGTATGGAACTGTTTTGGGCATGGGATCATGTGCACGGTGGGGCAAAAATAAGACTTCCAGGAAATTCCTGAACTCCTGAACCGATCTGGGTGAACAACATATCCAAAAATCACCCAGATCAGGGCTATCAGGGGACTTTTGTGGTTTGTAAAAATGTGTGTTTTTTCTGCTTAGAGTTAATTGAGTTAGTCCATTGTCTCATTAAAGGACCACTATAGGCACCCAGACCACTTAAGCTTAATGAAGTGGTCAGGGTGCCAGGTCCCTCTAGGGTTAACCCTGCCTGCTGCAAACATAGCAGTTTCAGAGAAACTGCTATGTTCACATATGGGTTAATCCAGCCTCTAGTGGCCTTCTCATTGACAGTCGCTAGAGGCGCTTCCGATTTTCAGTGAGAAGACGCCAGCGTCCATAGGAAAGGAAAGCTCCAAAAAGCATGCGCATTCAGCTGATTACGTCGGAAGGAGGAGAATCCCCAGTGCCAAGGGAGCCCGGTGCTGGAGAAAGGTAAGCCTTTAACCCCTTCCTCCCCCTTCAGCACGGCGGGATGGGGACCAAGAGGGTGGGGGACCTATTAACATTATAGTGCCAGGAAAACAAGTTTGTTTTCCTGGCACTATAGTGGTCCTTTAATTATATCACAGGCAGAGGGGAGGGATTGTGTACACTGTATGGGAGTGTCTCCCAACTAGGTTAAACCTGGGCATCACCTTTGCTTTAAAAGACCAGTGTGTGCGATTAAACTTTCAGTTCCTGTTTTACCCTCAACATTGTTATACTCTGTATACTCCCCTGGGCTACAATCACTAAGCTCTTTTAAGAGCTGTTCCTGTTTGACTCTCTGGGGGAAGAGAGGTTCACCCACTGGAGCCTGGAGCCTTGTCGTAGGTCCAGGGTAGGTAGGAGATGGCGAGTTTCCAGCAAAGCTGTAACGCTGGACGTGGGGACTGCAGTGCTGATGGTGTCTGGTGGAGTGCTTGGAGTCCTTGGTGAGCACTAGGAGCATCCATTGGCGGAGGTACCCAACTGGGGTACAGGAAGCTCCGTTATAAACTCATATAAAAAATAAAAGGAATGAACCCAGAAGACCCAGCATAAAGAAAACCAGACATAGAGTAGAGAACCAGAAAAACCAAGAAACTAAACAAGAATTGTAAAAAGAGTACTGGATATCAGAAGCCATTGCCAGAAATGATCCGCAGCCAGGAACAGGATGTGACAATAGCTCCAGCTCACAAAGATCCTTTACAGGGATATTTTTTATACTGCTAAGGGACTGTAAACCTTCTACTAACAGTGATCCTTTACAGGGTTAAGAATTCCCAGTTTTTATACTGCTAATGAACCTTTGTTGGTTGCAAAATTTCCAAAAGGAATGATTTTAACTTATGTGGAGCAAAAGACAGCATGTACGGAGATCTGAGTTTGTTACACGCAAAGACCTGCTACAGCCTTTGCGGCTCATGATGACTGGATGCTGTGGGCCGGTAGGGTGACTGAGTTGCTCCCAACTTCGTAAGGCTGTAGCAGTGTGGAAAGTGGGGGACCGTGCCTATGTGGGTGCATGTCAATGTGAAAGTAAAGGGATGCAATTGCTGGCAGTGGAGAAATTGGAGTGGGCAAACCCACATAAGGTGAGGGAGGATATATGGCACTGTGATTAGATAAAACACCCATATTCATGCCATTGCATTGAAATAAAATTCACATAAACACACTGAAACTGTTAATCTTGAGATGTTCTTCTTTTTTCTATTGACTCCCGCAGTGTCATTATATACCTATATTTATTGTTTAGTTTATGGGTACTGGTCTGGTTCGTTTCTGACTCCAACATTTTGTCATTTGTCATGGAGTCATAAAGGGTGATTTTGTCCAGGGAGTGGCAGCCGCAAGTGTCAGGAAAGTGAGCAAAGGTGCATTGGCTGTTATATTATATTATATATATATATATATATATATATATATTATATATATATATATATATATATAATTATAAAATCCATTGCACTGGTTTTATACATCACACAACACATTTTGCTTCTAAAATTGAGACTCTGCTACGCACAGTTGGTGAAGATTATTAGAGATATTTTAGGCAAATAGCACAAGAGCAACGTGGAAGTTCAGAAACAGCACAAACGCAAACTCCCTTTTTACATTAAAAGAAAAACAAAAAAAAACCTCCCTTTGAAATGGTTTGCGTTTATAGGCCATTTTGTCGCTTATTTTGGGCTGTGGTAGCTTGTTGTCAGTTGGCTGTAGTAACTTGTGTTTTTTTTCATGGGCATTTTCATACAGTTCTAAAAGACCTGTTAGCCGAAAGTTGTGAAAAATATTTTTTTGTTTGTTTTTGTTTTTTAATCTGACACTTTGTAAAGCAGAATGGGCAATATGGCACTGGACTCTGTATTCCATCTACCCTGGACTCATGGTGCCCTCCCACCTTAAACTGTGTGGTCTTTAACCCCTTAAGGGCACATGACATGTGTGACATGTCATGATTCCCTTTTATTCCAGAAGTTTGGTCCTTAAGGAGTTAAACATCTAGCAGGAGAAAAATGCAGTCATTGACCATTTTTTGGATATTCTACCTTGCTTGTAGGACAATACACAGCTGTGCTAGTTCACACTACCTTTGGACATGTCCACTACACAATACTTTGTGGGCAGCATCTTATGCCCGGGCTCCTATTTCACAAACCACACCTGCTACTATTTGGACTTAATCCATGGGTTGACAAATTCCATTGGAATCTAGGAGCCAGCTAAAAAAAAGTTAGGAGGCAGGTTGTTGTTTTTTTATAAAACTAACAAAGCTATATTTTCAGCTGAATCATAAGAGTAACAACCTTGTACATCGAAAGGATGTCACATACGTAGTATGGCACATGACCATCTTTGTACCCCTCTTCTAGTAAGACCCTATTGCTACACCCTCCTATTCTAAGGACACTCTGCCTAGTAATGCCCTCTAGATAAATTTAGAATCAATTTGTTGCTTGCATATTTTATCCTGTCTGAACAACCTTTCCATGCTGTTAGTCAACATTTGTCAATATGTGATTGGTAATTAATGATACTCCACCTAGACCCGCGTTATTGCATATGACTTAAATGCTGCTTTCTGTTTAATACATTTTGGACATTTTCTGAATCGGGCTCCTTTTTATGGTCTATCAAGAGTGTCTACAAGTACTTGAGGTCATGGTACAGTCTGGATAGAACTATAAGACCATGGGTAGGTAATTCTGCTGATCATCAAGGAAAGGACAGATGTTCCAACACTTAATATTGTGATTCTGGTGTCCATAGCTTGTGCCTGCAGGGTTTTCAGAGAAAATGCATCTCTATGAGTAGATGCTGATTGGCACAGTGAGGCATTTTGCCACTCATGCACAGTAGCCTCCCAATGCTATCCTATGGGAAGCAATGGACTGGTTGAGATCATCAAGATTGATTATTAGCCATGGAGGCAGGGACAGCCACTGGGAGCCAACACAGCATGGGAAAAAAGTGAGTAAAAACACCCTTCCAATGCAATCAGAGGGGGCCAGTCACACTCAGACATACTCACTGACAGATACACACACTCAGTGACTGACAGACACACACTCACTAATTTGACACTCACTGACACACACACCTATTGTACAGTGCTGCGGAATTTGTTAGGGCTTTATAAATACTAATAATAACACTGGCACACACACACACATATTCTCCCGCACACTCACAAATTATTTGTTTTTTAATTTAACGGCACCCAGCCTCCCTATGTTAGAGAACGCTGGAGTGGCTCCTTTACCTCGGGTCCAGTGTGGGGTCGCTCTGCCTCTTCGCGGGCTGGCTTCCAGCATCACAGCAGGGTGGGCAAGGGAGCAGAGCAACAAGATCACAGCTCCTTCGCCACCGCCTCTATTTTCCCCCAGCCACCTGAACGCACTGACAAATACCAAAGCAGCAGAAGAAAATTCCTAGTCACCATGGTGATCTGGCGCCTGGGATTTGTTGAGTCTTTAATTTATTAGATTACCCATGTAACTAAAGTTATTGTTTGGTTGTGGGAGACTAACATGGTTTACAACAGGAGAAGAAAACAGTATAGGCATATAGTTAAAAGAAAACAAACAGATTTTAATTTAAATTTATTTTTTATTAAAAGTAAACAGGAATAAGTTTATCATTTGAAACATGTACAGTTGTTGCTTTATTCTATTCTATTCCCATAAACATATTAAAAGGTTAACTCCAGAATGAATGAACATTGATATAAATGATATAAGTTAAACAAATTTATAATATAATAATTTTCTGTAATATATATATATATGACCCTTTATATATATATTACAGAAAATCAAACTAATTATGTTAAAAATGTCTTCATCAAGTTTCAACATGCAATAGTAAAAAAAATTCATTCATTTTTTAAATACTTTTAAAAAATGTACGATTTTTGAGCTTTTCAATGGAGGTATACTCCTATTTTGAGTCGTCCTGAGAGAATTTAATTGGACAGGTTTAGTGATACAGTGAGCACATGCACTTTGCACAAAGTTGATTGACCTGCAGATGGGAGTAGCAATGCACACTCCCACGCAGCCCGCGATAAATGGGCGCTCACACATAAGATAGGTGGGTGGTAAAAACATATACACAAAGACATGAGATTTATTTGATTGCAAATTCCTGTCCTAATGTGTTTTACACCCACCTCCTATAGAATTGATGTAGAATTATTAAAAATCTTTATTATACTTGTATTGAATTATTGTACTAACTCCATTTTAACCTCATACCTTGACAAATCCTCCATTTTGTCCTCCTAACCTGACTTCTTCATTCCTCCATTTTGTCCTCATAACCTAACTTCTACATTTTAAAACTACATTACATGACAGAATTTCCCAGCACATTTAACAATGGACAAAGACTGTATTTTCTATAAAGACATGATTAACTCAGGAACTGCTGACTTTCCCCTCACCTGCAACATAGTATAATTTGAAGGCCATGAGAACACAGTAGTAATGAAATGTTCTATTCATAAGAGACCTTGCACCTGGCCACGAGGCCTGAGATCACCGACCGTGTAAAATGACGCTCAAGACCCCCTTGTCCCCACCCATATCCAGAACAATCCCACCTCTTGGTGGGTGGGCACGGGACTAACCACTTAGTTTTTAAGCCAATTAATAATATTAATAGGTGGACACTAATCCCGACACTTAACAATTAATCCAATTAATGATGTTTATTTGCTGATATTCTAATAATCAATGATGACGCAAAATGCCTCTTAAAAGGGCCTGCGCGCCCGTTTTTTAATCACTTGCCAATAAATTTTCTCGAAGTTATTTTAACCTGAACTCTGTGTGTCAGACTTAATTACTTCAGCGTATATACGCAATTCAATTTTCTTAATTTGGACAGGAACAGATAGACATTTAAACATTTTGGTTTACTGCTAAAAAGTACCATAACAACTTGGCGCCCAACGTGGGGCATCGGGCTATGTCCGGCCGGTGAGCCGTCCTAAGGAAGACGCAGTTGGACGGAGGAATCCAGGGGGAAGGAAAGGAGACTGATCACCTCCAGGTACACGGTAGAGACTTCTGCAGAGCCACCGGTATGTTCCGGCCCCTTTGATTGACCCGTCCACGTGTCTGTGACTGCTTCCCGGGAGGACATCAAAGACAGGTAAAATCTTGCCCGGTGTCTCGTTACTCACTTATTTACCTGCATTTAGTCTATCTGTTGCCTGGGTGTGTTTGAACTATTTGCCTGTTTTCCTCTTTTTGAGATAAAGGGGGGTGAGCCTGCGGGGGTCTTGCCTGGGGTTCTCTGTTTTAATTGTTTTCCTCTTTTTGGGATAAAAGGGGGTGAGCCTGCGGGGGTCTTGCCTGGGGTTCTCTGTTTTGACTGTTTGCTTGCTTACCCCTTTTGGGTTAAAGGGGGGTGGACCCGGGGGATTTGCCTGGAGTCCTGTTTGCCTGTTTTACTCCTTTTAGGGACCACGTGGCTGTGGTTGTAGGGAAAAAGGGGGGTTGACCTGTGGAGATTTGCCTGGGGGTCTTCTTTGCCTGTTTACCTCTTTTAGGAGCCTCGTGGCTGTGGCTGTATGGAAAAAGAGGCTAGTTGGGTCTGTGGAGATTGTGTAGATTCATAGTTTCCTGGGGATCCTTCTTTGTGTCACCTTGATAGCCTAGCTAGCTTCATTGTGCACGTAACTCTGCTTGCAGAGAGGTGGTACCCTCCAGCTTTGAGCGCTAGGCTGGAGCCATTCCAATTTTTATTTGTGGTGTGTGGATTCGGGCAGGCATTGCTGTCTTCATCACCACGGGGTAGTGGGACTTATGAGTGGGTTTCATAGGGGCACTACGAGAGTGAGGATAGAAGTGGCCACTTTCTGTGGGCTGCTGTAACGAGGGAGGCTAACGGATCTCGGACCGGTGTCAGTTGTTTTCCGTGGCCTTTGGTAGTGAGACTTAAGGAAGTCGTTCTCCGTGTGGAGACACTACGGGGTTGAGGGAGGTGACTTTGGAGTAAGCACACGAGTAAAGGAAAGGTTTACTGTTGATTTTATTTGAACTGTGATGCATGCAGTGTATTTCAATTGTATTATTGTTTTGTTTGTTTAATTAGGAGTCATTTAAACTCCTGTGTCTGTCTCTAAGGATTTTTCCTTGCCTTTTCCCTTTCCTACACTTCACTTTATTATTATTATTCTATCCACTCCTATTCCTCTTGACAGAGAAGTGATTGGTCACACACTTCTCACCTCGCTCCAATCCGTGTCTACCATCTCGGGTAGGCGGATTCAGTGACTAGTCTACGTTTTGGGAAGACGCACTTGAGGGGGGACCCACCCCTTTCCCCGAGTGGCAGTCGAGCATTGTAGACGTTCTTGTTCCTTTTCCCTTGTCTATCCCTATATCTAGGACGCTGGTATAGGGGGGAGGGGGAATATGGGGCAGGAATTGGGCAAGCCCGGTAGGGGCTGGCTCGCATGTGATTTAGTTGAAGACAGAGAGGGAGAGGAAATGGTTAAAGGTGTTGAAAGAATTGCTAAAGTGTGTAAAATTGCTGTGCCTTCATGTGGTAGATTACAACCAGAAAGCTGGCGTAGATTACTGACAGAGAAGAAAGGCAAGCTTACAGATAACGATTTATTAAAGACTGCTGAAGCGTGGTACAGAGTAGCGAAGGCTATTCAGCAAGAAGGTTGGGTTGAGGAAGAAATAAATCACAAAGGCGTGAAATTGTTTGTGTATCATAATAACTGTGTTGCTGGGGTATTCCCTCAGCCAGCGCCCCAAAATGGCACCCAGGGGATGTCTATCCCCAAGGTTCAGTCAGCTATAGGTGATAGCCAGCTGACTATGTTCCCCACTCCCAATCCTCCCGATGCCCATCCCGTCACCTCCCCTGTCTGCCCGGTCCTGAATTCTGACGGATCTTTCTTTTCCCCTTTCCCACCTCTAACACTCCCATCATCCTCATCCATCCCTGCACTACCTTCTGCACCTAATCCTAACATTTCATCTGCCATTTCTTCTCTACACACCCTCTCCGTTAACAACTCTACCCTCCCTTCTGTATCCACCCAACTAACTACCTCCTCCTCCCTTGCTCCGACTCCTCCTTCTACACCTACTTCTACCAATCCTTCTTCGTCCTCTCCCGTGCCCACTTCCGCCCCAGTCCAATACCCCACCTCCTTAAATGTAAATCCCCACCCAACTCTCCTGCCCTCCCCAGCCTGGCCATACCCCTTCCCGTATCCCATGGCCCTGCCCTATCCAAACTATCCATACCCCCTTCCCCAAGCCACTCCCCAGGTTCCGGTCATGCCCAGTACGGGACAGTCTGCCCCGGATGTGCCCACATCCAACATGGCCGCCGCTTCTTCCCTTAACCCCAACGCAGCTTCCTTCCACGCCCCCAATATGGCGGCCCCCAGTCATTCAGCCTTGATGCCGGTACTTCCCGGTGACTATTTATCCCCCGACTACGACCCACAAGCCACCCCTGCCTCTGGGACTCCCTCCCATCCCCCGGTTCTGACACCTCAAGCGGGCCCCTCACGTAGAAGGGCCCAGATCGTAGAAATAGAGGAAGAGGATGACAGGGTATCCCAGGATTCATTAGAGGCTGTGGGAGCCTCAGCTCATCGTTCTATCGATGATCCCTTTGGACACAAGGGTCGGGGAGAACGTGCCCCTCCTAAATATGTTGCCTTTAATCCTACCCAAGCTAGTGCTTTAATGAAATCTCTCCCTGACCCAGAAAAACAGCCTATGCCTTTTACCGAGGGATAGTCCAGATTCAAAAGACTTATTCCGCCGCATGGCGTGATTTACTGAGTATTTGTGCTATTAAAGCAGGGGATGCATATTGGCCCAGCATGGCCCGTCACCTCAGTACAGATCTGCTCTCCAGTGATATTGATTACCCCTCCGGAGTAACTTTTTGCAACCAATTAAGAGAATGGGCTAAGGACAAACTTGCTGATCAGGCTGCTGGCCTTACTGATGTCATACAAGATAAAGGAGAATCAGTGGAAAGGTTTCATGCAAGACTGTATCAAATGTTTACCGATTTAGGTTTTGATCTTACTGATAAGATCCATTCACAAATGTTGTCCGGTGCTTTTGTCCAAGGTGTTAAAGATTTCATACGCAAAGGAATCATTGCTGCACGCCCTGAATATACGCCCTGGACACTTTACTCCTGGTTGCTAGAGGGTTAGAATCTGCCCAAACCCCCAGAAGACCTAGTTCTGCTCCGCTCATGGTGTCCCGCACCACCCCCATTCCCAAAGGCACCAAACCAGAAGATGGTTATTGTTTCAATTGCAGAGCTAAAGGACATTTTAAAAGTGATTGCCCAGAACCTAAAAGAGAGCCAAGAAAGCCTTCCAGGCCAGCACCGGCCCCTAAGGCCGAGACCACGGTTCCTCTGGTTGAGGAACCTGATGATTAGGAAATTGGCAAGCCTGTGTCATTAACCCCTGTCATGGCAGTAACTACAGGGGACAGAGGGGGGCCACTTGCTACAGTGACTTTACCCATTGAGGGCCAACCAACCACATTTCTAGTTGACACAGGTGCAGCCCGTAGTGTTCTACGAGAACAAGACCTGCCAGACCCATCTTTTCTGTCCAATATTGATGTCTCTTGTGTTGGAGTGGATGGCCAGCCAAGACACAGCCCTTTAACAACTCCACTACGAGTTGGCTCTAGCCTGCTTGCTCGTTTTGTGGTATCCTCCACTTGCCCAATTAACCTGTTAGGCGCTGATGTTCTCTCACGCCTGCAGGCATCTATCACCTTCACTCCAGATGGACAAGTAGAACTGTCTACACCTCTATCTGATTCGGATACCTCAGCTTTATGCTCCATACCTCTGATGCTGCAGTTAGCAAAACCTGGGCAAGCAGGAGAGCAGAGATCCAATTTCCCAGAAATATTAATGACCCAAGTGCCTGCTCACTTATGGTCCTCAGGCCCAGAGGACATAGGTCACCTAAATGTCCCACCTGTGGTGGTAAGGCTTATTCCAGGAGCTAAATTACCAAGAAAACCACAATATCCTTTAAAACCAGCTCAGCCTGAAGCCATTTCCATCCACATCAAGGCACTCTTGGAGAAGGGTGCTTTAGTGAAATGTAAATCAGAGTGTAATACTCCATTATTTCCTGTAAAGAAGAAAACTCCAAAAGGTGAGCCAGATAAGTACAGGATGGTCCAGGATCTCCGTGCAGTTAATGAAGCAACTGTCCTGGACACCCCTCTTGTACCAAACCCGCATACTCTGCTCTCTGGAGTCCCACCATCTGCAAAGTATTTCACTGTCATTGACCTGGCCAATGCCTTTTTCAGTGTTCCACTGGACCCATCCTGCCAATACCTGTTTGCTTTCACCCATGAAATGCAACAGTATACCTGGACTGTCATGCCCCAAGGGGCCCAAAATTCTCCAAGCCAATTTGCAAAAGCCATGTGTACCATCCTCGACCCATGGCAAGCAGAACACCCAGAAGTTGTTTTACTCCAGTATGTGGATGATTTACTGCTCTGTGGAGATGATATTCCCACTACTGAAAAGTGTTCACTTAGTCTCCTTTGCTATTTGGCAGAACAAGGATGCAAAGCTTCACTCCTCAAGCTACAGTTCTGTCAACCTTCAGTAATTTTCCTTGGTCATTGCCTATCTCAAGGTACCAGACATCTCACTCGGGACCGGGTGAGAGCAGTACTGGATATTCCACCTCCAAGGACTGCTAAATCTCTTCATGCCTTCTTAGGCCTCATCTCCTATTGCAGAGCATGGATTCCAGAAGCCTCTCTGCTTATGCAACCCCTCTATGATGCACTCAAATCAGATCCATTTGGCCTGACCAATGAAGCTCTGGACAATTTCCGCACCCTAAAACGTGCTATTGCATCTGCTCCTGCACTGGGCCTACCAGACTATTCCAAACCTTTCAAATTATTTGTCTCGGAAAGACAAGGCCATGCTACAGGAGTGCTCACCCAAACTAATGATTTAAGAGGCCGCCAGAGGCCTATTGGATATTTCTCATGTCAACTGGACATTGTGGCCAGGGGGACCCCTTCAGGCCTTCGGGCTGTTTTTGCTGCAAGAGAACTCATTGAAAGAACCTCAGACCTGGTCCTTGGCCACCCTCTGATTGTTTTGGCCCCTCATGACATCTCTGCCATTATCAACCAAGTCCAGCTCAAGCACGTGTCTCCTGCCAGACACCTACGCCTCCAATGTCATCTTCTCCTGCCTGACAACATTTCCATTCAAAGATGTCAAATTCTTAATCCATCCACTCTTCTTCCACTCCCTGAGGGGGGTATCTACTATGGGTTTATCATGGATGAAACCTACATCTACCTTCTCTGTGAGTGCATCAAGAGAATGCATCCAAACCTAACATTTCATGAAGAAGATACACCTTTGTGTGAAGGCCCGGAGTACGCCTTCTGTACCACGTGGTACAAACCAAATATTACTCCTGAACCTTGCTATGAAGATGAGCTATACCACTGGACAAAGGTGGAGCTCACCGCTCAAGATTTCTATTGTGACTCTGAAGGCAATAGCATGGTTCTGATCCAACTACCTCAAGAACTTAACTACCTCTACCGCCATTGGGATACTGCTATCCCACATATTCCTGTCACCAAGTTGAAGACAAGGTCATGGAATGATCTTGGGCCCATGGCAAAGTTATGGGCCACCATGGATGAATCACAGCTACAGGAAAATGGTATTGTCAAATACCCAACAACTGACCTTCTGGAAGCATGGCCACGCCACTTCCTGGAAGAAGAATTTCAAGATCTGGTCATAGTGAATGATTATGATCCAGAAACACCCCATGACTGTTTTGAACAAATGAAGATGGAGACAGTGCACTTACCAACTGTGCATGAGAATCCATTGCCAGATCCAGATTTTACTCTGTTTGTGGACGGATCAAGGTATGCTGATGAAGAAGGAAGATACCATACAGGATATGCCGTAACCACAACAGATGAAGTTATCAAATCATCACCCTTGCCACCAGCGATGTCTGCGCAAGAAGCTGAATTACAAGCCCTAACTTCAGCATGCAAAATTGCCGAAGGAAAACGTGCCAACATCTATACAGATTCAAGATATGCTCTGGGTGTGGCACATGACTTCGGCCTCATCTGGAAGACAAGAGGATTTCTTACCACTGCCGGTACACCAGTCAAACACAGCTCTGCAATCAAGGATCTAATGGATGCCCTCCTACTCCCCGAAGAGGTGGCCGTTCTGAAAGTAAAGGCACATGGGAAGTTGGATACAGATGAAGCAAAGGGCAACCATTTGGCTGATCAGGCTGCTAAGCAAGCAGTCAGAGATTTGCAGGAAGTGGACGAAGAAGTGTCCGGACAAGAAGAAGAAGTTCCTATTTTTGCTCTACAAACTCTTCCTACTGATTTAAGAATTCTGCGAGAACAGCAAGCTGCAATTACCCCTGAAGAAATCCAGAAATGGAAGAAGAAAGGAGCTGTCCTAAAGGATGGGGTATATTACAACAACTTCAAATTTTGCCTTCCAAAGAATTTATATCCAGCAGTTGTGCAATGGGCACATGGACCTGCACATTTGTCAAAAGACTTAATGGCCGCCCTCATACAGAAGTATTATGAAGCACCTGGAATCACAACATTGATCAACAGCTTCTGTAGGGCCTGTGTCATTTGTGCAAAATGCAATCCTGGAAAACCAATCAAGGTGCCTCCAAAACACCTGGCAAAACCCATGTACCCATTCCAGAGAATTCAAATTGACCATATACAAATGCCCAAGAGTGGGCCTCATGAATATACACTAGTGATAGTGGATATGTTTTCAGGCTGGCCAGAAGCCTACCCAGTGGCCAATATCACTGCAAAAACAACAGCAAAACGTCTACTTACAGATATTGTATGTAGATTTGGACTTCCAGAAGTCATTGAAAGTGATCAGGGCCCAGCTTTTACAGCAACAGTGACTAAAGAAATTTGGACTGCTCTGGGGGTGACCCTAGCCTTTCACACCCCTTACCACCCGCAAAGTAGTGGTAAAGTAGAGCGCATGAACGGCACTCTAAAAGCCAGAATGTTAAAAATGTCACAAGAAACAAAGATGCCCTGGCCAGAAAGCCTGTCAATAGCTTTATTCAGCGTTAGGCACACACCTAGAGGGAAGCACTCATTATCCCCATATGAGATTCTATTTGGAACAGCACCCAGACTAGGTTGTTATTATCCGCAACAGTTACAGCTCCAATCAGATGTTTTAGTAGACTATGTAACTGAACTTGCAAGTGCCTTAAACAAAATCCATGCCCAAGTTTTCTCTTCAATTCCAGATCCCGATTTGGATACAGGTACCCACAGCCTGCTTCCCGGAGATTGGGTTCTGGTCAAGAAATTTGTGCGGAAAAATACCCTGGAACCAAGATTTGACGGTCCATTCCAAGTTCTCCTGATCACCGCAACCTCCGTCAAAGTGGCCGGCAGGCCAAATTGGATCCACGCTTCCCATTGCAAGAAGTCTCCTGCCCCAGAGGAAGCAGATACCGCACAAGCATGTACCTCTGGTACACCTTCTTCTTCTCCTTAATTAGCCTAATAAAGGCCCAGCAAGTAGCCATCACCAAAGATGTTAGTGGGTACACCTTTTGGTATAATTCATCATGCACCCATGTGGCGACTTATACCTTTGATTATTGTGATATTGTAGAATGCCCGTTCCCTACATCACAAATTCAGAACATCTACAGAGATATTCCCCATTCGAAAGACCCATATGTTTGTGTAGTGGACAAACAATGGGGGCACAATTGTGACCATTGGGGGGCGGCGGGATGGAATGCCAGGCCTGCCTGGGGTTACAAGCCAAAAAGTGCCTTATCCAAAGTAGATGATCAAGGTAGATCCCTTCTCCAGAGAATGACTTTGAGAAAGCCTGGGGGAGGTACACCAATGAAATTAATTCTTAACATTGAGCATCCAAGTCCGACAGATGCAGACCAATATGTAATGGGAATGTATTGGAAGAAGGGTTCCTATAAAAAGTTAGGGCATTTCTACCTTAAAGATATGTGCAACTCTTCTGAGTGGCAAGGGGCCACCCATATGGTCCCCAATCCATTAAAACCTCACATCCAGACCTTTCAAGATATGATGGCCATTGCTAATCCCACCTTTGAAGATACTATGGCCGCAGAAACAGGTTTTAATGATGTAAATTTATGGTTAGAATGGATGAAATATAATGCTAATAAGCATAATAAGACTGCATGCTATGTGTGTGGCGGTGCCCGGCCTCACCTGGGCACTGTGCCTTTAATCCTGCCAGTAGATATAGAAGCATGTGTTTTGAGCCTTTTTGCCTATCACTATGATTTTAACAGGTCCATATGTAAAGCATGGACAAAAGAATATCCTCTCCTAACCCAGGATGTCAAACCCCCAGATGGTATTACAGTATATAAAGGTAATTACACTTGTTATGCTAATTATGATGGAATTGGCAGATTCTTAGGTAACTTCTCCAAGGGGTATTGTGCTACCTACAGAAATGTCTCCATGAACTTGTTGCAGTTTCACACTAGGTCATTGGGGGATATTTACTGGTTGTGTGGGGATTTACAGTTAAGATCCAGGATGGACAAGGAGTGGTGGGGGGAGTGTACTTTGGCTAAAGCCATTATGCCCATACACATCATCTCTGACACACACCTCATTACTCATGAGTCCAGACACACTAAGGTTAAGCGCGAAGCCCCTGTGAAGGGTAGTTTTGACCCTCATGTTTATATTGATGCCATTGGGGTGCCTAGGGGGGTGCCCAATGAATTTAAAGCAAGAGATGAAGTTGCTGCAGGATTTGAATCACTTTTTGCCATAGTTACCACAAACAAGAATTTAAATTGGATAAATTACATTTATTATAATCAACAGCGTTTTGTTAATTATACCAGAGATGCCCTCCAGGGATTGGCCGAACAGTTGCAGGCCACATCCCAAATGGCCTTCCAGAATAGAATGGCCTTAGATATGATCTTAGCCGAAAAAGGAGGGGTATGTAAAATTTTGCCCGACACCATGACATGTTGTACCTATATCCCAGAAAACACAGGCCCTAATGGTAAAGTTACATTAGCCATAGAGAAATTAAATGACCTGTCTGAAGAGTTAAAAAGGAATTCTGGGATAAAAGATCCCTGGGAAAGATGGTTTGGTTGGATGACAGGATGGCAAAAAGCTTTAATGCATATTGGTATGGCAATACTAATTTTCCTTTTTATCTTTGCTCTTCTCTTTTGTTGTGTCCTCCCTTGTCTGAGAAAATCCCTCATGAAGACTGTTGATCAAGCGGCACCCACTTTCACACATCTCGAAGTTGATGACCAAGATTTCCAAGATCTCAACTCACCCTGTTTACCGCTGCAAACTATCCCTTTTGTTGATAAAGTGCGAGAATTCTAGGAAGGGACCAGCTTAGGGACAGCATCTGTCAGTGAATGGTAAAGACCCCGTGTGGAGAAGTGGTGGGCAAGCCATCATGGGCCACCCATGGGAGTGAAGTGTTCGAGAACCATGCTGACGATGAGTTAGCCTATTAGGGTCAGCTCTAGGGACAGACTTGCACTTTGCATTAACACCTAGCTAGCGGCCACGGGGTTTCTGTGCCTTCGGGTTAACACGTCTTCTGGTACTAACAAATAAAGTTTTATCTCTTAGAATCTAACATTTCATAGGGGGGACTGATGTAGAATTATTAAAAATCTTTATTATACTTGTATTGAATTATTGTACTAACTCCATTTTAACCTCATACCTTGACAAATCCTCCATTTTGTCCTCCTAACCTGACTTCTTCATTCCTCCATTTTGTCCTCATAACCTAACTTCTACATTTTAAAACTACATTACATGACAGAATTTCCCAGCACATCTAACAATGGACAAAGACTGCATTTTCTATAAAGACATGATTAACTCAGGAACTGCTGACTTTCCCCTCACTTGCAACATAGTATAATTTGAAGGCCATGAGAACACAGTAGTAATGAAATGTTCTATTCATAAGAGACCTTGCACCTGGCCACGAGGCCTGAGATCACCGACCGTGTAAAATGACGCTCAAGACCCCCTTGTCCCCACCCGTGTCCAGAACAATCCCACCTCTTGGTGGGTGGGCACGGGACTAACCACTTAGTTTTTAAGCCAATTAATAATATTAATAGGTGGACACTAATCCCGACACTTAACAATTAATCCAATTAATGATGTTTATTTGCTGATATTCTAATAATCAATGATGACGCAAAATGCCTCTTAAAAGGGCCTGCGCGCCCGTTTTTTAATCACTTGCCAATAAATTTTCTCGAAGTTATTTTAACCTGAACTCTGTGTGTCAGACTTAATTACTTCAGCGTATATACGCAATTCAATTTTCTTAATTTGGACAGGAACAGATAGACATTTAAACATTTTGGTTTACTGCTAAAAAGTACCATAACAGAATGTAAGCTCGATCGAGCAGGGTCCTCTTCAACCTATTGTTCCTGTAAGTTTATTTGTAATTGTCCTATTTATAGTTAAATCCCTTCTCATAATATTGTAAAGCGCTACGGGAATCTGTTGGCGCTATATAAATTGCAATAATAATAATAATAATAGATACAACACTCAATGATGAGTGGACATTAGATTAGGGTGACCACATCACTTTTTTAATAAGGGATATTTTTCATAAATATAGAGTTAAAATGCAATTCATTGGCTAACAGAGATTGAGAGCAACTTACAAGACCAAGTTGCTAGGTCCCTTACTCGGGGCATGAGTGCCCCTGAATAAAACAGTGATGTGGTCTGTGGGAGACACTTACTGAGGCAAGGGGACTATAGTGTCTGTTTAAGAATTGTATTTTTGACGTTGAAAAATCTGTTTCCTAATTTTTTTGCAGATTTGCATGGCCCCATGGGGTTATGGCACGCACACACTCCTGCTTCCTACGTCATCGCACCAAATACACAATACACGGAACTTCTCATTTCTAATACACAAAAATGCACAGAAAAAAAAATCAAATTGAAGTCGCATGGCACTGCAGCTCCTGCGATACATACAAAATAATACCCTAATTGAGCTGAATAAAGCCAACCAAAACAGCTGAAAATCCCAGGCAACAGTGGTGGAACCACCATGGGACGAAAAAATAAACAAAAACCCGACCAGCGCGCAGCTCCCTCCTTGTAATATGTAAAGATAGAAGCGGCAGGGAGCAGTGCTCCCTGCCACTTCAAAAGCCCCCATGTCCTACCTCACTCTATTGGGTTCAATATGACCCCCATAATAGCATAAGGGAGATTAAAATCTCCCGAATGCCCCTACTTGCTATACCGCCTGTGGCTGCTCACGGTTTAAAAAAACAACCCTACGCAGCAGGTGGGGGCCCTAAATAACCATTATGGGGGGAACCTATTGTCCTACTGTTTATTTTTGGTAGTTACAGTCCACCAAATACAAGGAGTAAAATAAAATTTCGGTGTGGAGCGATTTTTAGAATTTGGTGTGTTTGCATTGAAAGCTTAATATCTGTCACAGAAAACACAATTGCTACACAAAAGTAGAGAAAATTTATGACAAACTTACTGTAATTTTCATTTCCTGGCTATTTCTCATGGCAGCATCACTTATGGGTAGCTCCTCCCTTAGCAGTCACAGGACAGGAATTAATTAGATTAATTAATTACTGATAGGTATAAAGAGTCCCTCCTCCCCTTACACCTCAGTCCAATTATAAAGCTGAAAAAATAAAAGAATGGGCAGGAACCCTGATGCTGCCATGAGAAATAGCCAGGAAAAGAAAATTACAGTAAGTTTGTCATAAATTTTCTCTATTCCAGGCTAATCATGGCAGCATCATTAATGGGTAATACCCAAACTCACATAATTATAGGGTGGGAATACTTAAATCGAGAAAAGACACTAAACAGACTCTATGCTGCAAAGAAATTTAATTTCAACGGGATAAGGAAACCACATCCACATCCAACTTGTAGTGTTTTATGAACGTCATCGGGGAAGACCAGGTGGCTGCCCTGCAAATATCATTGTATGGAACCTCTGCCCAATTAGCCCATGAAGTCGCCAATGCTCTGGTAGAATGAGTTTTTATCTTCATTGGAGGAGATCGATCTTTAGAGATATATGCTTTCCTGATCACTAGCGAAATCCAACGTTTAAACGTAGATAAAGAGGCTGCCTCACCTCTCCTGGCTCCTGAAGGTAAAATGAAGAGTTGGTCAGTTTTTCTGTAAGATTCAGAACGCTTAAGGTACATAGACAGGCAGTTCATGACATCCAAATGTTGCCACCTAACCTCCTCTTGCGAAGAAGGATTGGGGTAGAATGATGGAAGGACCACTTCTTGAGAGACTACCTTAGGAAGAAACTCACGTTTTGGCTTCAGGCACACCTGATCATGATAGAATTGTAGACAAGAAGATAAGGTAGAAAATGCTTTAATCTCCGAAATTCTTCTTGCGGAAGTAATTGCCACCAAAAACCAAGTTTTATACATCAGTAGGGTAGCATCCAAACTCTCAAGAGGAACGAACAGATCCTCAGTTAGGTAAATGAGCACCAGAGGAAGGTCCCAAGGAGGGGTAGTAGATCTAGAAGGAGGTCTCAACCTGAAAGCTGCCTTGAAGAACCTGGAGATCAAAGGGTCCGAAGTCCATGAGATGTTGCACAAAGCTGAAAGAGCCGAAGACTGAACCTTAAGAGTGCTGAGGCTAAGGCCCTTATCCAGACCCTCTTGCAGGAACTCCAAGATTTTAGTATTGTGAGGATGCAGCATCCCAGATCCTATGGTAGCATGAGGAAGTAGAAGCTTTCCTTGATTGCAAAAGGGTATTGACCACTGCTTCTGAGAGACCTAGTAGTTGAAGTCCTTCTTTTTCAAGACCCATACCCCCAATTTGAGGCGTTCCGGATGAGGATGGAATATTAGGCCCTGCGTTAGCAGATCCTCCATAACAGGAAGAGGCCAAGGCTGTTCCTGGCTCATCATAGACAATAGGGGGAACCACGGCCTCCAAGGCCAAATCGGAATTATGGCAATAACCTTCTTTCCTTCCGACCAAACCTTCCGCAGGAACCTGGGTATCATGGGTAGGGGAGGGAACGCATACCCCAGATCGAATGACCAAGGAAGAGAGAGAGCATCCTGGCCCATTGCCTGACTGTCCAGGTGGAGAGAGAAGTAATTCTCCACCTGATGATTCTGGGAGGACACCATCAGGTCGATCTGGGGCATTCCCCACCGACGGGCAATCCATGCAAAGACTGCCGGGTGAAGTTTCTATTCTCCCGGAAGAATTTCCTTTCTGCTGAGTCACGTTCTCCGATCCTGGAAGATAGATCGCCTTCAGACCCTGTAGATTGGTCATGGCGATTGTCATCAAGGGAGCCAGTTCCTTCAAGAGCAATCTGATTCTTGTGCCCCCTTGGTTGTTCACATATGAAGCAACCGCTCGGTTGTCTGTTTTGATCAGTACCTAAGAATTTAAGATCCGTGGTAGGAACACCAAGATGGCCTTGGTAACAGCTCTCAGTTCTCTTAGATTTGAGTGTAGCTGACTCTCTTCTCGGGTCCACTTTCCTTGAGTCAATGTGGAATTGAAGTGGGCACCCCATCCAAAAGAACTGGCATCTGTTGTAATAACCTTCCAAGGAGGTTCTTCCAACGGGAAGCCTGTTGCCAAATTCTTCTTGTTCTTCCACCAGTTCAACCCTTTCCTCACGGGCAGGGGTAGAGAGATCCTTTGCTCCCAATCTGTTCCCACTCTGTCGAACTGGAGAAGGAAGCAATTCTGGACCGGATGAAACTTCCACTGGGCCCATTTTACCAACCCTATAGTTGACGTCAAAGAACCCAGGAGACTCATGACTTCTCTTGCAGAGGCAGTTTTGAGACCTTGTAGCTTCCTTACTTTGTCTCTGATTTTTATGACCCTTTCCGGAGACAGGAACACATGGGAAGATACAGTGTTTATCACTGCTCCGAGGAATATGATCATCTGAGAAGGAATCAGGGAGCCTTTCTCTACGTTTAGAAGCCAACCGTGGTCTTGAAGAATATTCATCGCCACCAACGTATGATGAGCTACCATCCTTAGAGATGGACCTATGATAAGGATGTCGTCCAAGTAATGGAAGATCTCGATACATTTCTCCCTTATAAAGGCTATCAAAGTGACAAGAACTTTCAAGAACGTTCTTGGCGCCAAGCTGAGGCCAAACAGTAGTCCCCGGAACAAAGTGCCTTCCTAGCGCCCAGAACCTGAGAAACTTCATATGCTCTTGGTTTATAGGGATTTGATAGTAGGCGTCCCTCAAGTCTATGGAGGTCATCCAGTCTCCTCTTTTGACGCGCTTCAAGATGGTCTGTAAAGATACCATTTTGAATGTTCTTACATCGAGCATGGAGTTTACACCCTTCAAGTTCAAGATGAGACGCCACTTTCCCTGGGGTTTTGGGGCCAAGAACACTGTGGAGTAAACTCCAAGGAACCTTTCCTGTCTTGGAACTTCTTCCACCACTTTTTGTTCCAGAAGAGTAGAAATGCAGGTCCTCATGGCCCTTCGTTTGATGCCTGCCGACACCCTGGATTTTTTGAAGAAAGCGGATTTTGGGCGAGAAAATTCTATCCTGTAACCCTCCTTTATGATGGATGTGACCCACACGTCCGTAATATTTTTGGCCCATACGGTGTAGAAGAACTTCAGTCTTCCTCCCACAGTCCCCGAACGGGCCTGAAGACCTTCAGAAGTTCTTCCCAGAGGTTCTAGCTCCTCTTCCTCTGGAAGCCTTATTGGAAGATGAGTGTGAGAAGGATTTCCATGAAGAATTTCTGGAATACTCCCTTCCTGGTTTATAGCTTCTGCTGTCCTGAAAAGATCGATCCTTGAAGCGCTTATTTTTCCAGGAGGAAGGAAAGCTCTTTCTGCTTACTTGAGGCAAAATGCTTTTTTTCCCCATCAGCAGCTTTTTGAATAGCATCCTCCAGAATTTTGCCAAATAGGAGATCCCCCTGGAACGGAAGGCCACACAAGGACGTCTTAGAGGCATAATCCGCTCCCCACAAATGAAGCCATAAGGCCCTTCTAGAAGCCACAGACAGGGCCATACTCTTGGCAATCATGCGAGTGATGTCTAGGGAGGCTTCTGAACAGAATTCCGTAGCAAGGCTAAAGTCCTTGAGGCTTTCCAAAAGATGTTCCCTACGGACACCCCGATCAATGTCCTTCTCCAAATTAGCGAGCCACACTCTTAAGGCCCTGGAGAGAGTGGTCAGTGCCACTGCCGGATGAAGGGCGGAGCCCAGGGCCAAGTAGGCTTTAATCAAATGTCCATCCATACGCTTTTCCATAGGCTCTCTGAGATGCCATGGAGTCAATAGGAAGCGTAGTTTTCTTTGCCATATGAATCACAGCCGGGTCAATCTTAGGAACTGAATTCCATAGGAAGCAGTCCACGGCAGAGAGGATAAATCCTCGTGAATTTATTTTTCAAGGTGGATTTCCTTTCTGGCTTATTCCTAGACACCGTGGTAGACTTAAAGCCCTCCGCAATAGCTTGAGAAATCCAGCGTTTAAGGTCATCCTGTGGAGAAACATTATTGGGAACTTCCGCCACTTAAAACAAGCAATCCCTGCATAGATTTCTTCCTTGCGGAGCAGGGGACGAACAGTTAATGCATTTATTGTTTTTTTCCCTTGATTTCCTTGCAGGAGAATCCAAATGTCTGCTGGGGCTGAAACGAAGCCATATATAAACATATATTACCGGCTCAATTGGCACTCTTTTAACAACCCCCCCATCACAACAAAAATGGCTCACCTATGTTTTCTAGAGAGGGATCTTGCAGAGGCAGAGGGGGAATCAATACTACAAAGGAAATTAAAAGAAAACTGTAAGACACAAGTCCCAGCACAGATGACTTTCTTAGACAAAAAGGCAGCAGCAAAAGAGACCAGCAAATGCCCAAGGAATCCTACCTGATAAGGATAAAAAAAAACACTCCAGACAGCCAAGCACAGAGCCAAGGAGCAGGATCTGAGCACACAGGAGCTTCTTCACTGAACAGCTGACTCAGCGAGCAGGCAGAGAACCAGGATCCCCTGCTTTAAATAGCACCGGGAAAACCTTCCTTTCCACGCATGCGCAGAACGCTGGAACGCACGCTATGCGTTCCAAACGCCCGTGGCCTAAAATTACATCACTTCCGGTATCGCCGGCCCGGCCGCGACGTCACTTCCACCCGCTGGAACGCACACCGCGTTCCAGCCAACCACGCTGGCCACACCAGGAACCCACAGGCAACCCCTGAGGGCACTCCTGCTGCAGCAGAGAGGGTGTCCACCCTCAAGAAAGATCACTCTGACAGAATTGTAGACAAGAAGCACACAAGTAAGGACCCCCATAGGAGGACCCCCATAGTATGGATCCCAAACACTGCCACCAATGCTAGGGGAGGGAATTTTTAGACCCCAGTTGCTAGGGGCAAGACAAACAACAAGGGGAATTTTTAAGGAGGACCAACCCCGTATTCACAGATTACCTGTAGCCGTGTTTCCCTCAGAACACCAAATCCCACACAGCAGTTCAGTACTTACACTGAACCTGACCCAGTTAGTCCTGCTCATGCAGGCTGTTTACTGGGTCCTTCAAATGAAGAGAGGCTGAACTTCATTTGGAACGAACCCACGACAAACGCAGGAAGGTGGCCATAAAATAAATTGTAAAAAGTCCTTTAGAACTTGCTAAGGGCAGGAAAAAAGACTGAGGTGTAAGGGGAGGAGGGACTCTTTATACCTATCAGTCTAATTAATTAATCTAATTAATTCCTGTCCTGTGACTGCTAAGGGAGGAGCTACCCATAAGTGATGCTGCCATGATTAGCCAGTAATATATATTTATATACTTGCTATTTTTTCACCAATTTAAGTCAAAGTTTTTTTCATTTTTTTACATACACATTACATTTTCCATCACAAAAAACTAAATTACCACACAAAAGTATATATTTATATATAAAGTAGACATCTCAGGCTACTAACCCAAAGGGTATTTTGATACTTTTAACGTAGCCATATAACTGCAAATTGTGCTAAATTGCCACACAATTCCCACAGAAATCTCACTTTAACAGTGCTCTCACTACTGCAAGGGATTCTGGGTAGGCATATGCAAATGACTCAACAAAGAACCACATTTTTGCCTCATAATCTCACTTTATACATGGATTCCTTGGAGTATGTGTCATGGAAACATAAAATGTGACAGAAGAACCATTCGGCCCACATAGTCTGCCCAATTTTCTAAGTACTTTCATTAATCCCTGGCCTTATCTTATACTTAGGATAGCCTTATGCCGATCCCACGCATGCTTAAACTCCTTTACTGTGTTAACCTTTTTGCAGATGACACAAAACTTTGTAAAATAATACAATGTGAGCAAGATATTACTTTGCTGCAGAAGGATTTAGATAGACTGGAGGACTGGGCACTCAAATGGCAGATGAAATTTAATGTTGAAAAATGCAAAGTTATGCACTTCGGCGTAAAGAATACACAAGCAACGTATACCCTTAATGGAAGTGAATTAGGGATAACAACACACGAAAAGGACTTGGGAATTGTTATAGACAACAAACTATGCAAAAATGTGCAATGTCAATCAGCAGTGGCCAAGGCCAGTAAGGTATTGTCATGCATAAAAAAGGGCATTCATTCTCGGGACGAGAATATCATTTTGCCTCTCTATAAATCACTGGTAAGACCACATATTGAATATGCTGTGCAATTTTGGGCACCTGTTCTAAAGAAGGATATCATGGCACTAGAAAAAGTGCAGAGGCGGGCTACAAAATTAATAAAAGGAATGGAACATATCAGCTATGAAGAAAGGTTAACAAATTTAAACCTATTTAGTTTAGAAAAACGTCGCCTGAGAGGGGATATGATAACATTATACAAATATATTCGGGGCCAATACAAACCATTGTGTGGAAATCTATTCACAAACCGGACTTTACATAGGACACGAGGCCATGCGTTTAGACTGGAAGAAAGAAGATTTCGTCTAAGGCAAAGGAAAGGTTTTTTTACTGTAAGAACAATCAGGATGTGGAATTCTCTGCCTGAAGAAGTGGTTTTATCAGAGTCCATACAGATGTTCAAACAGCTACTAGATGCATACTTGCAAAGACAGAATATTCAAGGATATAATCTTTCAATGTAGGGTAATAACTGCTTGATTCAAGGATAAATATGACTGCCATTCTGGGGTCAAGAAGGAATTTTTTGTCCTAGCTTGTTGCAAAATTGAGCTTCAAACTGGGGTTTTTTTTTTTTGTTTTTTTTTGCCTTTTGGATCAACAGCAAAAAACAGGTGTGAGGAAGGCTGAACTTGATGGACGCAAGTCTCTTTTCAGCTATCTAAATATGTAACTATGTAACTATGTAACCTCTACCACTTCAGCCGGAAGGCTATTCCATGCATCCACTATCCTCTCAGTAAAGTAATACTTCCTGGTATTATTTCTAAACCCCTCTAATTTAAGACTATGTCCTCTTGTTGTGGTCGTTTATCTTCTTTTAAATATAGTCCCCTGCTTTACTGTGTTGATTCCCTTTATGTACATGTATTTTAATGTTTCTATCATATCCCCCCTGACTCGTCTTTCCTCCAAGCTATACATGTTAAGTTCCTTTAACCTTTCCTTGTAAGTTTTATTCTGCAATCCATGAACCAGTTTAGTAACCCTTCTCTGAACTCTCTCTAAAGTATCAATATCCTTCTGGAGATACAGTCTCCAGTCCAACACTGTGAGGTCTCACCAGTGTTCTGTAAAATGGCATGAGCTTTTCCCTCTTTGTACTGCTAATACCTCTCCCTATACAACCAAGCATTCTGCTAGCATTTCTTGCTGCTCTATTACATTGTCTGCATACCTTTTTAAGTCATCTGAAATAATTACCCCTACATTCCTTTCCTCAGATGTTGAGGTTTTGACTCTATTAAATATTCTGTACTCTGCTCTTGGGTTTTTATGTCCAAGATGCATTATCTTGCACTTATTCACATAAATGTCAGTTGCCACAAATCTGACCATTTTTCTAGTTTACCTAAATCATTTGCCATTTGGCTTATCCCTCCTGGAACATCAACCCTGTTACATATCTTAGTATCATTAGCAAAAATACATACCGTATATACTCGAGTATAAGCCGAGTTTTTCAGCCCATTTTTTGGGCTGAAAAACCCCAACTCGGCTTATACTCGAGTCAAGGTCTGTATTATGGCAATTTGCATTGCCATAATACAGACCGGGGAAGAGGGGGGCTGGCAGAGCTGTAACTTACCTGTTCTGCAGCTCCTGTCAGCTCTCTCCTCCTCTGCGCCGTCCGTTCAGCACCTCGGTCAGCTCCCAGTGTAAGTCTCGCGAGAGCCGCGGCTCTCGCGAGACTTACAGTGTGAGCTGATAGAAGGAGCTGCACAGACCGCGCGGAGGAGGAGAGAGCTGACAGGAGCTGCAGAACAGGTAAGTTACAGCTCTGCCAGCCCCCCTCTCTCCCCCCACTGAACTGCCAATGCCACTGGACCACCAGGGAAGGAGCCCCCCTCCCTGCCATATATCAAGCAGGGAGGGGGGCCGAAAAAAAATAAATATATAAATAAAATTAAAAAAAATAATAATAATAAAAAAAATTTATAACAAAAAAAAGGGGGATAAGGACCACTATGGGAGGGGGGGGGGTATAAGGACCACTATGGGAGGGAGGGGGGGGGGATAAGGACCGCTATTGGAGGGAGGGGGGGTATAAGGACCACTATGGGAGGGAGGGGGGGTATAAGGACCACTATGGGAGGGAGGGGGGGTATAAGGACCACTATGGGAGGGGGTGGGATAAGGACCACTATGGGAGGGATGGGGGTATAAGGACCACTATGGGAGGGAGGGGGGTATAAGGACCACTATGGGAGGGAGGGGGGGGGGTATATGGACCACTATGGGAGGGAGGGGGGTATAAGGACCACTATGGGAGGGAGGGGGGTATAAGGACCATTATGGGAGGGAGGGGGGGGGTATATGGACCACTATGGGAGGGATGGGGGGGGATAAGGAACATTATGGGAGGGAGAAGGGGGATAAGGGCCACTATGAGAGGGAGGGGGTGGGATAAGGACCACTATGGGAGGGGAGGGGGAAGTAAGGACCACTAGGGGAGGGGAGGGTAAGGACCACTAGGGGGAGGGAGGGTAAGGACCACTAGGGGAGGGGTGAGTCAGGACCACTGGGGGGGGGTGAAGGAACACGGGGGTGGGGAGGTAAGGACCACTGAGGGAGGAGGAGGGGAAGTCAGGACATATGGGGGGGGGAGGGGGCGGCAAAATTTTTTTTGCCTACGGCGGCAAATATCCTTGCACCGGCCCTGCACACACTGCATTCACACACTGCATTCATACACACACACACTGCATTCATGCACACACACACTGCATTCATGCACACACACGCTGCATTCATATACACACACGCTGCATTCATATACACACGCTGCACTCATACACACACGCTGCACTCATACACACACGCTGCACTCATACACACACGCTGCACTCATACACACACACATACGCACACACTGCATTCATTATACACACACTGTAAATAAATATTCAATTAATATATTTTTTTTAGGATCTAATTTTATTTAGAAATTTACCAGTAGCTGCTGCATTTCCCACCCTAGTCTTATACTCGAGTCAATAAGTTTTCCCAGTTTTTTTGGATAAAATTAGGGGCCTCGGCTTATATTCGGGTCGTCTTATACTCGAGTATATACGGTACCTTACCATCAAGAGAATATTAAAGAGAATGGGTCCAAGTACAGATCCCTGAGGTACTCCACCGGTAACCAGCCCATGCTTCCATGCTCTGCTGTCTGTCACTCATCCACTGCCTTACCCACTCAACAATATTGGAATCCAAACTTAAATATTGCAGTTTATTTATAAGCCTTCTATGTGCAACAGTGTCAAAAGTCTTACTGAAATCTAGGTAAGCAATGTTTACTGCACCACCCTGATCTATTATTTTAGTTACCCAATCAAAAAAATCTTCAAGATTAGTTTGGCATGATCTCCCTGAAGTAAACCCATGTTGTCTCTGATCTTGAAATCCATGTGATTTCAGATGTTCAACAATCCTATCCTTTAACATGATTTTCATTACTTTCCCCACTACTGAAGTAAGGTGTACTGGCCTATAGTTACACGACATCTCCCTACTACCTTTCTTGTCAATGGGCACAACATTCGCTAACTTCCAATCTTCTGGGACTATTCCTGTTAACAATGATTGGTCAAATAAATCTGTTAATGTTTTTGCTAGTACACCACTAAGCTCTTTGAATAACTTTGGGTGTATTCCATCAGGTCCCATTGACTTATTTGTCTTTACTTTTGACAGTTGAAATAGAACCTCTTTCTCTGTAAACTCAGGCCTTTTTCCTTCATTTTCATCTGTAAATAATGAACAAAAATATTCATTGAGGCAGTCAGCTAGACCTTTATCCTCTTCTACATACCTTCCTTCTTTTTTTTTTAATCTAACTAATCCTTGTTTTGCTTTCCTTTTCTCATCTATGTATCTAACAATGTTTTCTTCCCTATTTTTTACTGACTGTGCTATTTTCTCTTCTGTGTGTGATTTGGAAGCTGTTGTAGCTTGCTTAGCCTCTTTCTGCCTAATCTTATAGATCTGTCTATCTGTCATGGCCGTTACCAGTAATTCCTGTCTCTTCCGGGTTGACGGACTGTAACCACACCCCCTCTCTGACGCGGTCTCATTACGCTACATAATGCGACCGCGCCAGACAACAGACGCTGGATTAATGAACAGCGTACCGCGGAATTAAACCGGCTGCCACTCTTCTCTACAATTTTCCTGTGTACCGAACCGGACTTGTACTCGACTGACCTCCTTCTCCTTCCCTCGATCAAGGCTAGTACTTTGACTCCTCTCGACCTCTCTCCAACGGAACCTCCCCGGAGGGGACTCTGGGACCAACTTAAAACCTCTGGAAGCTAAGTTACTTTACTTGTGTTATACAAACTTTTCCACTGACTTCTGAGCACACAAGCTTTAGCCTGCTCACACGTTCTCCTATCGTTATAGGAGTAATTCCTATTCATTAACCCTTCAGTATCCAGCTGATATGTTTTCTACCAATTAAGCTAAAACAAATCTCTGCAAGTTAATCTCCATTACCTTCCCTTCATTGAATTATTGCTGCGATTCAATTGTATAAGATAGTCTAAGAATCCACTCACCAATACTGAAGTATTTAAAGATACAGTACCTATGTTTTCTTCAATCAAAATATTAAAGACACAGTATCAGTGAATTCTCAAGTGGACTGTCATCTCTTTATTTTCCTCAATATATCACATTCACATCTATTTAAACTGAAATCTGCAGTTGAGCTCCATCTTACTCTATGTAAACGTGACACTATCTTCCTCACTCTGTTTTTTTTTTTTATAATTATTAAATGCTAACTTTTAGTTTTTTTTTACTATTATGGCCACATCTGCAGAGTACCACAGTGTTTTCTTGAATTGTTTTGCTTTTACAGACAAGCCTAAATCAATTTTCAGTTGCCTTCAGCAGTGCAACTTTTAAATAATCTCATTTCTTTTGGACTCCATTTAAATTGCTCAAGTCTGATAATGACTCCTTTATACATATTCTAATTTTAGAAAAGTCTGTTTTTCTAAAGTCTAAAAAATTTTTTGTGTGGTGTGACTCAGTCACTGTTCTTATATTAAACCACACTGACTGATGATCACTGGATCCTAAACTTTCACCTACAGTTATATCTGATACCAAATCTCCATTTGTTAACACTAAATCTAGTATGGCCTCTTTACGAGTTGGCTCCTCAATGACTTGTTTTAGAGACAATTCCAGTAGGGAGTTTAGAATGTGTACTCCTGGCACAAGCAGCTATTTTGGTTTTCCAGTTCACATCAGGAAGATTAAAGTCATCCATGATGATAACTTCCCCCTTTATTGTCTCTTTAGCTATTTTCTCAACTAGTAGATTATCGGGGGCGTGGCTTGAACACGGGAGTGAATGGCCGCATGAGAGCCGAGCTCCGCTCAGGACTGGCCTAATCCATAGGAATCCCGGCAGCTACGACGACATGGCGTCGAAAAAAACGATGGCACAAACGGGCAACACACCACCCACAACACTTACCGCTTCCAAAACTTCATTAAGGCGGTATTTTGCCAAAAAATCAGAGTCGGATCCGCAATCCAAAATGGCGGCGGCAGCAGGAAAATCCCCCACCTACAGCACTCCAGCCAGGCCTGCTCCATCTGATGGTTCAACAGACAGACCCGATTTAAAGGCACTCCTCACACAGTTGCCATCCAAATCAGACCTCGAGGCAATGTTTTCCAGGATAAAGAGGTAAGCCATATAGGCAACAGAGTGCAAACACTAGAGGAAGAGGGAGAAACGACAGCCCTGCACTTAACAAATATGCAATCACTGCAACATGTCCATAATGAGGCCATATTATTCCTGCAAAGGTAAATAGAAGACCTGGACAATAGGGGTAGGCGCAACAATCTCCGGATACGAGGCCTACCTGAAACTCCAGAGGGAGAAAGAGAGAACTTAATACCCACACTCACAAGCCTCTTTAACAAAATACTGGGCAGGCCGCAAGACACAGCCATAAAATTTGACCGAGCACACAGGGCGGTCAGACCCAAAGCACTGCCCCATGAGAAACCAAGGGACATCATATGCAGACTGCATCATTATCCCCTTAAAGAAACTATACTACAAAATGCCAGACAACTTGGAGACTTGACACACAACGACCACAAAGTAATGATCTTTCAAGACCTGGCACAATCAACACTAATAGCAAGGAGAGCACTATGCCTGGTTACAGCGGCATTGTCAGAACGCAACATAAGATTCAGGTGGTCATTTCCCTTTGCATTGATGGTCAACCGACAGGGGAACACACACATAATCACAACCCCTGCTGATGTACCGGCATTCCAACAGGCCCTGGAACTACCAAAGGATCCAGTGGAAGACTGGACAGGCCTGCCATCGGTGAAAGACAGACAACTCCCCCAAAGGGCTAGATGGCAACGCACTCCCAGAAAGAGGAGAAAACGAACCCCATCGGGCAATCAACTCACAACACCAAAGGGCACGATACACAGAACACCATGAAAGACTTACTATATCCTTTCATTCTGCTAAATTTGCCTTTTTGACATACGATAGCACTATCCTAGTGGCGCCATGCCACATGTCGCAATGCATTATAATGTGTTATAATTTGTTTACTTGTATAAAAATTGCCACACTTCCGGGTGGCCTGGGTCCGTGTCTCCTCTGGGGCCTGGGCTCAGGCCACATCGGAACCGGGAACTCATCTAAGTTAATATCTTATGGATCACTACGATCACGATACCATAGTCTATTAAGAAAACACTGTATTTCATTATATATGACTTATACCATAGAACACAGGCCAAGTCCTGAAAGTTCGATGTCACTTAACCCCCCAAGAGGTGTTGAAGGAAGCACCCGGACTCCAATGATCCTCTGTGTGCTGGACACCATCTTTGCAGCGCATGTGATACACATGCCTTCTGTACATAATCCTCCAGGTTTCACCCCATCTAACGAATATCTACCAAAATAAAAAAATAAAAAATAAAATTTCACTTGAGGGGGGGCAAACCTGTAGTCACGCCCACAAAGTTAAATAGTGAATACCGCCTCTTGCATGATAGATCTAACAAAAAAAACAGTTGATCAAACCTGATCTAATGAATATCTACCAAAATCAGTAACATTTTGACCAAATTTCAGAGGGCGGGGTGGGGGGCAGCCCCCCCTAATTATATATGCAATATCTCAGTAATTAGACTAGATCTAACAAAAATTTTGCCTGATCAAACCTGATCTAATGTAGAGCTATCATAATCAAAAACATTATGTACAAATTTTTGTTGAGGGGGGGCTGGCTACGGGTTAGCACCCCTCTGACAATGATTGTTAATATCGCATATTTTAGAGTAGATCTAACGAAAAAAATAATTGATCAAACCTGATCTAACAAAGATCTAACAAATGGAATAAAGTTTTGTTAAAATATTCAATATGGGGGGGGCTAACCCGGGGGTGGTTAAATCTACATTATCAGTTGCTATTATTGCCACAAGTTCATGAATCTTATTCCCTAAACTGCAAGCATTTGTGGACATGACTCTAAGCTTATATTTTTTTAACACACTTGCTAGAGGCACCTTTTGTCCTTGTTTTGGGGAGCAATTGGATTGATGTTTTATCACCCTTTTGCCCCCCTCCTAGTTTAAAAACATCATAGCAAAGCATCTGAACTGCTCACTGAGAACATTTGTTACCTTTTGAGAAAGATGCAGTTGTACAGTTTATTTCCCTTCCAAACAGAGCTACCATGAGAAATGAAGCGAAATCCTTGCTTCTGACACCATTCACCAAGCCACAAGTTAAAGTCCCTATTACGCATCCGCCTGTTATGAGTGTTATGCACAGGAAGAACTTCAGAGAATGACTGTGTGGAAGCAACCTGCCATTTATCATTAGCAAAAATACAAAAAACTTCCTTTACCTCTGAAATCTCATTGCAAGCCAAGTCATTTGTCCCTAGATGGACAAGTACATCCTATTCCCCTTCCTGCTTTGCTCGCTTAACAATTTTACAAATACTTCTCCTGTCTCTGTGAGCAGTAGCTACGGGAAGACATCTCACAAGACCACTATTGTCCAGCTCCACACCTCTTATGATAGAATTCCCCAATAACAACTGCTTTCTATTAGGCCTCACCATAGTCTGCAAGTCTGTCTCCATAATACCACAACACTCGGTACCTGAGAATGTCTCTACAACACCACTACACTTGGTCAGTGGTGTATTCACCGCGAGGCTGACAAGGCACTTGCCTTGGGCGGCAAAAAATACCGCCCCCAAGTGCCCTGGCAAGACATGTCTTGCCAGTCTCTTGTCCTTGGGGGCTCAGGAGCTGGCCCGGTGGCCACCTCTGGGCCCCCGGGGGGCTGGTATGGGCTGATGTGGGCGGTGAGGGAGCACTCTGAGCACCTCCCTGCTCAGCTCCCTAGCGCGCACCGCAGTGATGCCGGAGCAGGAATTTGACGTCACTCAAGCTCCGGCATCACTAAGAGGCATGCAAGGGAACCGATCAGGAGGATCACTGCTCCCTCATCGCCTCCACTATGAGCCTGCTTTCCATCTGCGTGCCTGCCAGCCCAGCCAGCAGCAGCCCCACTGGACCCCAGGGAAGAAGCCACCAACATGGAAGTAAAAATTAAAATTGTGAGTGTGTTAGTGTGTGTTTGTTAGTGAGAGTGTTAGTGTGTGTCTGATAGTGAGTGTGTGTGTGTCAGGGAGAGTGTGTCAGTATGAGTGTGTGTGTGTGTCTGTGAGTGTATGTCTGTCAGTGTGTATGCGTGTCTGTCACTGGGAGTGTGAATCTGTCAGTCAATATGTGTGTCTCTGACACTGAGTGTATATGTGTCTATCAGTGAGTGTGTATTTGTGTTTGTCAGTGTGTGTCTGTCAGTGAATGTGTGTGTGTCTGACACTGAGTGAGTGTGCGTCTGTTAGTGTGTGTGTGTGTCTTGTCGGTGAGTGTGAGTGTCTGTCTGTCAGTGAGTGTGTATGTTTCAGTGAAAGTGTGTGTTGGTTAAACAGTGTGTGTAATAATGACTGTGTGTATGCATCAGTGAAGGCATGTGATAAGCAAAGAGCGTGTTGGTTTTTAACAGGAAGTGAAATTTAGAAGCGGGGGGTGCCTGAGTTTTGTCATGCGTAGGGCAGCACAAAACCAGAATACACCACTGCACTCGGTGCCTGAGCCTGTCTCCACAACACCACTACCCTCAGTGCCTGAGCCTGTCTCCACAACACCACTACCCTCAGTGCCTGAGCCTGTCTCCACAACATCACTACCCTCAGTGCCTGAGCCTGTCTCCACAACACCACTACCCTCAGTGCCTGAGCCTGTCTCCACAACACCACTACCCTCGGTGCCTGAGCCTGTCTCCACAACACCACTACCCTCGGTGCCTGAGCCTGTCTCCACAACACCACTACCCTCGGTGCCTGAGCCCGTCTCCACAACACCACTACACTCTGTGCCTGAGCCTGTCTCCATAACACCACTACAATTGGTTCCTGAGCCATTACACTCTGAAAGTGCTGAAAATTAATTCTGTAGAGCAAGCATGTCAAACTCGCGGCTCAGCAGGCTGCATGCGGCCCACAAGGACCATCTTTGCGGACCGGCGAGCCGCAAGTACCTGCTGGTGTTATAGCAGAGTAGGCACCTGCAATGTGGGGATAGCAGGTGCCTACTCTGCTAACACTTACCCAACCGGGGAGGAGGGCCAGCGAGGGAGCTCAGTGTTCCTGCTCCTCACTGCTCCCTCGCGCGCGCCGTCTGTAGTGAAGCCGGGTGCCGGAATATGACGTCACATTCTGGCACCCAACATCACTAAAATCGCACGAAGGAGCTGTGAGGAGCAGATAGACGGACACCCAGGGCTGCCATCAGAAATTTTAGGGCCCCTGACACAGCTCAAGATCTGGGCCCCGGGGCCAGCCCCGAGTCCGCCCACAAGGATGAAGTGTGTGTGTGTGTGTAAAGTGGATGCGATATGTGTGTCATGGATGCAGTGTGTATAGTGGATGTAGAATGTGTATAGTGGATGCGGTATGTGTGTCATGGATACAGTGTGTATAGTGGATGCAGTATGTGTGTCATGGATGCAGTGTGTATAGTGGATGCAGATTGTACGTTTTGTGTAATGTATGTAATGTTTGTATGCATGCATTAGATGCAGAGTGTGTGTAGTGAATGTAGGTGTGTGTGTTTTTGTAGTGGATGTAGTGTGTATGTAGTGAATGTAGTGTGCTTGTAGTGAGTGAAACGTGTGTATAGTGAATGTAGTGTGTGTGTAGTGCAAAGTGTGTTTAGTGAATGTAGTGCGTGTGTAGTGCAGAGTGTGTTTAGTGAATGTACTGTTTATAGTGAATGTAGTATGTGTATAGTGTGTGTAGAGCAAAATATGTGTTTAGTGAATGTAGTGTGTGTGTGTGTGTGTAGTGCAGAGTGTGTTTAGTAAATGTAGTGTTTGTAGTGAGTGCAGAGTGTGTTTAGTGAATGTAGTGTATGTGTAGTGCAGAGTGTGTTTAGTGAATGTAGTGCAGAGTGTGTTTAGTGAATGTAGTGTGTGTGTAGTGCAGAGTGTGTTGAGTGAATGTAGTGTGTGTAGTGCAGAGTGTGCTTGTAAGGATTCAGTGTGTGTAAAATAGGGGGGAAGGGGAGTATTATTTTTTTTATTTATTTGTGTATTTTTCAGTTTTATTCCCCCCTCCCTGGTTCTTACCGTGCCAGGGAGGGGGGAGATCGCATTTCCTGTTGATCCCGTGGCATGGTTGAGGGAGCCAGCCGCGGTACATTGAAGAGGGGGCCCAGCAGCACACATTGTCTTCCTTTTCAGCTCCTCTCTGACTAAATCTCACGAGACAGGCCTGCGTGCTGTGCGGAGCGTTGCCATAGTAACCCGTGGCAACGTACAGGTAGCAGGGGGCCCTCTGTGCACACACATATATATATATATATATATATATATATATATATATATAGAGAGAGAGAGAGAGAGAGAGAGAGAGAGAGAGAGAGATGTTGAATGTCAGTGCTGCACATTTTGCAACACTGACACATGATCCTGATGAAAGTCCACATGTTGGACTGAAACGTTGATCTGTTTTATGGAACCGATTAAAAGCTAAGTTTTAAGGAATACCCGTGAGTGCAGCCATCTCTTTTTGTATGTATGGATTACAGCCCAGGTATTGCACCCGTTTTTTGGACATTACAGCAGCCTGAGTGCAAGGTATTGTACATTTTTTCTATATATATATATATATATATATATATATATATGGAGATGTTGAATGTCAGTGCTGCACATTTTGCAACACTGACACAGGAAGCGCCTAGGTGTTCCTAGGCAGCAATGTAAACACTGCATTTTCTCTGAAAAGGCAGTCTTTGCAGCAAAAACCCTGCAGTGGTAGACTATACTCACCAGAACAACTACATTAAGCTGTATAATATAAATTAAGCTGTAGTTGCTCTGGTAACTATAGTGTCCCTTTATGTTTGTGCGTGCAAAGGGGTAGGGACTGCAGAGGGTGCCGAAAGGAAGGGGCTGTAAATGGTGTGAGTGGAAGGGGCTGCAGAGGGTACAGGGGGGAATAGAGGCTGTAGTGGGTGCAGAGGAGGGACAGGATGTAGTGGGTGCAAAGGGTAATAGGAGCTGCAGTGGGAGCAGTTGGGTAGCCCACTAGCCACTACCAAAAGCGAAACCCTACCATTGCGTGCAGGGGGCAGGAGCTGCAGTGGGAGCAGCAGGTAAGGGCTGCAGTGGGAGCAGAGGGGTAGGGAATTCAGTGGGAGCATGGAGGTAGGGGCTGCAGAGGGAGCATGGAGGTAGGGGCTGCAGAGGGAGCATGGAGGTAGGGGCTGTAGGGGGTATGGGCTAGGGGCTGCAGAGGGAGCAGGGGGTAGGGGCTGCAGAGGGAGCAGGGGGTAGGGGCTGCAGAGGGAGCAGGGGCTGCAGAGGGAGCAGGGAGGTTGGGGCTGCAGAGGGAGCAGGGAGGTTGGGGCTGCAGAGGGAGCAGGGAGGTTGGGGCTGCAGAGGGAGCAGGGAGGTTGGGGCTGCAGAGGGATCAGGGGCTGCAGAGGGAGCAGGGAGGTTTGGGCTGCAGAGGGAGCAGGGAGGTAGGGGGTATGGGCTGCAGTGGTCGCAGGGGTTAGGAGCTGCAGAGGGAGGTGGGAGGTAGGGGCTGTAGGTGGGTAGGAGCATTCTATTAATTAGTTCCGTTGCGGTTTTCGTACAAGATACTCAACGTTCCACGTTCTAATGGGTCTCTGGGGTGGTCTTTGTTCGGGCACCAAACCAAAAAAATGAACAAAGTTAAACAGGAATCCGTTTCCGCGAAAGGAGGAGCTGCAAGGGGTATGGGCTGCAGTGGGATCAGGGGCGATCAGGGGCGTAGGGGATGCAGTGGGAGCAGGGGGGTGGGGACTGCAGAGGGAGCAGTGGGGTTGGAGCTGCAGAGGGAGCAGGGGATGCAGTGGGAGCAGGGGGTAGGGGCTGCAGAGGGAGCAGAGGGGTAGGGGCTGCAGAGGGAGCAGAGGATGCAGTGGGAGCAGGGGGGTAGGGGATGCAGTGGGGGTAGGGGCTGCAGAGGGAGCAGGGGATGCAGTGGGTGCAGGGGCTGCAGAGGGGGTAGGGGCTGCAAAGGGAGCAGGGGGTAGGGGCTGCAAAGGGAGCAGGGGGTAGGGGCTGCAGCGGGAGCAGGGGGGTAGGGGCTGCAGTGGGAGTAGGGGGGTAGGGGCTGCAGTGGGAGCAGGGGGTAGGGGCTTCAGAGGGAGCGGGGGGTAGGGGATGCAGAGAGAGCAGGGGATGCAGTGGGAGCAAGGGGGTTAGGGGATGCAGTGGGAGTAAGGGGGGGGGGTAGGGTATGCATTGGGAGCCGGGGGGGTAGGGGATGCATTGGGAGCTGGGGGGGGGTAGGGGATGCATTGGGAGCCGGGGTTGGTAGGGGATGCAGTGGGAGCCAGGGGGGGCTAGGGGATGCAGTGGGAGCCAGGGGGGGCTAGGGGATGCAGTGGGAGCCAGGGGGGGCTAGGGGATGCAGTGGGATCAAGGGGGGGGGGGCTAGTGGATGCAGTGGGATCAAGGGGGGGTAGGGGATATAGTGGGAGCAAGGGGGGGTAGGGGATGCAGTGGGACAGGGGGGGTAGGGGATGCAGTGGGAGCAAGGGGGGTAGTGGCTCCCAAAACCCTCCCAAACCTTACCTCTCTGGTGGTCCTCTTCTGAAGGAACCTCACAATGCTGACATGCTGCCTGTAAGTCTGCTCAGGGCAGCTCCGCATAGCTCACTGTGACTGGTGATGTCACTTCCTGCAAAACAAGCCGCATGGAGCTGCCCTGAGCAGTGTTACAGGCAGCTCAGTGAGGCTGTGTTCTGAGACAGGCACACTGAGGGGCAGCCTAGTGGGGTCTTTGGGAGGGCCCTATAGCTGTCCCTCAGTGTGCCCTGCACGGAGGACATGATTAGTAGCAGCATGGGCCCGCGGACGGCTGTGCGGGCCCCTTGCTGAGTGCAGGCTGGCTGGGGAGATTGTTTAACTCCCCAGCTCAGCCATTACTTACTGCAGCAGTATGTGGGGCTCGGGGCCCCCCAGGACCGCCAGGCCCATGACAACTGTTATGGTTGTCATGCCCTGATGGCGGCCCTGCGGACACCAGCGAGAGGCCTCTCATCAGCTCCAAAAGGTAGGAAGCAATAAAGTATGTGTGTGCAAGGATGTGTAAGTGTGTGTGTGTGTCAGTGAATATTTGTGTGTTACAAACTGCTATTTGTAACTGTTATTTTATTTGACAAATTGCCCTGCTTCACTGTGTTATGGAGAAGCCTAATTGCCAGTCTTCTGCCCCATGACTATGGACCTAGTGTGTATGGCGATTTGACTTACATGCCCTTTTCTGTTTTCAGACACTTTAATTTTTTTGGTTTTATAGAACATTGCTCATAACATTGTTTGTTATAACGAGATCCAGACAAGCATCCTTTCTAGTTGGTGCTTGTACCAGTTTTGACATGAAGGTGTAATTTAACACGTTCAAAAACCTCATTCCCCTTGCTCAACTACTTGTCCCTCTATCCCAGTTAATTTCCAGGTAGTTAAAATCTCCAATAATTTACATGGTACCCAGATGTGAAGCTTTCCCAATTGCAATGAGAGCTGTTCTTCCTCATCAATATTAACATTAGATGGCTTATAATATTCCTATGAAAGAATAAATCCATCACTTTCGGCTCCTTTCGCGGAAACGGATTCCTGTTTAACTTTGTTCATTTTTTTGGTTTGGTGCCCGAACAAAGACCACCCCAGAGACCCATTAGAACGTGGAACGTTGAGTATCTTGTACGAAAACCGCAACGGAACTAATTAATAGAATGCTCCACTTGGTGGCCGCCATTTCGTGCAAGCAAACACACGTGGTTGGGACAATGGACGGTGGCCATCTTGTCTCCCAAACAAAGGCAGCGGGACTTGGTTGTCAAGTGCCTGGAACTAATTTCGGCCAGGCACTCCCGCGAACACCAGTCACCATGGACCTGCTACCCGTTCCAGTTCTGCTACACCTACATGAACGGCGTTTGGGAGATATGGACTACAGAACACGGGGAGCATTCTACACAGATCCGCTTTTATCTAACTACATACAAAACCCCACAAACGGAGACCGGCTCTTTCCACAACTTCCCTGGAACTATTTTAGGCTTCAACCTCGTGGCAGACTGATCAAAACCTCCCCGCGGTGATGATCCAGTGGCGTACAAACACTCTATGGGGCCCCGTTGTGAAACTGATCCGTGGCCCCCCCCCCTACCGTGAACCTCTCCCCCCTGACTGTGGGCCCCTCCCCCCCGACACATACATACAGACACAAACACATACCCCCGACAGACACATACATACATACACACATGCAGACACATACATACAGAGACACACACGCAGACACATACATAGACACACACACATACACAGACATACATACACAGACATACATACAGATACACACACACACACACACACACACAGAGAGACAGACAGACACACACAGAGACACAGACACACATATGGATATACACACACACACACAGACACAGACATACATACACACATGCAGACACATACATACAGAGACACACACGCAGACACATACATACAGAGACACACACGCAGACACATACATAGACACACACATACACAGACATACAGAAACAGACACACACACACACAGAGACACAGACACACAATCATACATACACAGACATACATACAGATACACACACACACACACACACACACACAGAGACAGACAGACACACACACACAGACAGACACACAGAGACACAGACACACATATGGATACACACACACAGAGACACAGACATACATACACACAGATACAGACATACACACATACACAGACATAAATACACACAGACACATATACACAAAATGTTTCCTACCATGTGTGGGTCCAGTGGTGGCTCAGTCTGATGGGAGTCAGAGTTCCCACTCTGACTCCCTCCTCCTTTCAGTTTCCTCCCGTGCGGGCTGTCAGTATGCTGGGAGGAGTGACGTGCGGTCACTTCCTCCCAGCGTGTGATGTCATCACAGGGGGCCCGGTCGCGCTCTTAAAGCGCCCAGCGCAGACCGGGCCCCCTTACCATCCATGTCCATCGGGTGGCCCTGACAGCATGGGCCACCCGATGGACCCCTTGACATGCGGCCCCGGCGGTTTGCCGCACGGGCCAGGGCCGCAAAGCGTGGCAGCTGCTACCCGGTCGCGGGAGGGCCGCAGGGCGGCCGGGCCCCCTGGAGTGCCGGGCCCGGTCGCAGCTGCGACCCCTGCGACCGCGGTACGTACGCCACTGATCCAAAACTAGCAAACGGATTGGGTTATTTTTGGATAGATTGTTCACCCAGGTCCCAGCTATCCAGGGATGTAACTTTTGTGGGGTTTCCATGTATTTTGGGGGTGCTTTTGGGGTGGGTAAAAATTATGATTTTCTGTCCCTGAGAGATAATGTAATTATACATGTGTATTTAGATAATTAATCTCTCAGGCACAGAGGATCCTGGGAGGGATTTCCCTGCATTTCTGTGTAAGAAACCCCATGTTGGGGCTTTTGCATAAAAGACAGTGTGTGGCCCTGAATAAAGAGTCTTCTCCCAGTATTAAGACTTGGCTCATGTGTGGGGGTTATGCTACACCGGCGACATTACACTCTGGATTATTGGCATTATTTTATTGTGAAAAAGGCATCCGTGGTGGTGATACTTTGGCAGACCGCCACACAACCAGTAAATGATTTCCCTTCTTTTGCCTGTTCCTAGTAACATTCCTGCTTAAGATTTGGCTTTAACTCACGGTTGACATACAAACATACCAGCACCTTTTCTGTTTTTTTTAATCTTTCTAAATGTGTAACTGTGTAATGTCTAAATGTCTAACTCTGTAGCCTTTTAAATTAAATTCCCAGTTTCATCCCACCAGTTCTGATGACTATAGTGTATCTTTAAACCTAGTATCATTAGAATTTGCATTTAGATGCTAATTGATATATGAACCAAATATTATGTGAATATGGTACCTGAACCGCAAGGTTGCCTTTTTTCTTGAGTCACTGGATAGGGCTTGGGGTGCTTTATATATGCATAATTAGGTAATAGAATACTCTGTCTCCTCCTTTTAGTTAACACTCCATATAGACAAATACAGATGTATGAAGTCTAACAACATTCTTGTTTATTGTGTATATTCTTTATTTGGCTTTTGTGTCTTTTTTATTGACTGACCTTTTTTCTTTTTGTTTTTCGATTTTGTTTAAGATGGTTATTAATTAGCGATTAGAATAAAAGTTAGCCACCATTTATTTATCTTAGTTCAATAATCTATTGAGAGTATATACCCCTAATTTTGTATGTGGCAGTAAATGTGTAGGAGCTCCAAATTCTTTAGTGTTTTCATACCTATTTTCTGAACATTATCCTTTCTTACATTATCCCTTTTGTACATTTGTACTTTTTCCTTTTCTTTATTCTTTCTTCTCCTTCCTTCTTCACTGTTCATATCTATAGTCCATATCGTCCTTGTCATCTCTTTTTTTATGGTCCATTTAGCTTTTGCTCCTGTAAATGGAGAGGGGGGATGGAGATATGGGGGAAATACGTCTTCGGGGCAACACAAGATAATAGGCATATGCATCCAATGATCTGTTGATCTGCTAGTTCATAACCAAATACCAAATGCAGACACTCCCAAACCTAATAAAACCATTAGGCATTTATTCACCCTGTAGGACATTAAAATCACAAAAACAGCAGATTAAGTGGACATATACAGTATGTATATCTATGCATCAAGAGAAAGAACAGAAGCCAGGGACTTGATTTTGCACTAAGGAAAAGCGCTATTTGAATTATTGGGTCAATGTTTCAGTTTAGAGCATAAACGTTCATCAGGATCAAACACGATAAAACATTTTTATTAAATCAAACCAGTTTTGATCAAAAAGACCAGTAACTCTTACTTTCTTTTTTACTCTATGTTTAAAACAGCATCCATTCTTAGGGTACCTGCAGAAATGCATGGTAAAGTCTGAAACACGATGGTGGATCATCAGGTACTTTCTGGTTTTAACTGCTAGAGGGTTTCAGGACTACTGCTCACCGAAGGTCATCGGGCTGAGGTGGAGCTACTCTGTTTATGATATGTATTAAAAAGAAGGTGGCAGTTTCCCCATATTAATTCCCTTTAGTGAATCAGTGCAGGAGCTGTGCAAATAATAAGTATTTATTCACTGCTGACTTGTGGAGAATTGAGAAACTCTTGGTATAAAATAGCAGAAATGTAAAAATTTATATTTTTTTCAGAAAATTTCTAACATTACTATTTTTAGAGGAAAGTTTGCAAGTTGGTTGTAAACCCACAACAACTTACTGCTTAGTAAATAACACTCAATGCATGTTTAATGCTTAACCATTTTAGAAACAATAGCTAAAAAAGGGATTTGCACAATCCTTTATGCAAATGTGTAAATCAATTAAGACCACATATTGATACATCCATATTTAAATATTTATTTATGTATCTATTTATGCAAACAATTAAAAAAAAAAAAAACCTCTGGAAACTTAATTAGAGTCAAACTGGTATGACAAATGAAAAATTACGTTACAGTAAGTATTACAAATATTACAGCATATTTTTACAGACTTCAGTCTGGTTCAATAGAATAGTTTTTATTTTTTACATTTTAAGCAGTCACTCCTACAAAAACACATTTTCAAAAAAAATGATGTGAATACAATTTAAAATGTACATTACTTTTCTTTGCAGACTGGATTGCAACACTAAGTTATTTTTCAAAGAACACAGAATATATTGGTTGGGAAATGGCACAATTACATTGCAATGCAATTAATAATGAGTATAACAGCAAGATAGGTTAATAGTAAGGATACAATTAGATTATTCTACATTTCAGATGTGTTCTGGAATATTGTTAATACTACCCAACCAAATGGAACTTAAATGAACACTATAAGGTCAGGAATAAAAACATGTATTCCTGACCCTATAGTGTTAAAAACACAAGTTATATGTATATATATTTTTTTATAAATTAATCTATCATGCTATAAATATAAAATATATTTTTATATTATATATATATTTATATAGATTATAAAAATATTATATATATTTTTTTTTTACCAAGGCAGCCTTTTTTGTTATGTGCCTGCTGCCTCTTAAAAAAAACAATTGGGGCTACTACAACTTTTATACTACGCATATCCATTACATTATCATGCAAAATATAATTTTAATTAGTAATTAGCAATTAGTAATTTTAATTAGTAAAAACCATTTAAAAATGTATATGTATCTCAAGAGCAGGAAGATGGATCTTGGCTTGTCTTCTGCTGCTTTCACATTAGACACGAGAGCAAGACTATGATAATTAATGCTGGAAAGATATAAAATAACAATAGGGGATAAATGCACACAACTCACATTTTCCTACACATTTATTATTTATAATAAATAAATGCTAACATGTATTTGTTTCTGTTCCTTTTGAGCGTAAACCATGGAGTTTATACATTTGTGAATCAAATGTTGTAAAGCAAAAAAATTACTCCAAGCTCTATGAACATTTCATTGCTTTGAAGTGGCCATGGTGCTTGGGTCTGTATGTGCAGCATTTTAGTTTGTTCTGGCAGCATTGTTACTCATGGCTAATGTAAATTCTGTGCATATTTTTCATTAACCTAAACACCAACCTAAACATTAGGTCCACACCCCAGCTTTTTGTAATTTAAGCCCGTTCCCACTCACCAAAGGTGGAAGCATTTTATTTATTGATTGGCTCCTGCATGGGGCCAGGAGAGTGACACAGTTTGTCCTGCTTGCTTTTTTTTTTAATGGATCCCCACCCACTGGCCATAGGTAGTGTATGGGTGGTGAATAGTGATCTGTCCACCCCTCATTTGTTAAATAGAAGTCCCCACTGGTTGCTTGCTGTTAAGTGGACATGCCCCCACTTGCAGCATAGCAAGTGGGCACTTGGAGATATTTAAAACTTCACATACTAATGTGGGGGGTCATTTTTACTTACACATGCTTTTATTCCATTTATTTTTTTAACAACTTAAAGCGGCACTGTCATGCCGAACTTACCTTTCCCCAAACGATTCCTCTTCTCTCCCTCTCTCAGGATCTGTTCTTCATTTCTTCCTGTCTGCTCTAGTTTTCTTTAAAACTTAAGAAAAAGTAGGGACTATTTCTCTTATGGAGGTTTCCAGCGGAGGAGCAAAGTGTGCTTTGTTTCCGGTGGTCACAGCAATTTTCCCACAATCCTTACCTTTCCTCCCTGTTCCCGTGATGCTTCCTGTCACTTAGACAGGACGCCGGCAAAACTGCCAAATTGCATTCTAACAGTTTCTCCATTCGTGTTAGAACACAATTTGGGACTTTGTTTATATCGGAATTTCATTAGAATGAATGAAACTCCTATCCTATTCATTGCCGTGGCTGCATCTTGCAGCCGCTTAGTAGATAACTCCCTAATTACCACGGTATTAGGGAGTTATCTACTAAAAGGCTGAAAGACCTAAATTGGTCTTTCAGCCACATTTACTAAGTAAAGATTACTTAGTATTAGTAAATTCAGCCCCTACTCGCTATACCGCGAGTAGGGGCATGTCCAGTAAACAGTGAGCAGCCAGTGGCTGCTCACTGTGAAAAAAAAAAAGCCCTAGTACCCAAAAGGATAATGATTGGAGGGGGTGGACCTATTTTCATCCCCCCCATTTCCCCTGAGCAGTGGGTGGGGGCCATAATGGACAATGAAGGGGGCGGGGACCTACTGTCCTCACCCCCAGGCCCCCACCCCTGACCGGTGGGTGGGGGCCATAAAGATAATGAGGCGGGGTGGGGGAACTACTGTCCTCCCCCCCGGCCCCCACCCCTGAGTGGTGGGTGGGGGCCATAAAGATAATGAGGGGGGGGGGAACTTACTGTCCTCCCCCCGGCCCCCACCCCTGCATGGTGGGTGGGGGCCATAAATTACAATGGGGGGACCTTCTGTCCTCCCCACCCTGGCCCCCACCCTTGAGCGGTGGGAGCCATAAAGATAATGAGGAGGAGACCTACAGCCCCCCCCCCCCCCCCGTCCTCCACCCCTGGGCGGTGGGTGGGGGCCATAAAGATTATGAGGAGGCGACCTTCTGTCCTCCCCCCATGGCCCCCACCCCTGGGCGGTGGGTGGGGGCCCTAAGAAAAATCCCCCCCCCAGCAAAGGTGACTAGGGGTCCCCAGTCACTTACCATTTGACGTCTTCTTTTTTCTAAAATCTTAATTTTTCAGCCCCAAAAAAGGACGGAAGCAATTGTCCAAGTTCTGAACCAAACTAAACCTTTCGTTTTAGCTTTAGGTTTGTTCCACTATAATTAAAGGGTTTTCCCTTTAAGTGTGCTTTCATTTAATACCCTATATATCTATACCTAACACAACATTACATTTTGCTTTAATAATTTTTACGCATTCAGTGTAACTAATTTGAAAGAACTCAAAATAGATTCATATATCAGTCCTGATTATCAAATGCCTAATTTGTCTAGTATTTAAATTAATCTTTGACAGTTAACCGTATACCCACACTAACACTTATTGCTTACACTAACCTTAACTGTATGCCTGCCCTAATCTTAACCCTACACTATTTCTAACTCTAAAACAGTATTAACCCTTACCTTACCCTAATGCTTACCAAAACCTTACAACTAACCCTAACCATAAACTTACCCTAACACAAACTTTAACCCTGCCCCACTCTTACCTCTAAATATAACCCTAACCGTAAGGAAAGTAACCTTCTACTAATGTCAATTCTGATATTTAACACAGTAGATAGTGGTGTGTGACTGCCATCTACTGGCCGTTTTCCTAATTACCCTTACTGTAATTATGAATGGAGCCTGTTTCCCAGCTGTTTACACTGTGATTGGTGCTGGGCAGCTGGCAAGTCCAGCAACGGTGACAATTGGTTTGGGACAGGCTGGGAATTCAGACCCTGGGAAGGGGTCTCCCTGAATCGCCTGCAGCAATCTCCCTCAACTGCAGTTCTATGAATGGATTTAAAGGGGTTCCAGTGCTACTTTGAGCTCATGGGTTAGTCTATGGCCACTAGAACTTGTTAGTTCTTTTTACTGAGCCTTATTAACCTCCCCTATTGACTTTGGTACGAGTGTTATCACTAATTTGATCTGTGCCTTACTATTAGACACAGACACGACCATAGTCGTACTATTACTACTATATATAGATACTTTTTCCTTATTTCCTTGCCTCACAGTATTTGTTCCATATATAGTGCCTTTTTATTGATTACAAATAAAGTATTTATTTTTTCGGCAATTTTTGGAACATTTATGTGATTTGCTATGTTGGCAATTCCCACGACCATTACTCAGTGCTGATTTCCTGAGTCACAATATGTATTATAATTTTTTACTTTACTCTGTTTAAAAACAGTTTTGAGTCCCATTCTTCTTGAGACTCTATTTTTTACTTAACTCTGTAAGAGGCCTAAGTGTGCATTTACCAAAGGACAAGCACGAAGCTTTTTTCCATTCTCAAAGTTTTCATATTCTATAATTTTGCTTCAACCCCGCAAGACTGTTTCTGAGAGTATGTTAACCAGTTCCATTATGGATTGTCTGGGGTAAACAATGATGTAATCAATGTTCTCTCCCATCCTGATTAGCTGTAGACTGTTTATTAGCATTGCCAGAATACAGTATAGTGCAAATTTAAAGATGGATGTAGCTAAGGTAATTTAACACTTGTTGCTGTAAAGTAAGGATATGCGAAAATTATATTTTATACCTTAAGAATAGTAAATATGTGTAATATTTTCCTGAGAATAAATAATGGAACAGAACATTCTGTGTACTGGAAGAATATGATTAGATTAGGTGTCCTTTTGTTAATTAAACATTACCTGCATTACTACTACTCATAGGAGTGACATTCAACACAGGAGCTGAAAATTAAGCAGAAAAGGAGCATTAATTACCATGCAAGAAAATGGAAATGGTAAACAAAGTGTAAGCGCTTAGTAGATATGTCCCAAAGCAATGTTTGGGTATTTAACCCCTTAAGGACACATGACATGTGTGACATGTCATGATTCCCTTTTATTCCAGAAGTTTGGTCCTTAAGGGGTTAAACAAGTGTAAAGACTCTTTAGTACTATGTTCACTTTTGTATCCAATCTTTTATGTTGTATCCACCTTCAAAATAATAGAGTTTGAGACATAACAGTTTATTTATTAATATCCCTCTTAATACCCTATATAAGAACTATTACAAGAGAATGATGTGGTGCTCGTCTCCAAGTACCACTAACAAAACATGAGGTATGGTACAGTATGCAGAAAACCATCTTGAG